>NW_026047644.1:12302594-12643696 GCF_023864345.2 Schistocerca serialis cubense
TCAGGTTTACTGTATCCCTCTGACCATCTTATTGACGATGAAACGCAGAAATTGCATCGGAGTAAAATACAAAAGGCACAATGCCGACTTAAGTACAAGAAAACTGACTCTTCTTACTCTGTATGTTTTGAACCATTCATGTGACACTAGTTATAGATTCAGATGATTCACTTCAGGTTTACTGTATTTCTCTGACCTTTTTATTGACGATGACACACAGAAATTGCATCGGAATTAAATACAAAAGGCACAATGCCGACTTAAGTACAAGAAAACTGACACTTCTTACAATCTTTGTTTTGAACCATTCCTATGACACTAGTTATAGATTCCGATGCTTCACTTCAGGTTTACTGTATCCCTCTGACCTTCTTATTGACGATGAAACACAGAAATTGCATCGGAATTAAATACAAAAGGCACAATGCCTACTTAAGTACAAGAAAACTGACTCTTCTAACTCTCTATGTTTTGAACCATTGATGTGAGACTAATGATAGATTCCGATGCTTCACTTCAGGTTTACTGTATCCCTCTGACCTTCTTTTTGACGATGAAACACAGAAATTGCATCGGAATTAAATACAAAAGGCACAATGCCGACTTAAGTACAAGAAAACTGACTCTTCTTACTGTCTATGTTTGATTCATTCCTGTAACACTAGTTATTAATTCCGATGCTTCACTTTAGGTTTACTGTATCCCTCTGACCTTCTTATTGACGATGAAACACAGAAATTGCATCGGAATTAAACACAAAAGGCACAATGCCGACTTAAGTACAAGAAAACAGACTCATCTTACAGTCAATGATTTGAACCATTCCTGTGACACTAGTTATAGATTCCGATGCTTCACTTCAGGTTTACTGTATCCCTCTGACCTTCTTATTGACGATGAAACACTGAAATTGCATCGGAGTAAAATACAAAAGGCACAATGCCGCCTTAAGTACAAGAAAACTGACTCTTCTTACAGTCTATGATTTGAACCATTCCTGTGACACTAGTTATAGATTCCGATGCTTCACTTAAGGTTTACTGTATCCCTCTGACCTTCTTATAGACGATGAAACACAGATATTGCATCGGAATTAAATACAAATGGCACAATGACGACTTTAGTACAAGAAAACTGACTCTTCTTACTGTCTATGATTTGAACCGTTCCTATGACACTAGTTATAGATTCCGATTCTTCACTTCAGGTTTACTGTATTCCTCTGACCTTCTTATTGTCGATGAAACACACAAATTGCATCGGAATTAAATACAAAAGGCACAATGCCGACTTAAGTACAAGAAAACTGAATCTTCTATTTTTCTATTTTTTGATCCATTCCTGTGACACTAGTTATAGATTCCGATGCTTCACTTCAGGTTAACTGTATCCCTCTGACCTTCTTATTGACGATGAAACACAGAAATTGCATCGGAATTAAATACAAATGCCACAATGCCGACTTAAGTACAAGAAACCTGACTCTTCTTACTGTCTATGTTTTGAACCATTCCTGTGACACTAGATATAGATTACGATGCTTCACTTCAAGTTTACTGTATCCCTCTGACCTTGTTATTGACGATGAAACGCAGAAATCGCATCGGAATTAAATACAAAAAGCACAATGCCGACTTAAGTACAAAAAAACTGACTCTTCTTACTATCTATATTTTGAACCATTCATGTGACTCTAGTTATAGCTTCCGATGCTTCACTTCAGGTTTGCTGTATCCATCAGACCTTCTTATTGACGATGAAACACAGAAATTGCATCGAAATTGAATACATAAGGCACAATGCCGACTTATGTACAATAAAACTGACTCTTCTTACTGTCAATGTTTGAAACATTCATGTGACACTAGTTATAGATTCCGATGCTTCACTTCAGGTTTACTGCATCCCTATGACGTTCTTATTGACGATGAAACACAGAAATTGCATCGGAATTAAATACAAAAGGCACAATGCCGACTTAAGTACAAGAAAACTGACTCTTCTCTCTGTCTATGATTTGAACCATTCCTGTGACACTAGTTATGGATTCCGATGCTTCACTTCAGGTTTACTGTATCCCTCTGACCTACTTATTGGCGATGAAACACAGAAATTGCATCGTAATTAAACACAAAAGGCACAATGCCGACATAATTACAAGATAACTGACTCTTCTTACTGTCAATGCTTTGAATCATTTTTGTGACACTAGTTACAGATTCCGATGCTTCACTTCAGGTTTACTGTATCCCTCTGACCTTGTTATTGACGATGAAACACAGAAATTGCTTCGGAATAAAATACAAAAAGCACAATGCCGACTTAAGTAAAAGAAAACTGACTCTTCTTACTGTCTATGTTTGAACCATTCCTGTGACACTAGTTATTGATTCCGATTCTCCACTTCAGGTTTACTGTATCCCTCTGACCTTTTTATTGACGATGAAACACAGAAATTGCATCGGAATTAAATACAAAAGGCACAATGCCGACTTAAGTACAAGAAAACTGACACTTCTTACTATCTATGTTTTGAACAATTCCTGTGACACTAGTTATAGATTCCAATGCTTCACTTCAGGTTTACTGTATCCCTCTGACCCTCTAATTGACGATGAAACACAGAAATTGCATCGGAATTAAATACAAAAGGCACAATGCCGACTTAAGTACAAGAAAACTGACTCTTCTAACTCTCTATGTTTTGAACCATTGATGTGACACTAATGATAGATTCCGATGCTTCACTTCAGGTGTACTGTATCCCTCTGACCATCTTATTGACGATGAAAAACAGAAATTGCATCGGAATTAAATACAAAAGGCACAATGCCGACTTAAGTACAAGAAAACTGACTCTTCTTACTGTCTATGTTTGAACCATTCCTGTGACACTAGTTATTGATTCCGATTCTTCACTTCAGGTTTACTGTATCCCTCTGACCTTCTTATTGACGATGAAACACAGAAATTGCATCGGAATTAAATACAAAAGTCACAATGCCGACTTAAGTACAAAAAAACTGACACTTCTTACTGTCTATGTTTGAACCATTCCTGTGACACTAGATATAGATTAAGATGCTTCACTTCAAGTTTACTGTATCCCTCTGACTTTCTTATTGACGATGAAACGCTGAAATCGCAGCGGAATTAAATACAAAAAGCACAATGCCGACTTAAGTACAAGAAAACTGACTCTTCTTACTGTCTATTTTTTGAACCATTCATGTGACTCTAGTTATAGCTTCCAATGCTTCACTTCAGGTTTGCTGTATCCATCAGACCTTCTTATTGACGATGAAACACAGAAATTGCATCGGAATTAAATACATAAGGCACAATGCCGACTTATGTACAATAAAACTGACTCTTCTCACTGTCAATGTTTGAAACATTCATGTGACACTAGTTATAGATTCCGATGCTTCACTTCAGGTTTACTGTATCCCTCTGACCTTCTTATTGACGATGAAACACAGAAATTGCATCGGAATTAAATACAAAAAGCATAATGCCGACTTAAGTACAAGAAAACTGACTCTTCTTACTGTCTAAGTTTTGAACCATTCCTGTGACACTAGTTATAGATTCCGATGCTTCACTTCAGGTTTACTGTATCCCTCTGATCTTTTTATTGACGATGAAACACAGTAATTGCAACGGAATTAAATACAAAAAGCACAATGCCGACTTAAGTACAAGAAAACTGACTCTTCATACTGTCTATGTTTGAACCATTCCTGTGACACTAGTTATAGTTTCCGACGCTTCACTTCAGGTTTACTGTATCCCTATGACGTTCTTATTGACGATGAAACACAGAAATTGCATCGGAATTAAATACAAAAGGCACAATGCCGACTTAAGTACAAGATAACTGACTCTTCTCACTGTCTATGTTTTGAACCATTCCTGTGACACTAGTTATGGATTCCGATGTTTCACTTCAGGTTTACTGTATCCCTCTGACCTACTTATTGGCGATGAAACACAGAAATTGCATCGTAATTAAATACAAAAGGCACAATGCCGACTTAAGTACAAGATAACTGACTCTTCTTACTGTCAATGCTTTGAATCATTCTTGTGACACCAGTTACAGATTCCGATGCTTCACTTCAGGTTTACTGTATCCCTCTGACCTTGTTATTGACGATGAAACACAGAAATTGCATCGGAATAAAATACAAAAGGTACTATGCCGACTTAAGTAAAAGAAAACTGACTCTTCTTGCTCTGTACGATTTGAACCACTCATGTGACACTAGTAATAGATTCCGGTGCTTCACTTCAGGTTTACTGTATTCCTCTGACCTTTTTATTGACGATGAAACGCAGAAATTGCATCGGAATTAAATACAAAATGCACAATGCCGACTTAAGTACAAGAAAACTGACACTTCTTACTGTCTAAGTTTTGAACCATTCCTGTGACACTAGCTATAGATTCCGATGCTTCCTTCAGCTTTACTGTATCCCTCTGACCTTCTTATTGACAATGAAACACAGAAATTGCATCGGAATTAAATACAAAAGGCACAATGCCGACTTAAGTACAAGAAAACTGACTCTTCTAACTCTCTATGTTTTGAACCATTGATGTGACACTAATGATAGATTCCGATGCTTCACTTCAGGTTTACTGTATCCATCAGACCTTCTTATTGACGATGAAACACAGAAATTGCATCGGAATTAAATACACAAGGCACAATGCCGACTTATGTACAATAAAACTGACTCTTCTTACTGTCTATGTTTGAAACATTCATGTGACACTAGTTATAGATTCCGATGCTTCACTTCAGGTTTACTGTATCCCTCTGACCTTGTTATTGACGATGAAACACAGAGATTGCATCGGAATTAAATACAAAAGGCACAATGCCGATTTAAGTACAAGAAAACTGACTCTTCTTACTGTCTAAGTTTTGAACCATTCCTGTGACACTAGCTATAGATTCCGATGCTTCCTTCAGCTTTACTGTATCCCTCTGACCTTCGTATTGACGATGAAACACAGAAATTGCATCAGAATTAAATACAAAAGGCACAATGCCGACATAAGTACAAGAAAACTGACTCTTCTTACTGTATATGTTTTGAACCATTCCTGTGACACTAGTTATAGATTCCGATGCTTCACTTCAGGTTTACTGTATTCCTCTGACCTTTTTATTGACGATGAAACACAGAAATTGTATCGGAATTAAATACAAAAGGCACAATGCCGACATGCAGAAAACTGACACTTCATACTATCTTTGTTTTGAACGATTCCTGTGACACTAGTTATAGATTCCGATTCTTCACTTCAGGTTTACTGTATCCCTCTGACCTTCTTATTGACGATGAAACACAGAAATTGAATCGGAATTAAACACAAATGGCACAATGCCGACTTAAGTACAAGAAAACTGACTCTTCTAACTCTCTATGTTTTGAACCATTGATGTGACACTAATGATAGATTCCGATGCTTCACTTCAGGTTTACTGTATACCTCTGACCTTCTTTTTGAAGATGAAACACAGAAATTGCTTCGGAATTAAATACAAAAGGCCGAATGCCGACTTAAGTACAAGAAAACCGACTCTTCTTACTGTCTATGTTTGATCCATTCCTGTAACACTAGTTATTAATTCCGATGCTTCACTTCAGGTTTACTGTATCCCTCTGACCTTGTTATTGACGATGAAACACAGAAATTGCACCGCAATTAAATACAAAAGGCACAATGCCGACTTAAGTACAAGAAAACAGACTCATCTTACTGTCTATGTTTTGAACCATTCCTGTGACACTAGTTATAGATTCCGATGCTTCACTACAGGTTTATTGTATCCCTCTGACCTTCTTATTGTCGATGAAACACAGAAATTGCATCGGAGCTAAATACAAAAGGCACAATGCCGACTTAAGTAAAAGAAAACTGACTCTTCTTACAGTCTATGTTTGAACCATTCCTGTGACACTAGTTATAGATTCCGATGCTTCACTTCAGGTTTACTGTATCCCTCTGACCTTCTTATAGACGATGAAACACAGATATTGCATCGGAATTAAATACAAATGGCCCAATGACGACTTAAGTACAAGAAAACTGACTCTTCTTACTGTCTATGATTTGAACCGTTCCTATGACACTAGTTATAGTTTCCGATTCTTCACTTCAGGTTTACTGTATTCCTCTGACCTTCATATTGACGATGAAACACACAAATTGCATCGGAATTAAATACAAAAGGCACAATACCGACTTAAATACAAAAAAACTGACTCTTCTTACTGTCTATGATTTAAACCATTCCTGTGACACTAGTTATAGTTTCCGATGCTTCACTTCAGGTTCACTGTATCCCTCTGAATTTCTTATTGACGATGAAACACAGAAATTGCATCGGAATTAAATACAAAAGGCACAATGCCGACTTACGTACAAGAAAACTGACTCTTCTTACTCTCTATGTTTTGAACCATTCCTGTGACACTAGTTATAGATTCCGATGCTTCACTTCAAAGTTTCTGTATCCCTCTGACCTTCTTATAGACGATGAAACACAGAATTTGCATCGGAATTAAATACAAATGGCACAATGCCGACTTAAGTACAAGAAAACTGACACTTCTTACTGTCTATGTTTTGAACCATTCCTGTGACACTAGTTATAGATTCCGATGCTTCACTTCAGGTTTACTGTATCCCTCTGACCTTCTTATTGACGATGAAACACAGAATTTGCATCGGAATTAAATACAAATGGCACAATGCCGACTTAAGAACAAGAAAACTGCCTCTTCTTACTCTCTATGTTTTGAACCATTGATGTGACACTAATGATAGATTCCGATGCTTAACTTCAGGTTTACTGAAATTGCATCGGAATTAAATACAAAAGGCACAATGCCAACTTACGTACAAGAAAACTGACTCTTCTTACTGTCTATGTTTGAACCATTCCGGTGACACTAGTTACTGATTCCGATGCTTCACATAAGGTTTACTGCATCCCTCTGACCTTATTATTGACGATGAAACACAGAAATGGCATCGGAATTAAATAAAAAAGGCACAATGCCGATTTAAGTACAAGAAAACTGACACTTTTTACTGTCTATGTTTTGAACCGTTCCTGTGACACTAGTTATAGATTCCGATGCTTCACATAAGGTTTACTGTATTCCTCTGACCTTCTTATTGACGATGAAACACAGAAATTGCATCGGAATTAAATACAAAAGGCACAATGCCGACTTAAGTACAAGAAAACTGACACTTTTTACTGTCTATGTTTTGAACCATTCCTGTGACACTAATTATAGATTCCGATGCTTCACATAAGGTTTACTGTATTCCTCTGACCTTCTTATTGACGATGAAACACAGAAATTGCATCGGAATTAAATACAAAAGGCACAATGCCGATTTAAGGACATGAAAACTGTCTCTTCTTACTGTCTAAGTTTTGAACCATACCTGTGACACTAGTTATAGATTCCGATGCTTCACTTCAGCTTTACTTTATCCCTCTGACCTTCGTATTGACGATGAAACACAGAAATTGCATCAGAATTAAATACAAAAGGCACAATGCCTACATAAGTACAAGAAACCTGACTCTTCTTACAGTCTATGTTTTGAACCATTCCTGTGACCCTAGTTATAGATTCCGAAGCTTCACTTCAGGTTTACAGTATCCCTCTGACCTACTTATTAACGATGAAACACAGAAATTGCATCGGAATTAAATACAAAGGGCACAATGCCGACTTAAGTACAAGATAACTGACTCTTCTTACTGTCTATGCTTTGAACCATTCTTGTGACACTAGTTATAGATTCCGATGCTTCACTTCAGGTTTACTGTATCCCTCTGACCTTCTTATTGACGATGAAACACAGAAATTGCATCGGAATTAAATACAAAAGGCACAATACCGACTTAAGTAAAAGAAAACTGACACTTCATACTGTCAATGCTTTGAACCATTCTTGTGACACTAGTTACAGATTCCGATGTTTCACTTCAGGTTTACTGTATCCCTCTGACCATCTTATTGACGATGAAACGCAGAAATTGCATCGGAATTAAATACAAAAGGCACAATGCCGACTTAAGTACAAGAAAACTGACTCTTCTTACTCTGTATGTTTTGAACCATTCATGTGACACTAGTTATAGATTCCGATGATTCACTTCAGGTTTACTGTATTTCTCTGACCTTTTTATTGACGATGACACACAGAAATTGCATCGGAATTAAATACAAAAGGCACAATGCCGACTTAAGTACAAGAAAACTGACACTTCTTACTATCTTTGTTTTGAACCATTCCTGTGACACTAGTTATAGATTCCGATGCTTCACTTCAGGTTTACTGTATCCCTCTGACCTTCTTATTGACGATGAAACACAGAAATTGCATCGGAATTAAATACAAAAGGCACAATGCCGACTTAAGTACAAGAAAACTGACTCTTCTAACTCTCTATGTCTTGAACCATTGATGTGACACTAATGATAGATTCCGATGCTTCACTTCAGGTTTACTGTATCCCTCTGACCTTCTTTTTGACGATGAAACACAGAAATTGCATCGGAATTAAATACAAAAGGCTTAATGCCGACTTAAGTACAAGAAAAATGACTCTTCTTACTCTCTATGTTTGATTCATTCCTGTAACACTAGTTATTAATTCCGATGCTTTACTTTAGGTTTACTGTATCCCTCTGACCTTCTTATTGACGATGAAACACAGAAATTGCATCGGAATTAAATACAAAAGGCACAATACCGACTGAAGTACAAGAAAACTGACTCTTCTTACTCTCTATGTTTTGAACCATTCCTGTGACACTAGTTATAGATTCCGATGCTTCACTTCAAAGTTTCTGTATCCCTCTGACCTTCTTATAGACGATGAAACACAGAATTTGCATCGGAATTAAATACAAATGGCACAATGCCGACTTAAGTACAAGAAAACTGCCTCTTCTTACTCTCTATGTTTTGAACCATTCCTGTGACACTAGTTATAGATTCCGATGCTTCACTTCAGATTTACTGTATCCCTCTGACCTTCTTATAGACGATGAAACACAGAATTTGCATCGGAATTAAATACAAAAGGCACAATGCCGACTTAAGTACAAGAAAACTGACACTTCTTACTGTCTATGTTTTGAACCATTCCTGTGACACTAGTTATAGATTCCGATGCTTCACTTCAGGTTTACTGTATCCCTCTGACCATATTATTGACGATGAAACGCAGAAATTGCATCGGAATTATATACAAAAGGCACAATGCCGACTTAAGTACAAGAAAACTGACTCTTCTTACTCTGTATGTTTTGAAAAATTCATGTGACACTAGTTATAGATTCCGATGATTCACTTCAGGTTTACTGTATTTCTCTGACCTTTTTATTGACGATGACACACAGAAACTGCATCGGAATTAAATACAAAAGGCACAATGCCGACTTAAGTACAAGAAAACTGACACTTCTTACTATCTTTGTTTTGAACCATTCCTGTGACACTAGTTATAGATTCCGATGCTTCACTTCAGGTTCAATGTATCCCTCTGACCTTCTTATTGACGATGAAACACAGAAATTGCATCGGAATTAAATACAAAAGGCACAATACCGACTTAAGTACAAGAAAACTGACTCTTCTAACTCTCTATGTTTTGAACCATTGATGTGACACTAATGATAGATTCCGATGCTTCACTTCAGGTTTACTGTATCCCTCTGACCTTCTTTTTGACGATTAAACACAGAAATTGCATCGGAATTAAATACAAAAGGCACAATGCCGACTTAAGTACAAGAAAACTGACTCTTCTTACTGTCTATGTTTGATTCATTCCTGTAACACTAGTTATTAATTCCGATGCTTCACTTTAGGTTTACTGTATCCCTCTGACCTTCTTATTGACGATGAAACACAGAAATTGCATCGGAATTAAACACAAAAGGCACAATGCCGACTTAAGTACAAGAAAACAGACACATCTAACAGTCTATGTTTTGAACCATTCCTGTGACACTAGTTATAGATTCCGATGCTTCACTTCAGGTTTACTGTATCCCTCTGACCTTCTTATTGACGATGAAACACAGAAATTGGATCGGAGTAAAATACAAAAGGCACAATGCCGACTTAAGTACAAGAAAACTGACTCTTCTTACAGTCTATCATTTGAACCATTCCTGTGACACTAGTTATAGATTCTGATGCTTCACTTCAGGTTTACTGTATCCCTCTGACCTTCTTATAGACGATGAAACACAGATATTGCATCGGAATTAAATACAAATGGCACAATGACGACTTAAGTACAAGAAAACTGACTCTTCTTACTGTCTATGATTTGAACCGTTCCTGTGACACTAGTTATAGATTCCGATTCTTCACTTCAGGTTTACTGTATTCCTCTGACCTACTTATTGGCGATGAAACACAGAAATTGCATCGTAATTAAATACAAAAGGCACAATGCCGACTTAAGTACAAGATAACTGACTCTTCTTACTGTCAATGCTTTGAATCATTCTTGTGACACCAGTTACAGATTCCGATGCTTCACTTCAGGTTTACTGTATCCCTCTGACCTTGTTATTGACGATGAAACACAGAAATTGCATCGGAATAAAATACAAAAGGTACTATGCCGACTTAAGTAAAAGAAAACTGACTCTTCTTGCTCTGTACGATTTGAACCACTCATGTGACACTAGTAATAGATTCCGGTGCTTCACTTCAGGTTTACTGTATTCCTCTGACCTTTTTATTGACGATGAAACGCAGAAATTGCATCGGAATTAAATACAAAATGCACAATGCCGACTTAAGTACAAGAAAACTGACACTTCTTACTATCTATGTTTTGAACAATTCCTGTGACACTAGTTATAGATTCCGATGCTTCACTTCAGCTTTACTGTATCCCTCTGACCTTCTTATTGACAATGAAACACAGAAATTGCATCGGAATTAAATACAAAAGGCACAATGCCGACTTAAGTACAAGAAAACTGACTCTTCTAACTCTCTATGTTTTGAACCATTGATGTGACACTAATGATAGATTCCGATGCTTCACTTCAGGTTTACTGTATCCATCAGACCTTCTTATTGACGATGAAACACAGAAATTGCATCGGAATTAAATACACAAGGCACAATGCCGACTTATGTACAATAAAACTGACTCTTCTTACTGTCTATGTTTGAAACATTCATGTGACACTAGTTATAGATTCCGATGCTTCACTTCAGGTTTACTGTATCCCTCTGACCTTGTTATTGACGATGAAACACTGAGATTGCATCGGAATTAAATACAAAAGGCACAATGCCGATTTAAGTACAAGAAAACTGACTCTTCTTACTGTCTAAGTTTTGAACCATTCCTGTGACACTAGCTATAGATTCCGATGCTTCCTTCAGCTTTACTGTATCCCTCTGACCTTCGTATTGACGATGAAACACAGAAATTGCATCAGAATTAAATACAAAAGGCACAATGCCGACATAAGTACAAGAAAACTGACTCTTCTTACTGTATATGTTTTGAACCATTCCTGTGACACTAGTTATAGATTCCGATGCTTCACTTCAGGTTTACTGTATTCCTCTGACCTTTTTATTGACGATGAAACACAGAAATTGTATCGGAATTAAATACAAAAGGCACAATGCCGACATGCAGAAAACTGACGCTTCATACTATCTTTGTTTTGAACGATTCCTGTGACACTAGTTATAGATTCCGATTCTTCACTTCAGGTTTACTGTATCCCTCTGACCTTCTTATTGACGATGAAACACAGAAATTGAATCGGAATTAAACACAAATGACACAATGCCGACTTAAGTACAAGAAAACTGACTCTTCTAACTCTCTATGTTTTGAACCATTGATGTGACACTAATGATAGGTTCCGATGCTTCACTTCAGGTTTACTGTATACCTCTGACTTTCTTTTTGACGATGAAACACAGAAATTGCTTCGGAATTAAATACAAAAGGCCGAATGCCGACTTAAGTACAAGAAAACTGACTCTTCTTACTGTCTATGTTTGATCCATTCCTGTAACACTAGTTATTAATTCCGATGCTTCACTTCAGGTTTACTGTATCCCTCTGACCTTGTTATTGACGATGAAACACAGAAATTGCACCGCAATTAAATACAAAAGGCACAATGCCGACTTAAGTACAAGAAAACAGACTCATCTTACTGTCTATGTTTTGAACCATTCCTGTGACACTAGTTATAGATTCCGATGCTTCACTACAGGTTTATTGTATCCCTCTGACCTTCTTATTGTCGATGAAACACAGAAATTGCATCGGAGCTAAATACAAAAGGCACAATGCCGACTTAAGTAAAAGAAAACTGACTCTTCTTACAGTCTATGTTTGAACCATTCCTGTGACACTAGTTATAGATTCCGATGCTTCACTTCAGGTTTACTGTATCCCTCTGACCTTCTTATAGACGATGAAACACAGATATTCCATCGGAATTAAATACAAATGGCCCAATGACGACTTAAGTACAAGAAAACTGACTCTTCTTACTGTCTATGATTTGAACCGTTCCTATGACACTAGTTATAGTTTACGATTCTTCACTTCAGGTTTACTGTATTCCTCTGACCTTCATATTGACGATGAAACACACAAATTGCATCGGAATTAAATACAAAAGGCACAATACCGACTTAAATACAAAAAAACTGACTCTTCTTACTGTCTATGATTTAAACCATTCCTGTGACACTAGTTATAGTTTCCGATGCTTCACTTCAGGTTCACTGTATCCCTCTGAATTTCTTATTGACGATGAAACACAGAAATTGCATCGGAATTAAATACAAAAGGCACAATGCCGACTTACGTACAAGAAAACTGACTCTTCTTACTCTCTATGTTTTGAACCATTCCTGTGACACTAGTTATAGATTCCGATGCTTCACTTCAAAGTTTCTGTATCCCTCTGACCTTCTTATAGACGATGAAACACAGAATTTGCATCGGAATTAAATACAAATGGCACAATGCCGACTTAAGTACAAGAAAACTGACACTTCTTACTGTCTATGTTTTGAACATTCCTGTGACACTAGTTATAGATTCCGATGCTTCACTTCAGGTTTACTGTATCCCTCTGACCTTCTTATTGACGATGAAACACAGAATTTGCATCGGAATTAAATACAAATGGCACAATGCCGACTTAAGAACAAGAAAACTGCCTCTTCTTACTCTCTATGTTTTGAACCATTGATGTGACACTAATGATAGATTCCGATGCTTAACTTCAGGTTTACTGAAATTGCATCGGAATTAAATACAAAAGGCACAATGCCAACTTACGTACAAGAAAACTGACTCTTCTTACTGTCTATGTTTGAACCATTCCGGTGACACTAGTTACTGATTCCGATGCTTCACATAAGGTTTACTGCATCCCTCTGACCTTATTATTGACGATGAAACACAGAAATGGCATCGGAATTAAATAAAAAAGGCACAATGCCGATTTAAGTACAAGAAAACTGACACTTTTTACTGTCTATGTTTTGAACCGTTCCTCTGGCACTAGTTATAGATTCCGATGCTTCACATAAGGTTTACTGTATTCCTCTGACCTTCTTATTGACGATGAAACACAGAAATTGCATCGGAATTAAATACAAAAGGCACAATGCCGACTTAAGTACAAGAAAACTGACACTTTTTACTGCCTATGTTTTGAACTATTCCTGTGACACTAATTATAGATTCCGATGCTTCACATAAGGTTTACTGTATTCCTCTGACCTTCTTATTGACGATGAAAAACAGAAATTGCATCGGAATTAAATACAAAAGGCACAATGCCGATTTAAGGACATGAAAACTGTCTCTTCTTACTGTCTAAGTTTTGAACCATACCTGTGACACTAGTTATAGATTCCGATGCTTCACTTCAGCTTTACTTTATCCCTCTGACCTTCGTATTGACGATGAAACACAGAAATTGCATCAGAATTAAATACAAAAGGCACAATGCCTACATAAGTACAAGAAACCTGACTCTTCTTACAGTCTATGTTTTGAACCATTCCTGTGACCCTAGTTATAGATTCCGAAGCTTCACTTCAGGTTTACTGTATCCCTCTGACCTACTTATTAACGATGAAACACAGAAATTGCATCGGAATTAAATACAAAGGGCACAATGCCGATTTAAGTACAAGATAACTGACTCTTCTTACTGTCTATGCTTTGAACCATTCTTGTGACACTAGTTATAGATTCCGATGCTTCACTTCAGGTTTACTGTATCCCTCTGACCTTCTTATTGACGATGAAACACAGAAATTGCATCGGAATTAAATACAAAAGGCACAATGCCGACTTAAGTAAAAGAAAACTGACACTTCATACTGTCAATGCTTTGAACCATTCTTGTGACACTAGTTACAGATTCCGATGCTTCACTTCAGGTTTACTGTATCCCTCTGACCATCTTATTGACGATGAAACGCAGAAATTGCATCGGAATTAAATACAAAAGGCACAATGCCGACTTAAGTACAAGAAAACTGACTCTTCTTACTCTGTATGTTTTGAACCATTCATGTGACACTAGTTATAGATTCCGATGATTCACATCAGGTTTACTGTATTTCTCTGACCTTTTTATTGACGATGACACACAGAAATTGCATCGGAATTAAATACAAAAGGCACAATGCCGACTTAAGTACAAGAAAACTGACACTTCTTACTCTCTTTGTTTTGAACCATTCCTGTGACACGAGTTATAGATTCCGATGCTTCACTTCAGGTTTACTGTATCCCTCTGACCTTCTTATTGACGATGAAACACAGAAATTGCATCGGAATTAAATACAAAAGGCACAATGCCGACTTAAGTACAAGAAAACTGACTCTTCTAACTCTCTATGTCTTGAACCATTGATGTGACACTAATGATAGATTCCGATGCTTCACTTCAGGTTTACTGTATCCCTCTGACCTTCTTTTTGACGATGAAACACAGAAATTGCATCGGAATTAAATACAAAAGGCACAATGCCGACTTAAGTACAAGAAAACTGACTCTTCTTACTGTCTATGTTTGATTCATTCCTGTAACACTAGTTATTAATTCCGATGCTTTACTTTAGGTTTACTGTATCCCTCTGACCTTCTTATTGACGATGAAACACAGAAATTGCATCGGAATTAAATACAAAAGGCACAATACCGACTGAAGTACAAGAAAACTGACTCTTCTTACTCTCTATGTTTGAACCATTCCTGTGACACTAGTTATAGATTCCGATGCTTCACTTCAAAGTTTCTGTATCCCTCTGACCTTCTAATAGACGATGAAACACAGAATTTGCATCGGAATTAAATACAAATGGCACAATGCCGACTTAAGTACAAGAAAACTGCCTCTTCTTACTCTCTATGTTTTGAACCATTCCTGTGACACTAGTTATAGATTCCGATGCTTCACTTCAGATTTACTGTATCCCTCTGACCTTCTTATAGACGATGAAACACAGAATTTGCATCGGAATTAAATACAAAAGGCACAATGCCGACTTAAGTACAAGAAAACTGACACTTCTTACTGTCTATGTTTGTAACCATTCCTGTGACACTAGTTATAGATTCCGATGCTTCACTTCAGGTTTACTGTATCCCTCTGACCATCTTATTTACGATGAAACGCAGAAATTGCATCGGAATTAAATACAAAAGGCACAATGCCGACTTAAGTACAAGAAAACTGACTCTTCTTACTCTGTATGTTTTGAAAAATTCATGTGACACTAGTTATAGATTCCGATGATTCACTTCAGGTTTACTGTATTTCTCTGACCTTTTTATTGACGATGACACACAGAAACTGCATCGGAATTAAATACAAAAGGCACAATACCGACTTAAGTACAAGAAAACTGACTCTTCTAACTCTCTATGTTTTGAACCATTGATGTGACACTAATGATAGATTCCGATGCTTCACTTCAGGTTTACTGTATCCCTCTGACCTTCTTTTTGACGATTAAACACAGAAATTGCATCGGAATTAAATACAAAAGGCACAATGCCGACTTAAGTACAAGAAAACTGACTCTTCTTACTGTCTATGTTTGATTCATTCCTGTAACACTAGTTATTAATTCCGATGCTTCACTTTAGGTTTACTGTATCCCTCTGACCTTCTTATTGACGATGAAACACAGAAATTGCATCGGAATTAAACACAAAAGGCACAATGCCGACTTAAGTACAAGAAAACAGACACATCTAACAGTCTATGTTTTGAACCATTCCTGTGACACTAGTTATAGATTCCGATGCTTCACTTCAGATTTACTGTATCCCTCTGACCTTCTTATAGACGATGAAACATAGATATTGCATCGGAATTAAATACAAATGGCACAATGACGACTGAAGTACCAGAAAACTGACTCTTCTTACTGTCTATGATTTGAACCGTTCCTATGACACTAGTTATAGATTCCGAATCTTCACTTCAGGTTTACTGTATTCCTCTGACCTTCATATTGACGATGAAACACACAAATTGCATCGGAATTAAATACAAATGGCACAATGACGACTTAAGTACAAGAAAACTGACTCTTCTTACTGTCTATGATTTGAACCGTTCCTATGACACTAGTTATAGATTCCGAATCTTCACTTCAGGTTTACTGTATTCCTCTGACCTTCATATTGACGATGAAACACACAAATTGCATCGGAATTAAATACAAAAGGCACAATACCGGCTTAAATACAAGAAAACTGACTCTTCTTACTGTCTATGATTTAAACCATTCCTGTGACACTAGTTATAGTTTCCGATGCTTCACTTCAGGTTTACTGTATACCTCTGACCTTCTTTTTGACGATGAAACACAGAAATTGCTTCGGAATTAAATACAAAAGGCCCAATGCCGACTTAAGTACAAGAAAACTGACTCTTCTTACTGTCTATGTTTGATCCATTCCTGTAACACTAGTTATTAATTCCGATGCTTCACTTCAGGTTTACTGTATCCCTCTGACCTTGTTATTGACGATGAAACACAGAAATTGCACCGCAATTAAATACAAAAGGCACAATGCCGACTTAAGTACAAGAAAACAGACTCATCTTACTGTCTATGTTTTGAACCATTCCTGTGACACTAGTTATAGATTCCGATGCTTCACTACAGGTTTATTGTGTCCCTCTGACCTTCTTATTGTCGATGAAACACAGAAATTGCATCGGAGCTAAATACAAAAGGCACAGAGCCGACTTAAGTAAAAGAAAACTGACTCTTCTTACAGTCTATGTTTGAACTATTCCTGTGACACTAGTTATAGATTCCGATGCTTCACTTCAGGTTTACTGTATCCCTCTGACCTTCTTATAGACGATGAAACACAGATATTGCATCGGAATTAAATACAAATGGCACAATGACGACTTAAGTACAAGAAAACTGACTCTTCTTACTGTCTATGATTTGAACCGTTCCTATGACACTAGTTATAGATTCCTATTCTTCACTTCAGGTTTACTGTATTCCTCTGACCTTCATATTGACGATGAAACACACAAATTGCATCGGAATTAAATACAAAAGGCACAATACCGGCTTAAATAGAAGAAAACTGACTCTTCTTACTGTCTATGATTTAAACCATTCCTGTGACACTAGTTATAGTTTCCGATGCTTCACTTCAGGTTCACTGTATCCCTCTGAATTTCTTATTGACGATGAAACACAGAAATTGCATCGGAATTAAATACAAAAGGCACAATGCCGACTGAAGTACAAGAGAACTGACTCTTCTTACTCTCTATGTTTTGAACCATTCCTGTGACACTAGTTATAGATTCCGATGCTTCACTTCAAAGTTTCTGTATCCCTCTGACCTTCTTATAGACGATGAAACACAGAATTTGCATCGGAATGAAATACAAATGGCACAATGCCGACTTAAGTACAAGAAAACTGCCTCTTCTTACTCTCTATGTTTTGAACCATTCCTGTGACACTAGTTATAGATTCCGATGCTTCACTTCAGATTTACTGTATCCCTCTGACCTTCTTATAGACGATGAAACACAGAATTTGCATCGGAATTAAATACAAAAGGCACAATGCCGACTTAAGTACAAGAAAACTGACACTTCTTACTGTCTATGTTTTCAACCATTCCTGTGACACTAGTTATAGATTCCGATGCTTCACTTCAGGTTTACTGTAGCCCTCTGACCTTCTTATTGACGATGAAACACAGAATTTGCATCGGAATTAAATACAAATGGCACAATGCCGACTTAAGTACAAGAAAACTGCCTCTTCTTACTCTCTATGTTTTGAACCATTCCGGTGACACTAGTTATTGATTCCGATGCTTCACATAAGGTTTACTGCATCCCTCTGACCTTATTATTGACGATGAAACACAGAAATGGCATCGGAATTAAATAAAAAAGGCACAATGCCGATTTAAGTACAAGAAAACTGACACTTTTTACTGTCTATGTTTTGAACCGTTCCTGTGACACTAGTTATAGATTCCGATGCTTCACATAATGTGTACTGTATTCCTCTGACCTTCTTATTGACGATGAAACACAGAAATTGCATCGGAATTAAATACAAAAGGCACAATGCCGACTTAAGTACAAGAAAACTGACACTCTTTACTGTCTATGTTTTGAAACATTCCTGTGACACTAATTATAGATTCCGATGCTTCACATAAGGTTTACTGTATTCCTCTGACCTTCTTATTGACGACGAAACACAGAAATTGCATCGGAATTAAATACAAAAGGCACAATGCCGATTTAAGGACATGAAAACTGTCTCTTCTTACTGTCTAAGATTTGAACCATACCTGTGACACTAGTTATAGATTCCGATGCTTCACTTCAGCTTTACTTTATCCCTCTGTCCTTCGTATTGACGATGAAACACAGAAATTGCATCAGAATTAAATACAAAAAGCACAATGCCTACATAAGTACAAGAAACCTGACTCTTCTTACAGTCTATGTTTTGAACCATTCCTGTGACCCTAGTTATAGATTCCGAAGCTTCATTTCAGGTTTACTGTATCCCTCTGACCTACTTATTAACGATGAAACACAGAAATTGCATCGGAATTAAATACAAAGGGCACAATGCCGACTTAAGTACAAGATAACTGACTCTTCTTACTGTCTATGCTTTGAACCATTCTTGTGACACTAGTTATAGATTCCGATGCTTCACTTCAGATTTACTGTATCCCTCTGACCTTCTTATTGACGATGAAACACAGAAATTGCATCGGAATTAAATACAAAAGGCACAATGCCGACTTAAGTAAAAGAAAACTGACACTTCATACTGTCAATGCTTTGAACCATTCTTGTGACACTAGTTACAGATTCCGATGCTTCACTTCAGGTTTACTGTATCCCTTTGACCATCTTATTGACGATGAAACGCAGAAATTGCATCGGAATTAAATACAAAAGGCACAATGCCGACTTAAGTACAAGAAAACTGACTCTTCTTACTCTGTATGTTTTGAACCATTCATGTGACACTAGTTATAGATTCCGATGATTCACTTCAGGTTTACTGTATTTCTCTGACCTTTTTATTGACGATGACACACAGAAATTGCATCGGAATTAAATACAAAAGGCACAATTCCGACTTAAGTACAAGAAAACTGACACTTCTTACTATCTTTGTTTTGAACCATTCCTGTGACACTAGTTATAGATTCCGATGCTTCACTTCAGGTTTACTGTATCCCTCTGACCTTCTTATTGACGATGAAACACAGAAATTGCATCGGAATTAAATACAAAAGGCACAATGCCGACTTAAGTACAAGAAAACTGACCCTTCTAACTCTCTATGTTTTGAACCATTGATGTGACACTAATGATAGATTCCGATGCTTCACTTCAGGTTTACTGTATCCCTCTGACCTTCTTTTTGACGATGAAACACAGAAATTGCATCGGAATTAAATACAAAAGGCACAATGCCGACTTAAGTACAAGAAAACTGACTCTTCTTACTGTCTATGTTTGATTCATTCCTGTAACACTAGTTATTAATTCCGATGCTTCACTTTAGGTTTACTGTATCCCTCTGACCTTCTTATTGACGATGAAACACAGAAATTGCATCGGAAGTAAACACAAAAGGCACAATGCCGACTTAAGGACAAGAAAACAGACACATCTTACAGTCTATGTTTTGAACCATTCCTGTGACACTAGTTATAGATTCCGATGCTTCACTTCAGGTTTACTGTATCCCTCTGACCTTCTTATTGACGATGAAACACAGAAATTGCATCGGAGTAAAATACAAAAGGCACAATGCCGACTTAAGTAAAAGAAAACTGACTCTTCTTACAGTCTATAATTTGAACCATTCCTGTGACACTAGTTATAGATTCCGATGCTTCACTTCAGGTTTACTGTATCCCTCTGACCTTCTTATAGACGATGAAACACAGATATTGCATCGGAATTAAATACAAATGGCACAATGACGACTTAAGTACAAGAAAACTGACTCTTCTTACTGTCTATGATTTGAACCGTTCCTGTGACACTAGTTATAGATTCCGATTCTTCACTTCAGGTTTACTGTATTCCTCTGACCTTCTTATTGACGATGAAACACACAAATTGCATCGGAATTAAATACAAAAGGCACAATGCCGACTTAAGTACAAGAAAACTGAATCTTCTATTTTTCTATTTTTTGATCCATTCCTGTGACACTAGTTATAGATTCCGATGCTTCATTTCAGGTTTACTGTATCCCTGTGACCATCTTATTGACGATGAAACACAGAAATTGCATCGGAATTAAATAGAAAAGGAACAATGCCGATTTAAGTACAAGAAAACAGACTCTTCAAACTGTCTATGTTTTGAACCATTCCTGTGACACTAGTTATAGATTCCGATGCTTCACTTCAAGTTTACTGTATCCCTCTGACCTTCTTATTGACGATGAAACGCAGAAATCGCATCGGAATTAAATACAAAAAGCACAATGCCGACTTAAGTACAAAAAAACTGACTCTTCTTACTGTCTATATTTTGAACCATTCATGTGACTCTAGTTATAGCTTCCGATGCTTCACTTCAGGTTTGCTGTATCCATCAGACCTTCTTATTGACGATGAAACACAGAAATTGCATCGAAATTGAATACATAAGGCACAATGCCGACTTATGTACAATAAAACTGACTCTTCTTACTGTCAATGTTTGAAACATTCATGTGACACTAGTTATAGATTCCGATGCTTCACTTCAGGTTTACTGTATCCCTATGACGTTCTTATTGACGATGAAACACAGAAATTGCATCGGAACTAAATACAAAAGGCACAATGCCGACTTAAGTACAAGAAAACTGACTCTTCTCACTGTCTATGTTTTGAACCATTCCTGTGACACTAGTTATGGATTCCGATGCTTGACTTCAGGTTTACTATATCCCTCTGATCTACTTATTGGCGATGAAACACAGAAATTGCATCGTAATTAAATACAAAAGGCACAATGCCGACATAATTACAAGATAACTGACTCTTCTTACTGTCAATGCTTTGAATCATTCTTATGACACTAGTTACAGATTCCGATGCTTCACTTCAGGTTTACTGTATCCCTCTGACCTTGTTATTGACGATGAAACACAGAAATTGCATCGGAATAAAATACAAAAGGCACAATGCCGACTTAAGTAAAAGAGAACTGACTCTTCTTACTCTGTATGATTTGAACCACTCATGTGACACTAGTAATAGGTTCCGGTGCTTCACTTCAGGTTTACTGTATTCCTCTGACCTTTTTATTGACGATGAAACACAGAAATTGCATCGGAATTAAATACAAAAGGCGCAATGCCGACTTAAGTACAAGAAAACTGACACTTCTTACTATCTATGTTTTGAACAATTCCTGTGACACTAGTTATAGATTCCAATGCTTCACTTCAGGTTTACTGTATCCCTCTGACCCTCTAATTGACGATGAAACACAGAAATTGCATCGGAATTAAATACAAAAGGCACAATGCCGACTTAAGTACAAGAAAACTGACTCTTCTAACTCTCTATGTTTTGAACCATTGATGTGACACTAATGATAGATTCCGATGCTTCACTTCAGGTGTACTGTATCCCTCTGACCATCTTATTGACGATGAAAAACAGAAATTGCATCGGAATTAAATACAAAAGGCACAATGCCGACTTAAGTACAAGAAAACTGACTCTTCTTACTGTCTATGTTTGAACCATTCCTGTGACACTAGTTATTGATTCCGATTCTTCACTTCAGGTTTACTGTATCCCTCTGACCTTCTTATTGACGATGAATCACAGAAATTGCATCGGAATTAAATACAAAAGTCACAATGCCGACTTAAGTACAAGAAAACTGAGACTTCTTACTGTCTATGTTTTGAACCATTCCTGTGACACTAGATATAGATTACGATGCTTCACTTCAAGTTTACTGTATCCCTCTGACTTTCTTATTGACGATGAAACGCAGAAATCGCATCGGAATTAAATACAAAAAGCACAATGCCGACTTAAGTACAAGAAAACTGACCCTTCTTACTGTCTATTTTTTGAACCATTCATGTGACTCTAGTTATAGCTTCCAATGCTTCACTTCAGGTTTGCTGTATCCATCAGACCTTCTTATTGACGATGAAACACAGAAATTGCATCGGAATTGAATACATAAGGCACAATGCCGACTTATGTACAATAAAACTGACTCTTCTCACTGTCAATGTTTGAAACATTCATGTGACACTAGTTATAGATTCCGATGCTTCACTTCAGGTTTACTGTATCCCTCTGGCCTTCTTATTGACGATGAAACACAGAAATTGCATCGGAATTAAATACAAAAAGCATAGTGCCGACTTAAGTACAAGAAAACTGACTCTTCTTACTGTCTATGTTTTGAACCATTCCTGTGACACTAGTTATAGATTCCGATGCTTCACTTCAGGTTTACTGTATCCCTCTGATCTTTTTATTGACGATGAAACACAGTAATTGCAACGGAATTAAATACAAAAAGCACAATGCCGACTTAAGTACAAGAAAACTGACTCTTCATACTGTCTATGTTTGAACCATTCCTGTGACACTAGTTATAGATTCCGACGCTTCACTTCAGGTTTACTGTATCCCTATGACGTTCTTATTGACGATGAAACACAGAAATTGCATCGGAATTAAATACAAAAGGCACAATGCCGACTTAAGTACAAGATAACTTACTCTTCTCACTGTCTATGTTTTGAACCATTCCTGTGACACTAGTTATGGATTCCGATGTTTCACTTCAGGTTTACTGTATCCCTCTGACCTACTTATTGGCGATGAAACACAGAAATTGCATCGTAATTAAATACAAAAGGCACAATGCCGACTTAAGTACAAGATAACTGACTCTTCTTACTGTCAATGCTTTGAATCATTCTTGTGACACCAGTACACATTCCGATGCTTCACTTCAGGTTTACTGTATCCCTCTGACCTTGTTATTGACGATGAAACACAGAAATTGCATCGGAATAAAATACAAAAGGCACTATGCCGACTTAAGTAAAAGAAAACTGACTCTTCTTACTCTGTACGATTTGAACCACTCATGTGACACTAGTAATAGATTCCGGTGCTTCACTTCAGGTTTACTGTATTCCTCTGACCTTTTTATTGACGATGAAACGCAGAAATTGCATCGGAATTAAATACAAAAGGCACAATGCCGACTTAAGTACAAGAAAACTGACACTTCTTACTATCTATGTTTTGAACAATTCCTGTGACACTAGTTATAGATTCCGATGCTTCACTTCAGCTTTACTGTATCCCTCTGACCTTCTTATTGACAATGAAACACAGAAATTGCATCGGAATTAAATACAAAAGGCACAATGCCGACTTAAGTACAAGAAAACTGACTCTTCTAACTCTCTATGTTTTGAACCATTGATGTGACACTAATGATAGATTCCGATGCTTCACTTCAAGTTTACGGTATCCCTCTGACCTTCTTATTGACGATAAAAACAGAAATTGCATCGGAATTAAATACAAAAGGCACAATGCCGACTTAAGTACAAGAAAACTGACTCTTCTAACTGTCTATGTTTGAACCATTCCTGTGACACTAGTTATTGATTCCGATTCTTCACTTCAGGTTTACTGTATCCCTCTGACCTTATTGACGATGAAACACAGAAATTGCATCGGAATTAAATACAAAAGTCACAATGCCGACTTAAGTACAAGAAAACTGACACTTCCTACTCTCTATTATTTGAACCATTGATGTGACACTAATGATAGATTCCGATGCTTCACTTCAGGTTTACTGTATCCCTCTGACCTTCTTATTGACGATGAAACACAGAAATTGCATCGGAGTAAAATACAAAAGGCACAATGCCGACTTAAGTAAAAGAAAACTGACTCTTCTTACAGTCTATAATTTGAACCATTCCTGTGACACTAGTTATAGATTCCGATGCTTCACTTCAGGTTTACTGTATCCCTCTGACCTTCTTATAGACGATGAAACACTGATATTGCATCGGAATTAAATACAAATGGCACAATGACGACTTAAGTACAAGAAAACTGACTCTTCTTACTGTCTATGATTTGAACCGTTCCTGTGACACTAGTTATAGATTCCGATTCTTCACTTCAGGTTTACTGTATTCCTCTGACCTTCTTATTGACGATGAAACACACAAATTGCATCGGAATTAAATACAAAAGGCACAATGCCGACTTAAGTACAAGAAAACTGAATCTTCTATTTTTCTATTTTTTGATCCATTCCTGTGACACTAGTTATAGATTCCGATGCTTCATTTCAGGTTTACTGTATCCCTGTGACCATCTTATTGACGATGAAACACAGAAATTGCATCGGAATTAAATAGAAAAGGAACAATGCCGATTTAAGTACAAGAAAACAGACTCTTCAAACTGTCTATGTTTTGAACCATTCCTGTGACACTAGTTATAGATTCCGATGCTTCACTTCAAGTTTACTGTATCCCTCTGACCTTCTTATTGACGATGAAACGCAGAAATCGCATCGGAATTAAATACAAAAAGCACAATGCCGACTTAAGTACAAAAAAACTGACTCTTCTTACTGTCTATATTTTGAACCATTCATGTGACTCTAGTTATAGCTTCCGATGCTTCACTTCAGGTTTGCTGTATCCATCAGACCTTCTTATTGACGATGAAACACAGAAATTGCATCGAAATTGAATACATAAGGCACAATGCCGACTTATGTACAATAAAACTGACTCTTCTTACTGTCAATGTTTGAAACATTCATGTGACACTAGTTATAGATTCCGATTCTTCACTTCAGGTTTACTGTATTCCTCTGACCTTCTTATTGACGATGAAACGCAGAAATCGCATCGGAATTAAATACAAAAAGCACAATGCCGACTTAAGTACAAGAAAACTGACTCTTCTCACTGTCTATGTTTTGAACCATTCCTGTGACACTAGTTATGGATTCCGATGCTTGACTTCAGGTTTACTATATCCCTCTGACCTACTTATTGGCGATGAAACACAGAAATTGCATCGTAATTAAATACAAAAGGCACAATGCCGACATAATTACAAGATAACTGACTCTTCTTACTGTCAATGCTTTGAATCATTCTTATGACACTAGTTACAGATTCCGATGCTTCACTTCAGGTTTACTGTATCCCTCTGACCTTGTTATTGACGATGAAACACAGAAATTGCATCGGAATAAAATACAAAAGGCACAATGCCGACTTAAGTAAAAGAGAACTGACTCTTCTTACTCTGTATGATTTGAACCACTCATGTGACACTAGTAATAGATTCCGGTGCTTCACTTCAGGTTTACTGTATTCCTCTGACCTTTTTATTGACGATGAAACACAGAAATTGCATCGGAATTAAATACAAAAGGCGCAATGCCGACTTAAGTACAAGAAAACTGACACTTCTTACTATCTATGTTTTGAACAATTCCTGTGACACTAGTTATAGATTCCAATGCTTCACTTCAGGTTTACTGTATCCCTCTGACCCTCTAATTGACGATGAAACACAGAAATTGCATCGGAATTAAATACAAAAGGCACAATGCCGACTTAAGTACAAGAAAACTGACTCTTCTAACTCTCTATGTTTTGAACCATTGATGTGACACTAATGATAGATTCCGATGCTTCACTTCAGGTGTACTGTATCCCTCTGACCATCTTATTGACGATGAAAAACAGAAATTGCATCGGAATTAAATACAAAAGGCACAATGCCGACTTAAGTACAAGAAAACTGACTCTTCTTACTGTCTATGTTTGAACCATTCCTGTGACACTAGTTATTGATTCCGATTCTTCACTTCAGGTTTACTGTATCCCTCTGACCTTCTTATTGACGATGAATCACAGAAATTGCATCGGAATTAAATACAAAAGTCACAATGCCGACTTAAGTACAAGAAAACTGAGACTTCTTACTGTCTATGTTTTGAACCATTCCTGTGACACTAGATATAGATTACGATGCTTCACTTCAAGTTTACTGTATCCCTCTGACTTTCTTATTGACGATGAAACGCAGAAATCGCATCGGAATTAAATACAAAAAGCACAATGCCGACTTAAGTACAAGAAAACTGACCCTTCTTACTGTCTATTTTTTGAACCATTCATGTGACTCTAGTTATAGCTTCCAATGCTTCACTTCAGGTTTGCTGTATCCATCAGACCTTCTTATTGACGATGAAACACAGAAATTGCATCGGAATTGAATACATAAGGCACAATGCCGACTTATGTACAATAAAACTGACTCTTCTCACTGTCAATGTTTGAAACATTCATGTGACACTAGTTATAGATTCCGATGCTTCACTTCAGGTTTACTGTATCCCTCTGGCCTTCTTATTGACGATGAAACACAGAAATTGCATCGGAATTAAATACAAAAAGCATAGTGCCGACTTAAGTACAAGAAAACTGACTCTTCTTACTGTCTATGTTTTGAACCATTCCTGTGACACTAGTTATAGATTCCGATGCTTCACTTCAGGTTTACTGTATCCCTCTGATCTTTTTATTGACGATGAAACACAGTAATTGCAACGGAATTAAATACAAAAAGCACAATGCCGACTTAAGTACAAGAAAACTGACTCTTCATACTGTCTATGTTTGAACCATTCCTGTGACACTAGTTATAGATTCCGACGCTTCACTTCAGGTTTACTGTATCCCTATGACGTTCTTATTGACGATGAAACACAGAAATTGCATCGGAATTAAATACAAAAGGCACAATGCCGACTTAAGTACAAGATAACTTACTCTTCTCACTGTCTATGTTTTGAACCATTCCTGTGACACTAGTTATGGATTCCGATGTTTCACTTCAGGTTTACTGTATCCCTCTGACCTACTTATTGGCGATGAAACACAGAAATTGCATCGTAATTAAATACAAAAGGCACAATGCCGACTTAAGTACAAGATAACTGACTCTTCTTACTGTCAATGCTTTGAATCATTCTTGTGACACCAGTACACATTCCGATGCTTCACTTCAGGTTTACTGTATCCCTCTGACCTTGTTATTGACGATGAAACACAGAAATTGCATCGGAATAAAATACAAAAGGCACTATGCCGACTTAAGTAAAAGAAAACTGACTCTTCTTACTCTGTACGATTTGAACCACTCATGTGACACTAGTAATAGATTCCGGTGCTTCACTTCAGGTTTACTGTATTCCTCTGACCTTTTTATTGACGATGAAACGCAGAAATTGCATCGGAATTAAATACAAAAGGCACAATGCCGACTTAAGTACAAGAAAACTGACACTTCTTACTATCTATGTTTTGAACAATTCCTGTGACACTAGTTATAGATTCCGATGCTTCACTTCAGCTTTACTGTATCCCTCTGACCTTCTTATTGACAATGAAACACAGAAATTGCATCGGAATTAAATACAAAAGGCACAATGCCGACTTAAGTACAAGAAAACTGACTCTTCTAACTCTCTATGTTTTGAACCATTGATGTGACACTAATGATAGATTCCGATGCTTCACTTCAAGTTTACGGTATCCCTCTGACCTTCTTATTGACGATAAAAACAGAAATTGCATCGGAATTAAATACAAAAGGCACAATGCCGACTTAAGTACAAGAAAACTGACTCTTCTAACTGTCTATGTTTGAACCATTCCTGTGACACTAGTTATTGATTCCGATTCTTCACTTCAGGTTTACTGTATCCCTCTGACCTTATTGACGATGAAACACAGAAATTGCATCGGAATTAAATACAAAAGTCACAATGCCGACTTAAGTACAAGAAAACTGACACTTCCTACTCTCTATTATTTGAACCATTGATGTGACACTAATGATAGATTCCGATGCTTCACTTCAGGTTTACTGTATCCCTCTGACCTTCTTATTGACGATGAAACACAGAAATTGCATCGGAATTAAATACAAAAAGCACAATGCCGTCTTAAGTATAAGAAAACTGACTCTTTTTACTGTCTATGTTTTGAACCATTTATGTTACTCTAGTTATAGCTTCCGATGCTTCACTTCAGGTTTACTGTTTCCATCAGACCTTCTTTTTGACGATGAAACACAGAAATTGCATCGGAATTAAATACATAAGGCACAATGCCGACTTATGTACAATAAAACTGACTCTTATTACTGTCTATGTTTGAAACATTCATGTGACACTAGTTATAGATTCCGATGCTTCACTTCAGGTTTACTGTATCCCTCTGACCTTGTTATTGACGATGAAACACAGAAATTGCATCAGAATTAAATACAAAAGGCACAATGCCAACTTAAGTACAAGAAAACTGACTCTTCTTACTGTCTATGATTTGAACCATTCCTGTGACACTAGTTATGGATTCCGAGGCTTAACTTCAGGTTTATTGTATCCCTCTGACCTACTTATTGGCGATGAAACACAGAAATTGCATCGGAATTAAATACAAAAGGCACAATGTCGACTTAAGTACAAGATAACTGACTCTTCTTACTGTCAATGCTTTGAACCATTCGTGTGTTACTAGTTACAGATTCCAATGCTTCACTTCAGGTTTACTGTATCCCTCTGACCTACTTATTGACGATGAAACACAGAAATTGCATCGGAATTAAATACAAAAGACACAATGCCGACTTAAGTACAAGATAACTGACTCTTCTTACTGTCAATGTTTGAAACATTCATGTGACACTAGTTATAGATTCCGATGCTTCACTTTTGGTTTACTGTATCCCTCTGCCTTCTTATTGACGATGAAGCACAGAAATTGCATCGGAATTAAATACAAAAGGCACAATGCCGACTTAAGTACAAGAAAACTGACTCTTCTTACTCTCAATGCTTTGAACCATTGATGTGAAACTAATGATAGATTCCGATGCTTCACTTCAGGTTTACTGTATCCCTCTGACGTTCTTATTGACGATGAAACACAGAAATTGCATCGGAATTAAATACAAAAGGCACAATGACGACTTAAGTACAAGAAAACTGACTCTTTTAACTCTCTATGTTTTGAACCATTCCTGTGACACTAGTTATAAATTCCGATGTTTCACTTTAGGTTTACTGTATCCCTCTGACCTTCTTATTGACGATGAAACAAAGAAATTGCATCGAAATTAAATACAAAAGGCACAATGCCGACTTAAGTACAAGAAAACTGACTCTTTTAACTCTCTATGTTATGAACCATTGATGTGACACTAATGATAGATTCCGATGCTTCACTTCAGGTTTACTGTATCCCTCTGTCCTTCTTATTGACGATGAAGCATAGAAATTGCATCGGAATTAAATACAAAAGGCACAATGCCGACTTAAGTACAAGAAAACTGACTCTTCATACTGTCTATGTTTGAACCATTCCTGTGACACTAGTTATTGATTCCGATGCTTCACTTCATATTTACTGTATCCCTCTGACCTTCTTATTGACGATGAAACACAGAAATTGCATCGGAATTACATACAAAAGGCACAATGCCGACTTAAGTACAAGAAAACTGACTCTTCTTACTCTCAATGCTTTGAACCATTGATGTGAAACTAATGATAGATTCCGATGCTTCACTTCAGGTTTACTGTATCCCTCTGACCTTTTTATTGACGATGAAACACAGAAATTGCATCGGAATTAAATACAAATGGCACAAGACAACTTAAGTGAGAGAAAACTGACTCTTCTTAATGACTATGTTTTGGACCGTCTTGTGACACAATAGTTATAGATTCCAAATCATCACTTCAGGTTTACTGTTTTCCTCTGACCTTCTTATTGACGATGAAACACAAATTGCATCGGAATTAAATACAAAAGACACAATGCCGACTTAAGTACACGAAAACTGACTCTTCTTACTTTCTATGCTTTGATTCATTCCTGTGACACTAGTTATGGATTCCGATGCTTCACTTCAGGTTTACTGTATCCCTCTGACCTTCTTATTGACGATGAAAAACAGAAATTGCATCGGAATTAAATACAAAAGGCACAATGCCGACTTAAGTACAAAAAAACTGACTCTTCTTACTGTCTATGTTTGAACCATTCCTGTGACACTAGTTATTGATTCCGATTCTTCACTTCAGGTTTACTGTATCCCTCTGACCTTCTTATTGACGATGAAACACAGAAATTGCATCGGAATTGAATACATAAGGCACAATGCCGACTTATGTACAATAAAACTGACTCTTCTTACTGTCAATGTTTGAAACATTCATGTGACACTAGTTATAGATTCCGATGCTTCACTTCAGGTTTACTGTATCCCTCTGACCTTCTTATTGACGATGAAACACAGAAATTGCAACGGAATTAAATACAAAAAGCACAATGCCGACTTAAGGACAAGAAAACTGACTCTTCATACTGTCTATGTTTTGAACCATTCCTGTGACACTAGTTATGGATTCCGATGCATCACTTCAGGTTTACTGTATCCCTCTGATCTTTTTATTGACGATGAAACACAGAAATAGCAACGGAATTAAATACAAAAAGCACAATGCCGACTTAAGTTTAAGAAAACTGACTCTTAATACTGTCTATGTTTTGAACCATTCCTGTGACACTAGTTATAGATTCTGACGCTTCACTTCAGGTTTACTGTATCCCTATGACCTTCTTATTGACGATGAAACACAGAAATTGCATCGGAATTAAATACAAAAGGCACAATGCCGACTTAAGTACAAGAAACCTGACTCTTCTCACTGTCTATGTTTTGAACCATTCCTGTGACACTAGTTATGGATTCCGATGCTTCACTTCAGGTTTACTGTATCCCTCTGACCTACTTATTGGCGATGAAACACAGAAATTGCAGCGTAATTAAATACAAAAGACACAATGCCGACATAAGTACAAGATAACTAGCTCTTCTTACTGTCAATGCTTTGAATCATTCTTGTGACACCAGTTACAGATTCCGATGCTTCACTTCAGGTTTACTGTATCCCTCTGACCTTGTTATTGACGATGAAACACAGAAATTGCATCGGAATAAAATACAAAAGGCACAATGCCGACTTAAGTTAAAGAAAACTGACTCTTCTTACTCTGTATGATTTGAACCACTCATGTGACACTAGTAATAGATTCTGGTGCTTCACTTCAGGTTTACTGTATCCCTCTGACGTTCTTATTGACGATGAAACACAGAAATTGCATCGGAATTAAATACAAAAGGCACAATGCCGACTTAAGTACAAGAAAACTGACTCTTTTAACTCTCTATGTTTTGAACCATTCCTGTGACACTAGTTATAAATTCCGATGTTTCACTTTAGGTTTACGGTATCCCTCTGACCTTCTTATTGACGATGAAACAAAGAAATTGCATCGAAATTAAATACAAAAGGCACAATGCCGACTTAAGTACAAGAAAACTGACTCTTTTAACTCTCTATGTTATGAACCATTGATGTGACACTAATGATAGATTCCGATGCTTCACTTCAGGTTTACTGTATCCCTCTGACCTTCTTATTGACGATGAAGCATAGAAATTGCATCGGAATTAAATACAAAAGGCACAATGCCGAATTAAGTACAAGAAAACTGACTCTTCATACTGTCTATGTTTGAACCATTCCTGTAACACTAGTTATTGATTCCGATGCTTCACTTCATATTTACTGTATCCCTCTGACCTTCTTATTGACGATGAAACACAGAAATTGCATCGGAATTACATACAAAAGGCACAATGCCGACTTAAGTACAAGAAAACTGACTCTTCTTACTCTCAATGCTTTGAACCATTGATGTGAAACTAATGATAGATTCCGATGCTTCACTTCAGGTTTACTGTATCCCTCTGACCTTTTTATTGACGATGAAACACAGAAATTGCATCGGAATTAAATACAAATGGCACAAGACAACTTAAGTGAGAGAAAACTGACTCTTCTTAATGACTATGTTTTGGACCGTCTTGTGACACAATAGTTATAGATTCCAAATCATCACTTCAGGTTTACTGTTTTCCTCTGACCTTCTTATTGACGATGAAACACAAATTGCATCGGAATTAAATACAAAAGACACAATGCCGACTTAAGTACACGAAAACTGACTCTTCTTACTTTCTATGCTTTGATTCATTCCTGTGACACTAGTTATGGATTCCGATGCTTCACTTCAGGTTTACTGTATCCCTCTGACCTTCTTATTGACGATGAAAAACAGAAATTGCATCGGAATTAAATACAAAAGGCACAATGCCGACTTAAGTACAAAAAAACTGACTCTTCTTACTGTCTATGTTTGAACCATTCCTGTGACACTAGTTATTGATTCCGATTCTTCACTTCAGGTTTACTGTATCCCTCTGACCTTCTTATTGACGATGAAACACAGAAATTGCATCGGAATTGAATACATAAGGCACAATGCCGACTTATGTACAATAAAACTGACTCTTCTTACTGTCAATGTTTGAAACATTCATGTGACACTAGTTATAGATTCCGATGCTTCACTTCAGGTTTACTGTATCCCTCTGACCTTCTTATTGACGATGAAACACAGAAATTGCAACGGAATTAAATACAAAAAGCACAATGCCGACTTAAGGACAAGAAAACTGACTCTTCATACTGTCTATGTTTTGAACCATTCCTGTGACACTAGTTATGGATTCCGATGCATCACTTCAGGTTTACTGTATCCCTCTGATCTTTTTATTGACGATGAAACACAGAAATAGCAACGGAATTAAATACAAAAAGCACAATGCCGACTTAAGTTTAAGAAAACTGACTCTTAATACTGTCTATGTTTTGAACCATTCCTGTGACACTAGTTATAGATTCTGACGCTTCACTTCAGGTTTACTGTATCCCTATGACCTTCTTATTGACGATGAAACACAGAAATTGCATCGGAATTAAATACAAAAGGCACAATGCCGACTTAAGTACAAGAAACCTGACTCTTCTCACTGTCTATGTTTTGAACCATTCCTGTGACACTAGTTATGGATTCCGATGCTTCACTTCAGGTTTACTGTATCCCTCTGACCTACTTATTGGCGATGAAACACAGAAATTGCAGCGTAATTAAATACAAAAGACACAATGCCGACATAAGTACAAGATAACTAGCTCTTCTTACTGTCAATGCTTTGAATCATTCTTGTGACACCAGTTACAGATTCCGATGCTTCACTTCAGGTTTACTGTATCCCTCTGACCTTGTTATTGACGATGAAACACAGAAATTGCATCGGAATAAAATACAAAAGGCACAATGCCGACTTAAGTTAAAGAAAACTGACTCTTCTTACTCTGTATGATTTGAACCACTCATGTGACACTAGTAATAGATTCTGGTGCTTCACTTCAGGTTTACTGTATCCCTCTGACGTTCTTATTGACGATGAAACACAGAAATTGCATCGGAATTAAATACAAAAGGCACAATGCCGACTTAAGTACAAGAAAACTGACTCTTTTAACTCTCTATGTTTTGAACCATTCCTGTGACACTAGTTATAAATTCCGATGTTTCACTTTAGGTTTACGGTATCCCTCTGACCTTCTTATTGACGATGAAACAAAGAAATTGCATCGAAATTAAATACAAAAGGCACAATGCCGACTTAAGTACAAGAAAACTGACTCTTTTAACTCTCTATGTTATGAACCATTGATGTGACACTAATGATAGATTCCGATGCTTCACTTCAGGTTTACTGTATCCCTCTGACCTTCTTATTGACGATGAAGCATAGAAATTGCATCGGAATTAAATACAAAAGGCACAATGCCGAATTAAGTACAAGAAAACTGACTCTTCATACTGTCTATGTTTGAACCATTCCTGTAACACTAGTTGTTGATTCCGATGCTTCACTTTAGGTTTACTGTATCCCTCTGACCTTCTTATTGACGGTGAAACACAGAAATTGCATCGGAATTAAATACAAAAGGCACAATGCCGACTTAAGTACAAGAAAACTGACTCTTTTAACTCTCTATGTTTTGAACCATTGAAGTGACACTAATGATAGATTCCGATGCTTCACATCAGGTTTACTGTATCCCTCTGACCTTCTTATTGACGATGAAACACAGAAATTGCATCGGAATTAAATACAAAAGGCACAATGCCGACTTAAGTACAAGAAATCTGACTCTTAATACTGTCTATGTTTGAACCATTCCTGTGACACTAGTTATTGATTCCGATGCTTCACTTCATATTTACTGTATCCCTCTGACCTTCTTATTTACGATGAAACACAGAAATTGCATCGGAATTACATACAAAAGGCACAATGCCGACTTAAGTACAAGAAAACTGACTCTTCTTACTCTCAATGCTTTGAACCATTGATGTGAAACTAATGATAGATTCCGATGCTTCACTTCAGGTTTACTGTATACCTCTGACCTTCTTATTGACGATGAAACACAGAAATTGCATCGGAATTAAATACAAAAGGCACAATGCCGACTTAAGTACAAGAAAACTGACTCTTCTTACTGTCTATGTATGAACTATTCCTGTGACACTAGTTAGTGATTCCGATGCTTCACTTCAGGTTTACTGTATCCCTCCGACCTTCTTATTGACGATGTAACACAGAAATTGGATCGGAATTAAATACAAAAGGCACAATACCGACTTAAGTACAAGAAAACTTAATCTTCTTACTGTCTATGATTTGAACCATTCCTGTGACACTAGTTATAGATTCCGATGCTTCACTTCAGGTTTACTGTATCCCTCTGACCTTCTTATTGACGATGAAACACAGAAATTGCATCGGAGTTAAATACAAAAGGCACAATGCCGACTTAAGTACTAGAAAACTGACTCTTTTTACAGTCTATGTTTTGAACCTTTCCTGTGACACTAGTTATAGTTTCCGATGCTTCACTTCAGGTTTACTGTATCCCTCTGACCTTTTTATTGACGATGAAACACAGAAATAGCTTAGGAATTAAATACAAATGGCACAATGACAACTTAAGTGAGAGAAAACTGACTCTTCTTAATGACTATGTATTGGACCGTTCCTGTGACACTAGTTATAGATTCCAAATCTTCACTTCAGGTTTACTGTTTTCCTCAGACCTTCTTATTGACGATGAAACACACATATTGCATCGGAATTAAATACAAAAGACACAATGCCGACTTAAGTACACGAAAACTGACTCCTTTTACTTTCTATGTTTTGATTCATTCCTGTGACACTAGTTATGGATTCCGATGCTTCACTTCAGGTTTACTGTATCCCTCTGACCTTCTTATTGACGATGAAACACAGAAATTGCATCGGAATTAAATACATAAGGCACAATGCCGACTTATGTACAATAAAACTGACTCTTCTAACTCTCTATGTTTTGAACCATTGATGTGACACTAATGATAGATTCCGATGCTTCACTTCAGGTTTACTGTATCCCTCTGACCTTGTTATTGACGATGAAACACAGAAATTGCATCGGAATAAAATACAAAAGGCACAATGCCGACTTAAGTAAAAGAAAACTGACTCTTCTTACTCTGTATGATTTGAACCACTCATGTGACACTAGTAATAGATTCCGGTGCTTCACTTCAGGTTTACTGTATTCATCTGACCTTTTTATTGACGATGAAACACAGAAATTGCATCGGAATTAAATACAAAAGGCACAATGCCGACTTAAGTACAAGAAAACTGACTCTTCTAACTCTCTATGTTTTGAACCATTGATGTGACACTAATGATAGATTCCGATGCTTCACTTCAGGTTTATTGTATCCCTCTGACCTTCTTATTGACGATTAAAAACAGAAATGGCATCGGATTAAATACAAAAGGCACAATGCCGACTTAAGTACAAGAAAACTGACTCTTCTTACTGTCTATGTTTGAACCATTCCTGTGACACTAGTTATTGATTCCGATTCTTCACTTCAGGTTTACTGCATCCCTCTGACCTTCTTATTGACGACGAAACACACATATTGCATCGGAATTAAATACAAAAGACACAATGCCGACTTAAGTACACGAAAACTGACTCTTTTTACTTTCTATGTTTTGATTCATTCCTGTGACACTAGTTATGGATTCCGATGCTTCACTTCAGGTTTACTGTATCCCTCTGACCTTCTTATTGACGATGAAACACAGAAATTGCATCGGAATTAAATACATAAGGCACAATGCCGACTTATGTACAATAAAACTGACTATTCTTACTGTCTATGTTTGAATCATTCTTGTGACACCAGTTACAGATTCCGATGCTTCACTTCAGGTTTACTGTATCCCTCTGACCTTGTTATTGACGATGTAACACAGAAATTGGATCGGAATTAAATACAAAAGGTACAATGCCGACTTAAGTACAAGAAAACTGACTCTTCTTACTGTCTATGTTTTGAACCATTCCTGTGACACTAGTTATATCTTCCGATGCTTCACTTCAGGTTTCCTGTATCCATCAGACCTTCTTATTGACGATGAAACACAGAAATTGCATCGGAATTGAGTACATAAGGCACAATGCCGACTTATGTACAATAAAACTGACTCTTCTTACTGTCAATGTTTGAGACATTCATATGACACTAGTTATAGATTCCGATCCTTCACTTCAGGTTTACTGTATCCCTCTGACCTTCTTATTGACGATGAAACACAGAAATTGCATCGGAATTAAATACAAAAAGCACAATGCCGACTTAAGTACAAGAAAACTGACTCTTCATACTGTCTATGTTTTGAACCATTCCTGTGACACTAGTTATAGATTCCGATGCTTCACTTCAGGTTTACTGTATCCCTCTGATCTTTTTATTGACGATGAAACACAGAAATTGCAACGGAATTAAATACAAAAAGCACAATGCCGACTTAAGTACAAGAAAACTGACTCTTCATACTGTCTATGTTTTGAACCATTCCTGTGACACTAGTTATAGATTCCGACGCTTCACTTCAGGTTTACTGTATCCCTATGACCTTCTTATTGACGATGAAACACAGAAATTGCATCGGAATTAAATACAAAAGGCACTATGCCGACTTAAGTACAAGATAACTGACTCTTCTTACTAACAATGCTTTGAATCATTCTTGTGACACCAGTTACAGATTCCGATACTTCACTTCAGGTTTACTGTATCCCTCTGACCTTGTTATTGACGATGAAACACAGAAATTGCATCGGAATAAAATACAAAAGGCACAATGCCGACTTAAGTAATAGAAAACTGACTCTTCTTACTCTGTATGATTTGAACCACACATGTGACACTAGTAATAGATTCCGGTGCTTCACTTCAGGTTTACTGTATTCCTCTGACCTTTTTATTGACGATGAAACACAGAAATTGCATCGGAATTAAATACAAAAGGCACAATGCCGACTTAAGTACAAGAAAACTGACTCTTCTAACTCTCTATGTTTTGAACCATTGATGTGACACTAATGATAGATTCCGATGCTTCACTTCAGGTTTACTGTATCCCTCTGACCTTCTTATTGATGATGAAACACAGAAATTGCATCGGAATTAAATACAAAAGTCACAATGCCGACTTAAGTACAAGAAAACTGACACTTCTAACTCTGTATGATTTGAACCACTCATGTGACACTAGTAATAGATTCTGGTGCTTCACTTCAGGTTTACTGTATCCCTCTGACGTTCTTATTGACGATGAAACACAGAAATTGCATCGGAATTAAATACAAAAGGCACAATGCCGACTTAAGTACAAGAAAACTGACTCTTTTAACTCTCTATGTTTTGAACCATTCCTGTGACACTAGTTATAAATTCCGATGTTTCACTTTAGGTTTACTGTATCCCTCTGACCTTCTTATTGACGATGAAACAAAGAAATTGCATCGAAATTAAATACAAAAGGCACAATGCCGACTTAAGTACAAGAAAACTGACTCTTTTAACTCTCTATGTTATGAACCATTGATGTGACACTAATGATAGATTCCGATGCTTCACTTCAGGTTTACTGTATCCCTCTGACCTTCTTATTGACGATGAAGCATAGAAATTGCATCGGAATTAAATACAAGAGGCACAATGCCGAATTAAGTACAAGAAAACTGACTCTTCATACTGTCTATGTTTGAACCATTCCTGTAACACTAGTTGTTGATTCCGATGCTTCACTTTAGGTTTACTGTATCCCTCTGACCTTCTTATTGACGGTGAAACACAGAAATTGCATCGGAATTAAATACAAAAGGCACAATGCCGACTTAAGTACAAGAAAACTGACTCTTTTAACTCTCTATGTTTTGCACCATTGAAGTGACACTAATGATAGATTCCGATGCTTCACATCAGGTTTACTGTATCCCTCTGACCTTCTTATTGACGATGAAACACAGAAATTGCATCGGAATTAAATACAAAAGGCACAATGCCGACTTAAGTACAAGAAATCTGACTCTTCATACTGTCTATGTTTGAACCATTCCTGTGACACTAGTTATTGATTCCGATGCTTCACTTCATATTTACTGTATCCCTCTGACCTTCTTATTTACGATGAAACACAGAAATTGCATCGGAATTACATACAAAAGGCACAATGCCGACTTAAGTACAAGAAAACTGACTCTTCTTACTCTCAATGCTTTGAACCATTGATGTGAAACTAATGATAGATTCCGATGCTTCACTTCAGGTTTACTGTATACCTCTGACCTTCTTATTGACGATGAAACACAGAAATTGCATCGGAATTAAATACAAAAAGCACAATGCCGACTTAAGTACAAGAAAACTGACTCTTCTTACTGTCTATGTATGAACTATTCCTGTGACACTAGTTAGTGATTCCGATGCTTCACTTCAGGTTTACTGTATCCCTCCGACCTTCTTATTGACGATGTAACACAGAAATTGGATCGGAATTAAATACAAAAGGCACAATACCGACTTAAGTACAAGAAAACTTAATCTTCTTACTGTCTATGATTTGAACCATTCCTGTGACACTAGTTATAGATTCCGATGCTTCACTTCAGGTTTACTGTATCCCTCTGACCTTCTTATTGACGATGAAACACAGAAATTGCATCGGAGTTAAATACAAAAGGCACAATGCCGACTTAAGTACTAGAAAACTGACTCTTTTTACAGTCTATGTTTTGAACCTTTCCTGTGACACTAGTTATAGTTTCCGATGCTTCACTTCAGGTTTACTGTATCCCTCTGACCTTTTTATTGACGATGAAACACAGAAATAGCTTAGGAATTAAATACAAATGGCACAATGACAACTTAAGTGAGAGAAAACTGACTCTTCTTAATGACTATGTATTGGACCGTTCCTGTGACACTAGTTATAGATTCCAAATCTTCACTTCAGGTTTACTGTTTTCCTCAGACCTTCTTATTGACGATGAAACACACATATTGCATCGGAATTAAATACAAAAGACACAATGCCGACTTAAGTACACGAAAACTGACTCTTTTTACTTTCTATGTTTTGATTCATTCCTGTGACACTAGTTATGGATTCCGATGCTTCACTTCAGGTTTACTGTATCCCTCTGACCTTCTTATTGACGATGAAACACAGAAATTGCATCGGAATTAAATACATAAGGCACAATGCCGACTTATGTACAATAAAACTGACTCTTCTAACTCTCTATGTTTTGAACCATTGATGTGACACTAATGATAGATTCCGATGCTTCACTTCAGGTTTACTGTATCCCTCTGACCTTGTTATTGACGATGAAACACAGAAATTGCATCGGAATAAAATACAAAAGGCACAATGCCGACTTAAGTAAAAGAAAACTGACTCTTCTTACTCTGTATGATTTGAACCACTCATGTGACACTAGTAATAGATTCCGGTGCTTCACTTCAGGTTTACTGTATTCATCTGACCTTTTTATTGACGATGAACACAGAAATTGCATCGGAATTAAATACAAAAGGCACAATGCCGACTTAAGTACAAGAAAACTGACTCTTCTAACTCTCTATGTTTTGAACCATTGATGTGACACTAATGATAGATTCCGATGCTTCACTTCAGGTTTATTGTATCCCTCTGACCTTCTTATTGACGATTAAAAACAGAAATGGCATCGGAATTAAATACAAAAGGCACAATGCCGACTTAAGTACAAGAAAACTGACTCTTCTTACTGTCTATGTTTGAACCATTCCTGTGACACTAGTTATTGATTCCGATTCTTCACTTCAGGTTTACTGCATCCCTCTGACCTTCTTATTGACGACGAAACACACATATTGCATCGGAATTAAATACAAAAGACACAATGCCGACTTATGTACACGAAAACTGACTCTTTTTACTTTCTAAGTTTTGATTCATTCCTGTGACACTAGTTATGGATTCCGATGCTTCACTTCAGGTTTACTGTATCCCTCTGACCTTCTTATTGACGATGAAACACAGAAATTGCATCGGAATTAAATACATAAGGCACAATGCCGACTTATGTACAATAAAACTGACTCTTCTTACTGTCAATGTTTGAGACATTCATATGACACTAGTTATAGATTCCGATCCTTCACTTCAGGTTTACTGTATCCCTCTGACCTTCTTATTGACGATGAAACACAGAAATTGCATCGGAATTAAATACAAAAAGCACAATGCCGACTTAAGTACAAGAAAACTGACTCTTCTTACTGTCTATGTTTTGAACCATTCCTGTGACACTAGTTATAGATTCCGATGCTTCACTTCAGGTTTACTGTATCCCTCTGATCTTTTTATTGACGATGAAACACAGAAATTGCAACGGAATTAAATACAAAAAGCACAATGCCGACTTAAGTACAAGAAAACTGACTCTTCATACTGTCTATGTTTTGAACCATTCCTGTGACACTAGTTATAGATTCCGACGCTTCACTTCAGGTTTACTGTATCCCTATGACCTTCTTATTGACGATGAAACACAGAAATTGCATCGGAATTAAATACAAAAGGCACTATGCCGACTTAAGTACAAGATAACTGACTCTTCTTACTAACAATGCTTTGAATCATTCTTGTGACACCAGTTACAGATTCCGATACTTCACTTCAGGTTTACTGTATCCCTCTGACCTTGTTATTGACGATGAAACACAGAAATTGCATCGGAATAAAATACAAAAGGCACAATGCCGACTTAAGTAATAGAAAACTGACTCTTCTTACTCTGTATGATTTGAACCACACATGTGACACTAGTAATAGATTCCGCTGCTTCACTTCAGGTTTACTGTATTCCTCTGACCTTTTTATTGACGATGAATCACAGAAATTGCATCGGAATTAAATACAAAAGGCACAATGCCGACTTAAGTACAAGAAAACTGACTCTTCTAACTCTCTATGTTTTGAACCATTGATGTGACACTAATGATAGATTCCGATGCTTCACTTCAGGTTTACTGTATCCCTCTGACCTTCTTATTGATGATGAAACACAGAAATTGCATCGGAATTAAATACAAAAGTCACAATGCCGACTTAAGTACAAGAAAACTGACACTTCTAACTCTCTATGTTTTGAACCATTGATGTGGCACTAATGATAGATTCCGATGCTTCACTTCAGGTTTACTGTATCCCTCTGACCTTCTTATTGACGATGAAACACAGAAATTGCATCGGAATTAAATACAAAAAGCACAATGCCGACTTAAGTATAAGAAAACTGACTCTTTTTACTGTCTATGTTTTGAATTATTTATGTTACGCTAGTTATAGCTTCCGATGCTTCACTTCAGGTTTACTGTATCCATCAGACCTTCTTATTGACGATGAAACACAGAAATTGCATCGGAATTAAATACATAAGGCACAACGCCGACTTATGTACATTAAAACTGACTCTTCTTACTGTCTATGTTTGAAACATTCATGTGACACTAGTTATAGATTCCGATGCTTCACTTCAGGTTTACTGTATCCCTCTGACCTTCTTATTGACGATGAAACACAGAAATTGCATCGGAATTAAATACAAAAGGCACAATGCCAACTTAGGTACAAGAAAACTGACTCTTCTTACTGTCTATGTTTTGAACCATTCCTGTGACACTAGTTATGGATTCCGAGGCTTAATTTCAGGTTTATTGTATCCCTCTGACCTACTTATTGGCGATGAAACACAGAAATTGCATCGGAATTAAATACAAAAGGCACAATGTCGACTTAAGTACAAGATAACTGACTCTTCTTACTGTCAATGCTTGAACCATTCGAGTGACACTAGTTACAGATTCCAATGCTTCACTTCAGGTTTACTGTATCCCTCTGACCTACTTATTGACTATGAAACACAGAAATTGCATCGGAATTAAATACAAAATGCACAATGCCGACTTAAGTACAAGAAAACTGACTCTTCTTACTGTCTATGTTTTGAACCATTCCTGTGACACTAGTTATAGATACCGATGTTTCACTTTAGGTTTACTGTATCCCTCTGACCTTCTTATTGACGATGAAACACAGAAATTGCATCGTAATTAAATACAAAAGTCACAATGCCGACTTAAGTACAAGAAAACTGACTCTTTTAACTCTCTATGTTTTGAACCATTGAAGTGACACTAATGATAGATTCCGATGCTTCACTTCAGGTTTACTGTATCCCTCTGACCTTCTTATTGACGATGAAGCACAGAAATTGAATCGGAATTAAATACAAAAGGCACTGTGCCGAATTAAGTACAAGAAAACTGACTCTTCATACTGTCCATGTTTGAACCATTCCTGTGACACTAGTTATTGATTCCGATGCTTCACTTTAGGTTTACTGTATCCCTCTGACCTTGTTATTGACGGTGAAACACAGAAATTGCATCGGAATTAAATACGAAAGGCACAATGCCGACTTAAGTACAAGAAAACTGACTCTTTTAACTCTCTATGTTTTGAACCATTGAAGTGACACTAATGATAGATTCCGATGCTTCACTTCAGGTTTACTGTATCCCTCTGACCTTCTTATTGACGATGAAACACAGAAATTGCATCGGAATTAAATACAAAAGGCACAATGCCGACTTAAGTACAAGAAAACTGACTCTTCATACTGTCTATGTTTGAACCATTCCTGTGACACTAGTTATTGATTCCGATGCTTCACTTCATAATTTCTGTATCCCTCTGACCTTCTTATTGACGATGAAACACAGAAATTGCATCGGAATTACATACAAAAGGCACAATGCCGACTTAAGTACAAGAAAACTGACTCTTCTTACTCTCTATGCTTTGAACCATTGATGTGAAACTAATGATAGATTCCGATGCTTCACTTCAGGTTTACTATATCCCTCTGACCTTCTTATTGACGATGAAACACAGAAATTGCATCGGAATTAAATACAAAAGGCACAATGCCGACTTAAGTACTAGAAAACTGACTCTTCTTACTGTCAATGTATGAACTATTCCTGTGACACTAGTTAGTGATTCCGATGCTTCACTTCAGGTTTACTATATCCGTCTGACCTTCTTATTGACGATGTAACACAGAAATTGGATCGGAATTAAATACAAAGGGCACAATGCCGACTTAAGTACAAGAAAACTGAATCTTCTTACTGTCTATGATTTGAACCATTCCTGTGGCTCTAGTTATAGATTCCGATGCTTCACTACAGGTTTAGTGTATCCCTCTGACCTTTTTATTGACGATGAAACACAGAAATTGCATCGGAGTTAAATACAAAAGGCACAATGCCGACTAATGTACAATAAAACTGACTATTCTTACTGTCTATGTTTGAATCATTCTTGTGACACCAGTTACAGATTCCGATGCTTCACTTCAGGTTGACTGTATCCCTCTGACCTTGTTATTGACGATGTAACACAGAAATTGGATCGGAATTAAATACAAAAGGTACAATGCCGACTTAAGTACAAGAAAACTGACTCTTCTTACTGTCTATGTTTTGAACCATTCCTGTGACACTAGTTATAGCTTCCGATGCTTCACTTCAGGTTACCTGTATCCATCAGACCTTCTTATTGACGATGAAACACAGAAATTGCATCGGAATTGAATACATAAGGCACAATGCCGACTTATGTACAATAAAACTGACTCTTCTAACTGTCAATGTTTGAGACATTCATGTGACACTAGTTATAGATTCCGATCCTTCACTTCAGGTTTACTGTATCCCTCTGACCTTCTTATTGACGATGAAACACAGAAATTGCATCGGAATTAAATACAAAAAGCACAATGCCGACTTAAGTACAAGAAAACTGACTCTTCTTACTGTCTATGTTTTGAACCATTCCTGTGACACTAGTTATAGATTCCGATGCTGCACTTCAGGTTTACTGTATCCCTCTGATCTTTTTATTGACGATGAAACACAGAAATTGCAACGGAATTAAATACAAAAAGCACAATGCCGACTTAAGTACAAGAAAACTGACTCTTCATACTGTCTATGTTTTGAACCATTCCTGTGACACTAGTTATAGATTCCGACGCTTCACTTCAGGTTTACTGTATCCCTATGACCTTCTTATTGACGATGAAACACAGAAATTGCATCGGAATTAAATACAAAAGGCACTATGCCGACCTAAGTACAAGATAACTGACTCTTCTTACTAACAATGCTTTGAATCATTCTTGTGACACCAGTTACAGATTCCGATGCTTCACTTCAGGTTTACTGTATCCCTCTGACCTTGTTATTGACGATGAAACACAGAAATTGCATCGGAATAAAATACAAAAGGCACAATGCCGACTTAAGTAAAAGAAAACTGACTCTTCTTACTCTGTATGATTTGAACCACTCATGTGACACTAGTAATAGATTCCGGTGCTTCACTTCAGGTTTACTGTATTCCTCTGACCTTTTTATTGACGATGAAACACAGAAATTGCATCGGAATTAAATACAAAAGGCACAATGCCGACTTAAGTACAAGAAAACTGACTCTTCTAACTCTCTATGTTTTGAACCATTGATGTGACACTAATGATAGATTCCGATGCTTCACTTCAGGTTTACTGTATCCCTCTGACCTTCTTATTGATGATGAAACACAGAAATTGCATCGGAATTAAATACAAAAGTCACAATGCCGACTTAAGTACAAGAAAACTGACACTTCTAACTCTTTATGTTTTGAACCATTGATGTGACACTAATGATAGATTCCGATGCTTCACATCAGGTTTACTGTATCCCTCTGACCTTCTTATTGACGATGAAACACAGAAATTGCATCGGAATTAAATACAAAAAGCACAATGCCGACTTAAGTATAAGAAAACTGACTCTTTTTACTGTCTATGTTTTGAACCATTTATGTTACGTTAGTTATAGCTTCCGATGCTTCACTTCAGGTTTACTGTATCCCTCTGACCTTGTTATTGACGATGTAACACAGAAATTGGATCGGAATTAAATACAAAAGGTACAATGCCGACTTAAGTACAAGAAAACTGACTCTTCTTACTAACAATGCTTTGAATCATTCTTGTGACACCAGTTACAGATTCCGATGCTTCACTTCAGGTTGACTGTATCCCTCTGACCTTGTTATTGACGATGTAACACAGAAATTGGATCGGAATTAAATACAAAAGGTACAATGCCGACTTAAGTACAAGAAAACTGACTCTTCTTACTGTCTATGTTTTGAACCATTCCTGTGACACTAGTTATAGCTTCCGATGCTTCACTTCAGGTTACCTGTATCCATCAGACCTTCTTATTGACGATGAAACACAGAAATTGCATCGGAATTGAATACATAAGGCACAATGCCGACTTATGTACAATAAAACTGACTCTTCTAACTGTCAATGTTTGAGACATTCATGTGACACTAGTTATAGATTCCGATCCCTCACTTCAGGTTTACTGTATCCCTCTGACCTTCTTATTGACGATGAAACACAGAAATTGCATCGGAATTAAATACAAAAAGCACAATGCCGACTTAAGTACAAGAAAACTGACTCTTCTTACTGTCTATGTTTTGAACCATTCCTGTGACACTAGTTATAGATTCCGATGCTTCACTTCAGGTTTACTGTATCCCTCTGATCCTTTTATTGACGATGAAACACAGAAATTGCAACGGAATTAAATACAAAAAGCACAATGCCGACTTAAGTACAAGAAAACTGACTCTTCATACTGTCTATGTTTTGAACCATTCCTGTGACACTAGTTATAGATTCCGACGCTTCACTTCAGGTTTACTGTATCCCTATGACCTTCTTATTGACGATGAAACACAGAAATTGCATCGGAATTAAATACAAAAGGCACTATGCCGACTTAAGTACAAGATAACTGACTCTTCTTACTAACAATGCTTTGAATCATTCTTGTGACACCAGTTACAGATTCCGATGCTTCACTTCAGGTTTACTGTATCCCTCTGACCTTGTTATTGACGATGAAACACAGAAATTGCATCGGAATAAAATACAAAATGCACAATGCCGACTTAAGTAAAAGAAAACTGACTCTTCTTACTCTGTATGATTTGAACCACTCATGTGACACTAGTAATAGATTCCGGTGCTTCACTTCAGGTTTACTGTATTCCTCTGACCTTTTTATTGACGATGAAACACAGAAATTGCATCGGAATTAAATACAAAAGGCACAATGCCGACTTAAGTACAAGAAAACTGACTCTTCTAACTCTCTATGTTTTGAACCATTGATGTGACACTAATGATAGATTCCGATGCTTCACTTCAGGTTTACTGTATCCCTCTGACCTTCTTATTGATGATGAAACACAGAAATTGCATCGGAATTAAATACAAAAGTCACAATGCCGACTTAAGTACAAGAAAACTGACACTTCTAACTCTCTATGTTTTGAACCATTGATGTGACACTAATGATGGATTCCGACGCTTCACTTCAGGTTTACTGTATCCCTCTGACCTTCTTATTGACGATGAAACACAGAAATTGCATCGGAATTAAATACAAAAAGCACAATGCCGACTTAAGTATAACAAAACTGACTCTTTTTACTGTCTATGTTTTGAACCATTTATGTTACGTTAGTTATAGCTTCCGATGCTTCACTTCAGGTTTACTGTATCCATCAGACCTTCTTATTGACGATGAAACACAGAAATTGCATCGGAATTAAATACATAAGGCACAACGCCGACTTATGTACAATAAAACTGACTCTTCTTACTGTCTATGTTTGAAACATTCATGTGACACTAGTTATAGATTCCGATGCTTCACTTCAGGTTTACTGTATCCCTCTGACCTTCTTATTGACGATGAAACACAGAAATTGCATCGGAATTAAATACAAAAGGCACTATGCCGAATTGAGTACAAGAAAACTGACTCTTCATACTGTCCATGTTTGAACCATTCCTGTGACACTAGTTATTGATTCCGATGCTTCACTTCATATTTACTGTATCCCTCTGACCTTCTTATTGACGATGAAACACAGAAATTGCATCGGAATTACATACAAAAGGCACAATGCCGACTTAAGTACAAGAAAACTGACTCTTCTTACTCTCTATGCTTTGAACCATTGATGTGAAACTAATGATAGATTCCGATGCTTCACTTCAGGTTTACTGTATCCCTCTGACCTTCTTATTGACGATGAAACACAGAAATTGCATCGGAATTAAATACAAAAGGCACAATGCCGACTTAAGTACTAGAAAACTGACTCTTCTTACTGTCAATGTATGAACTATTCCTGTGACACTAGTTAGTGATTCCGATGCTTCACTTCAGGTTTACTATATCCGTCTGACCTTCTTATTGACGATGTAACACAGAAATTGGATCGGAATTAAATACAAAAGGCACAATGCCGACTTAAGTACAAGAAAACTGAATCTTCTTACTCTCTATGATTTGAACCATTCCTGTGGCTCTAGTTATAGATTCCGATGCTTCACTTCAGGTTTAGTGTATCCCTCTGACCTTCGTATTGACGATGAAACACAGAAATTGCATCGGAGTTAAATACAAAAGGCACAATGCCGACCTAAGTACAAGAAAACTGACTCTTCTTACAGTCTATGTTTTGAACCTTTCCTGTGACACTAGTTGTAGTTTCCGATGCTTCACTTCAGGTTTACTGTATCCCTCTGACCTTTTTATTGACGATGAAACACAGAAATTGCATCGGAATTAAATACAAAGGGCACAATGACAACTTAAGTGAGAGAAAACTGACTCTTCTTAATGACTATGTTTTGGACCGTTCCTGTGACACTAGTTATAGATTCCAAATCTTCACTTCAGGTTTACTGTTTTCCTCTGACCTTCTTATTGACGATGAAACACACAAATTGCATCGGAATTAAATACAAAAGACATATGGCCGACTTAAGTACACGAAAACAGACTCTTCTTACTTTCTATGTTTTGATTCATTCCTGTGACACTAGTTATGGATTCCGATGCTTCACTTCAGGTTTACTGTATCCCCCTGACCTTCTTATTGACGATGAAACACAGAAATTGCATCGGAATTAAATACAAAAGGCACAATGCCGACTTAAGTACATGAAAACTGACTCTTCTTACTCTCTATGCTTTGAATCATTGATGTGAAACTAATGATAGATTCCGATGCTTCACTTCAGGTTTACTGTATCCCTCTGACCTTCTTATTGACGATGAAACACAGAAATTGCATCGGAATTAAAACAAAAGGCACAATGCCGACTTAAGTACAAGAAAACTGACTCTTCTTACTGTCTATGTATGAACTATTCCTGTGACACTAGTTATTGATTCCGATGCTTCACTTCAGGTTTACTGTATCCCTCTGACCTTCTTATTGACGGTGAAACACAGAAATTGGATCGGAATTAAATACAAAAGGCACAATGCCGACTTAAGTACAAGAAAACTGAATCTTCTTACTGTGATTGATTTGAACCATTCCTGTGACACTAGTTATAGATTCCGATGCTTCACTTCAGGTTTACTGTATCCCTCTGACCTTCTTATTGACGATGAAACACAGTAATTGCATCGGAATTAAATACAAAAGGCACAATGCCGACTTAAGTACAAGAAAACTGACTCTTCTTACTGTCTATGTTTTGAACCATTCCTGTGACACTAGAAATAGATTCCGATGCTTCACTTCAAGTTTACTGTATCCCTCTGACCTTCTTACTGACGATGAAACGCAGAAATCGCATCGGAATTAAATACAAAAAGCACAATGCCGACTTAAGTACAAGAAAACTGACTCATCTTACTGTCTATGTTTCGAACCATTCCTGTGACACTAGTTATAGATTCCGATGCTTAACCTGAGGTTTACTGTATCCCTCTTACCTTCTTATTGACGATGAAACACAGAATTTGCAACGGAATTAAACACAAAAGGCACAATGCCGACTTAAGTACAAGAAAACTGACTCTTCTTACTGTCTATGTTTTGAACCATTCCTGTGACACTAGTTATAGATTCCGATGCTTCACTTCAGGTTTACTGTATCCCTCTGACCTTCTTATTGACGGTGCAACATAGATATTGCATCGGAATTAAATACAAAAGGCAAAATGACGACTTAAGTACAAGAAAACTGACTCTTCTTACTCTCTATGTTTCGAACCATTCATGTGACACTAATTATTGTTTCCGATGCATCACTTCAGGTTTACTGTATCCCTCTGACCTTCTTATTGACGATGAAACACAGAAATTGCATCGGAATTAAATACAAAAGGCACAATGCCGACTTATGTACAAGAAAACTGACTCTTCTTACTGTCTATGTTTGAACCATTCATGTGACACTAGTTATAGATACCGATGCTTCAATTCAGTTTTACTGTATCCCTCTGACGATGAAACACAGAAATTGCATCGGAATTAAATACAAAAGGCACAATGCCCACTTAGGTACAGGAAAACTGAACTCTTCTTACTGTCTATGCTTTGAACCATTCCTGTGACACTAGTTATAGATTCCGATGCTTCACTTCAGGTTTACTGTATCCTTCTGATCTTCTTATTGACGATGAAACACAGAAATTCCATCGTAGTTAAATACAAAAGGCACAATGCCGACTTAAGTACAAGAAAACTGACTCTTCTTACAGTCTATGTTTTGAACCATTCCTGTGACACTAGTTATGGATTCCGATGCTTAACCTCAGGTTTACTGTATCCCTCTGACCTTCTTATTGACGATGAAATACAGAAATTGCAACGGAATTAAACACAAAGGCACTATGCCGACTTAAGTACAAGAAAACTGACTCTTCTTACTGTCTATGTTTTGAACCATTCCTGTGACACTAGTTATAAATTCCGATGCTTCACTTCAGATTTACTGTATCCCTCTGACCTTCTTATTGTCGGTGAAACTTAGATATTGCATCGGAATAAAATACAAAAGGCACAATGCCGACTTAAGTACAAGAAAACTGACTCTTTTTACTCTCTATGTTTCGAACAATTCATGTAACACTAATTATAGTTTCCGATGCTTCACTTCAGGTTTACTGTATCCCTCTGACCTTCTTATTGACGATGAAACACAGAAATTGCATCGGAATTAGATACAAAAGGCACAATGCCGACTTATGTACAAGAAAACTGACTCTTCTTACTGTCTATGTTTGAACCATGCATGTGACACTAGTTATAGATTCCGATGCTTCACTTCAGTTTTACTGCACCCCTTTGACGATGAAACCCACAAATTGCATCGGAATTAAATACAAAAGACACAATGCCGACTTAAGTACAAGTAAACCTACTCTTCTTACTTTCTATGTTTTGATCCATTCCTGTGACACTAGTTATGGATTCCGATGCTTCACTTCAGGTTTACTGTATCCCTCTGACCTTCTTATTGACGATGAAACACAGAAATTGCATCGGAGTTAAATACAAAAGGCACAATGCCGACTTAAGTACAAAAAAAGTGACTCCTCTTACAGTCTATGTTTTGAACCATTCCTGTGACACTAGTTATAGATTCCGCTGCTTCACTTCTGGTTTACTGTATCCCTCTGACCTTCTTATTGACGATGAAACACAGAAATTGCATCGTAATTAAATACAAAAGGCACAATGCCGACTTAAGTACAAGATAACTGACTCTTCTTACTGTCAATGCTTGAACCATTCGAGTGACACTAGTTACAGATTCCAATTCTTCACTTCAGGTTTACTGTATCCCTCTGACCTACTTATTGACTATGAAACACAGAAATTGCATCGGAATTAAATACAAAATGCACAATGCCGACTTAAGTACAAGAAAACTGACTCATCTTACTGTCTATGTTTTGAACCATTCCTGTGACACTAGTTATAGATTCCGATGTTTCACTTTAGGTTTACTCTATCCCTCTGACCTTCTTATTGACGATGAAACACAGAAATTGCATCGTAATTAAATACAAAAGGCACAATGCCGACTTAAGTACAAGAAAACTGACTCTTTTAACTCTCTATGTTTTGAACCATTGAAGTGACACTAATGATAGATTCCGATGCTTCACTTCAGGTTTATTGTATCCCTCTGACCTTCTTATTGACGATGAAGCACAGAAATTGAATCGGAATTAAATACAAAAGGCACTATGCCGAATTAAGTACAAGAAAACTGACTCTTCATACTGTCCATGTTTGATCCATTCCTGTGACACTAGTTATTGATTCCGATGCTTCACTTCATATTTACTGTATCCCTCTGACCTTCTTATTGACGATGAAACACAGAAATTGCATCGGAATTACATACAAAAGGCACAATGCCGACTTAAGTACAAGAAAACTGACTCTTCTTACTCTCTATGCTTTGAACCATTGATGTGAAACTAATGATAGATTCCGATGCTTCACTTCAGGTTTACTGTATCCCTCTGACCTTCTTATTGACGATGAAACACAGAAATTGCATCGGAATTAAATACAAAAGGCACAATGCCGACTTAAGTACTAGAAAACTGACTCTTCTTACTGTCAATGTATGAACTATTCCTGTGACACTAGTTAGTGATTCCGATGCATCACTTCAGGTTTACTATATTCGTCTGACCTTCTTATTGACGATGTAACACAGAAATTGGATCGGAATTAAATACAAAAGGCACAATGCCGACTTAAGTACAAGAAAACTGAATCTTCTTACTGTCTATGATTTGAACCATTCCTGTGGCTCTAGTTATAGATTCCGATGCTTCACTTCAGGTTTAGTGTATCCCTCTGACCTTCTTATTGACGATGAAACACAGAAATTGCATCGGAGTTAAATACAAAAGGCACAATGCCGACCTAAGTACAAGAAAACTGACTCTTCTTACAGTCTATGTTTTGAACCTTTCCTGTGACACTAGTTATAGTTTCCGATGCTTCACTTCAGGTTTACTGTATCCCTCTGACCTTTTTATTGACGATGAAACACAGAAATTGCATCGGAATTAAATACAAAGGGCACAATGACAACTTAAGTGAGAGAAAACTGACTCTTCTTAATGACTATGTTTTGGACCGTTCCTGTGACACTAGTTATAGATTCCAAATCTTCACTTCAGGTTTACTGTTTTCCTCTGACCTTCTTATTGACGATGAAACACACAAATTGCATCGGAATTAAATACAAAAGACATATGGCCGACTTAAGTACACGAAAACTGACTCTTCTTACTTTCTATGTTTTGATTCATTCCTGTGACACTAGTTATGGATTCCGATGCTTCACTTCAGGTTTACTGTATCCCCCTGACCTTCTTATTGACGATGAAACACAGAAATTGCATCGGAATTAAATACAAAAGGCACAATGCCGACTTAAGTACATGAAAACTGACTCTTCTTACTCTCTATGCTTTGAATCATTGATGTGAAACTAATGATAGATTCCGATGCTTCACTTCAGGTTTACTGTATCCCTCTGACCTTCTTATTGACGATGAAACACAGAAATTGCATCGGAATTAAAACAAAAGGCACAATGCCGACTTAAGTACAAGAAAACTGACTCTTCTTACTGTCTATGTATGAACTATTCCTGTGACACTAGTTATTCATTCCGATGCTTCACTTCAGGTTTACTGTATCCCTCTGACCTTCTTATTGACGGTGAAACACAGAAATTGGATCGGAATTAAATACAAAAGGCACAATGCCGACTTAAGTACAAGAAAACTGAATCTTCTTACTGTGATTGATTTGAACCATTCCTGTGACACTAGTTATAGATTCCGATGCTTCACTTCAGGTTTACTGTATCCCTCTGACCTTCTTATTGACGATGAAACACAGTAATTGCATCGGAATTAAATACAAAAGGCACAATGCCGACTTAAGTACAAGAAAACTGACTCTTCTTACTGTCTATGTTTTGAACCATTCCTGTGACACTAGAAATAGATTCCGATGCTTCACTTCAAGTTTACTGTATCCCTCTGACCTTCTTACTGACGATGAAACGCAGAAATCGCATCGGAATTAAATACAAAAAGCACAATGCCGACTTAAGTACAAGAAAACTGACTCATCTTACTGTCTATGTTTCGAACCATTCCTGTGACACTAGTTATAGATTCCGATGCTTAACCTGAGGTTTACTGTATCCCTCTTACCTTCTTATTGACGATGAAACACAGAATTTGCAACGGAATTAAACACAAAAGGCACAATGCCGACTTAAGTACAAGAAAACTGACTCTTCTTACTGTCTATGTTTTGAACCATTCCTGTGACACTAGTTATAGATTCCGATGCTTCACTTCAGGTTTACTGTATCCCTCTGACCTTCTTATTGACGGTGCAACATAGATATTGCATCGGAATTAAATACAAAAGGCAAAATGACGACTTAAGTACAAGAAAACTGACTCTTCTTACTCTCTATGTTTCGAACCATTCATGTGACACTAATTATTGTTTCCGATGCATCACTTCAGGTTTACTGTATCCCTCTGACCTTCTTATTGACGATGAAACACAGAAATTGCATCGGAATTAAATACAAAAGGCACAATGCCGACTTATGTACAAGAAAACTGACTCTTCTTACTGTGTATGTTTGAACCATTCATGTGACACTAGTTATAGATACCGATGCTTCAATTCAGTTTTACTGTATCCCTCTGACGATGAAACACAGAAATTGCATCGGAATTAAATACAAAAGGCACAATGCCCACTTAGGTACAGGAAAACTGAACTCTTCTTACTGTCTATGCTTTGAACCATTCCTGTGACACTAGTTATAGATTCCGATGCTTCACTTCAGGTTTACTGTATCCTTCTGATCTTCTTATTGACGATGAAACACAGAAATTCCATCGTAGTTAAATACAAAAGGCACAATGCCGACTTAAGTACAAGAAAACTGACTCTTCTTACAGTCTATGTTTTGAACCATTCCTGTGACACTAGTTATGGATTCCGATGCTTAACCTCAGGTTTACTGTATCCCTCTGACCTTCTTATTGACGATGAAACACAGAAATTGCATCGGAATTAGATACAAAAGGCACAATGCCGACTTATGTACAAGAAAACTGACTCTTCTTACTGTCTATGTTTGAACCATGCATGTGACACTAGTTATAGATTCCGATGCTTCACTTCAGTTTTACTGCACCCCTTTGACGATGAAACCCACAAATTGCATCGGAATTAAATACAAAAGACACAATGCCGACTTAAGTACAAGTAAACCTACTCTTCTTACTTTCTATGTTTTGATCCATTCCTGTGACACTAGTTATGGATTCCGATGCTTCACTTCAGGTTTACTGTATCCCTCTGACCTTCTTATTGACGATGAAACACAGAAATTGCATCGGAGTTAAATACAAAAGGCACAATGCCGACTTAAGTACAAAAAAAGTGACTCCTCTTACAGTCTATGTTTTGAACCATTCCTGTGACACTAGTTATAGATTCCGCTGCTTCACTTCTGGTTTACTGTATCCCTCTGACCTTCTTATTGACGATGAAACACAGAAATTGCATCGTAATTAAATACAAAAGGCACAATGCCGACTTAAGTACAAGATAACTGACTCTTCTTACTGTCAATGCTTGAACCATTCGAGTGACACTAGTTACAGATTCCAATTCTTCACTTCAGGTTTACTGTATCCCTCTGACCTACTTATTGACTATGAAACACAGAAATTGCATCGGAATTAAATACAAAATGCACAATGCCGACTTAAGTACAAGAAAACTGACTCATCTTACTGTCTATGTTTTGAACCATTCCTGTGACACTAGTTATAGATTCCGATGTTTCACTTTAGGTTTACTCTATCCCTCTGACCTTCTTATTGACGATGAAACACAGAAATTGCATCGTAATTAAATACAAAAGGCACAATGCCGACTTAAGTACAAGAAAACTGACTCTTTTAACTCTCTATGTTTTGAACCATTGAAGTGACACTAATGATAGATTCCGATGCTTCACTTCAGGTTTATTGTATCCCTCTGACCTTCTTATTGACGATGAAGCACAGAAATTGAATCGGAATTAAATACAAAAGGCACTATGCCGAATTAAGTACAAGAAAACTGACTCTTCATACTGTCCATGTTTGATCCATTCCTGTGACACTAGTTATTGATTCCGATGCTTCACTTCATATTTACTGTATCCCTCTGACCTTCTTATTGACGATGAAACACAGAAATTGCATCGGAATTACATACAAAAGGCACAATGCCGACTTAAGTACAAGAAAACTGACTCTTCTTACTCTCTATGCTTTGAACCATTGATGTGAAACTAATGATAGATTCCGATGCTTCACTTCAGGTTTACTGTATCCCTCTGACCTTCTTATTGACGATGAACCACAGAAATTGCATCGGAATTAAATACAAAAGGCACAATGCCGACTTAAGTACTAGAAAACTGACTCTTCTTACTGTCAATGTATGAACTATTCCTGTGACACTAGTTAGTGATTCCGATGCATCACTTCAGGTTTACTATATTCGTCTGACCTTCTTATTGACGATGTAACACAGAAATTGGATCGGAATTAAATACAAAAGGCACAATGCCGACTTAAGTACAAGAAAACTGAATCTTCTTACTGTCTATGATTTGAACCATTCCTGTGGCTCTAGTTATAGATTCCGATGCTTCACTTCAGGTTTAGTGTATCCCTCTGACCTTCTTATTGACGATGAAACACAGAAATTGCATCGGAGTTAAATACAAAAGGCACAATGCCGACCTAAGTACAAGAAAACTGACTCTTCTTACAGTCTATGTTTTGAACCTTTCCTGTGACACTAGTTATAGTTTCCGATGCTTCACTTCAGGTTTACTGTATCCCTCTGACCTTTTTATTGACGATGAAACACAGAAATTGCATCGGAATTAAATACAAAGGGCACAATGACAACTTAAGTGAGAGAAAACTGACTCTTCTTAATGACTATGTTTTGGACCGTTCCTGTGACACTAGTTATAGATTCCAAATCTTCACTTCAGGTTTACTGTTTTCCTCTGACCTTCTTATTGACGATGAAACACACAAATTGCATCGGAATTAAATACAAAAGACACATGGCGGACTTAAGTACACGAAAACTGACTCTTCTTACTTTCTATGTTTTGATTCATTCCTGTGACACTAGTTATGGATTCCGATGCTTCACTTCAGGTTTACTGTATCCCCCTGACCTTCTTATTGACGATGAAACACAGAAATTGCATCGGAATTAAATACAAAAGGCACAATGCCGACTTAAGTACAAGAAAACTGACTTTTCTTACTCTCTATGCTTTGAATCATTGATGTGAAACTAATGATAGATTCCGATGCTTCACTTCAGGTTTACTGTATCCCTCTGACCTTCTTATTGACGATGAAACACAGAAATTGCATCGGAATTAAAACAAAAGGCACAATGCCGACTTAAGTACAAGAAAACTGACTCTTCTTACTGTCTATGTATGAACTATTCCTGTGACACTAGTTAGTGATTCCGATGCTTCACTTCAGGTTTACTGTATCCCTCTGACCTTCTTATTGACGGTGAAACACAGAAATTGGATCGGAATTAAATACAAAAGGCACAATGCCGACTTAAGTACAAGAAAACTGAATCTTCTTACTGTGATTGATTTGAACCATTCCTGTGACACTAGTTATAGATTCCGATGCTTCACTTCAGGTTTACTGTATCCCTCTGACCTTCTTATTGACGATGAAACACAGTAATTGCATCGGAATTAAATACAAAAGGCACAATGCCGACTTAAGTACAAGAAAACTGACTCTTCTTACTGTCTATGTTTTGAACCATTCCTGTGACACTAGAAATAGATTCCGATGCTTCGCATCAAGTTTACTGTATCCTTCTGACCTTCTTACTGACGCTGAAACGCAGAAATCGCATCGGAATTAAATACAAAAAGCACAATGGCGACTTAAGTACAAGAAAACTGACTCATCTTACTGTCTATGTTTCGAACCATTCCTGTGACACTAGTTATAGATTCCGATGCTTAACCTGAGGTTTACTGTATCCCTCTTACCTTCTTATTGACGATGAAACACAGAATTTGCAACGGAATTAAACACAAAAGGCACAATGCCGACTTAAGTACAAGAAAACTGACTCTTCTTACTGTCTATGTTTTGAACCATTCCTGTGACACTAGTTATAGATTCCGATGCTTCACTTCAGGTTTACTGTATCCCTCTGACCTTCTTATTGACGGTGCAACATAGATATTGCATCGGAATTAAATACAAAAGGCAAAATGACGACTTAAGTACAAGAAAACTGACTCTTCTTACTCTCTATGTTTCGAACCATTCATGTGACACTAATTATTGTTTCCGATGCATCACTTCAGGTTTACTGTATCCCTCTGACCTTCTTATTGACGATGAAACACAGAAATTGCATCGGAATTAAATACAAAAGGCACAATGCCGACTTATGTACAAGAAAACTGACTCTTCTTACTGTCTATGTTTGAACCATTCATGTGACACTAGTTATAGATACCGATGCTTCAATTCTGTTTTACTGTATCCCTCTGACGATGAAACACAGAAATTGCATCGGAATTAAATACAAAAGGCACAATGCCCACTTAGGTACAGGAAAACTGAACTCTTCTTACTGTCTATGCTTTGAACCATTCCTGTGACACTAGTTATAGATTCCGATGCTTCACTTCAGGTTTACTGTATCCTTCTGATCTTCTTATTGACGATGAAACACAGAAATTCCATCGTAGTTAAATACAAAAGGCACAATGCCGACTTAAGTACAAGAAAACTGACTCTTCTTACAGTCTATGTTTTGAACCATTCCTGTGACACTAGTTATAGATTCCGATGCTTAACCTCAGGTTTACTGAATCCCTCTGACCTTCTTATTGACGATGAAACACAGAAATTGCAAAGGAATTAAACACAAAAGGCACAATGCCGACTTAAGTACAAGAAAACTGACCCTTCTTACTGTCTATGCTTTGAACCATTCCTGTGATACTAGTTATAGATTCCGATGCTTAACCTCAGGTTTACTGTATCCCTCTGACCTTCTTATTGACGATGAAATACAGAAATTGCAACGGAATTAAACACAAAGGCACTATGCCGACTTAAGTACAAGAAAACTGACTCTTCTTACTGTCTATGTTTTGAACCATTCCTGTGACACTAGTTATAAATTCCGATGCTTCACTTCAGATTTACAGTATCCCTCTGACCTTCTTATTGTCGGTGAAACTTAGATATTGCATCGGAATAAAATACAAAAGGCACAATGCCGACTTAAGTACAAGAAAACTGACTCTTTTTACTCACTATGTTTCGAACAATTCATGTAACACTAATTATAGTTTCCGATGCTTCACTTCAGGTTTACTGTATCCCTCTGACCTTCTTATTGACGATGAAACACAGAAATTGCATCGGAATTAGATACAAAAGGCACAATGCCGACTTATGTACAAGAAAACTGACTCATCTTACTGTCTATGTTTGAACCATGCATGTGACACTAGTTATAGATTCCGATGCTTCACTTCAGTTTTACTGTACCCCTTTGACGATGAAACCCACAAATTGCATCGGAATTAAATACAAAAGACACAATGCCGACTTAAGTACAAGTAAACCTACTCTTCTTACTTTCTATGTTTTGATCCATTCCTGTGACACTAGTTATGGATTCCGATGCTTCACTTCAGGTTTCCTGTATCCCTCTGACCTTCTTATTGACGATGAAACACAGAAATTGCATCGGAGTTAAATACAAAAGGCACAATGCCGACTTAAGTACAAAAAAAGTGACTCCTCTTACAGTCTATGTTTTGAACCATTCCTGTGACACTAGTTATAGATTCCGCTGCTTCACTTCTGGTTTACTGTATCCCTCTGACCTTCTTATTGACGATGAAACACAGAAATTGCATCGAAATTAAATACAAATGGCACAATGACGACTTAAGTACAAGAAAACTGACTCTTCTTACTGTCTATGTTTTGAACCATTCCTGTGACACTAGTTATAGATTCCGATGCTTCACTTCAGGTTTACTGTATTCCTCTGACCTTCTTATTGACGATGAAACACAGAAATTGCATCGGAATTAAATACAAAAGGCACATTGCCGACTTAAGTACAAGAAAACTGACTCTTATTACTGTCTACGTTTTGAACCATTCCTGTGACACTAGTTATAGATTCCGATGCTTCACTTCAGGTTTACTCTATCTCTTTGACCTTCTTATTGACGATGAAACACAGAAATTGCATCGGAATTAAATACAAAAGGCAAAATGCCGACTTAAGTACAAGAAAACTGACTCTTCTTACTGTCTATGTTTTGAACCATTCCTGTGACACTAGTTATAGATTCCGATGCTTCACTTCAGGTTCACTGTACCCCTCTGACCTTCTTATTGACGTTGAAACACTGAAATTGCATCGGAATCAAATACAAAAGGCACAATGCCGACTTAAGTACAAGAAAACTGACTCTTCTTACTGTCTATGTTTTGAACCATTCCTGTGACACTAGTTATAGATTCGGATGCTTCACCTCAGGTTTACTGTATCCCTCTGACCTTCTTATTGACGATGAAACACAGAAATTGCATCGGAATTAAATACAAAAGGCACAACGCCGACTGAAGTACAAGAAAACTGACTCTTCTTACTGTCTATGTTTTGAACCATTCCTGTGCAACTAGTTATAGATTAAGATGCTTCACTTCAGGTTTACTGTATCCCTCTGACCTTCTTATTGACGATGATACACAGAAATTGCACGGAGTTAAATACAAAAGGCACAATGCCGACTTAAGTACAAGAAAAATGACTCTTCTTACTGTCTATGTTTTGAACCATTCCTGTGACACTAGTTATACATTCCGATGCTTCACTTCAGGTTTACTGAATACCTCTGACCTTCTTATTGACGATGAAACACAGAAATTGCATCGGAATTAAATACAAAACGCACAATGCCGACTCAAGTATAAGAAAACTGACTCTCCTTACTGTCTATGTTTTGAACCATTCTTGTGACACTAGTTATAGGTTCCGATGCTTCACTTCAGGTTTACTGTATAACTCTGACCTTCTGATTGACGATGAAACACAGAAATTGCATCGGAATTAAATACAAAAGGGACAACGCCGACTTAAGTACAAGGAAACTAACTCTTCTTACTGTCTATAATTTGAACCATTCCTGTGACACTAGTTATACATTCCGATGCTTCACTTCAGGTTTACTGTATCCCTCTGACCTTCTTGTTGCCGATGAATCACAGAAATAGAATCGGAGTTAAATACAAAAGGCACAATGCCGACTTAAGTACAAGGAAAGTGATTCTTCTTACATTCTATGTTTTGAACCATTCCTGTGACACTAGTTATAGATTCCGATGCTTCACTTCAGGTTTACTGTATCCCTCCGACCTTCTTATTGACGATGAAACACAGATATTGCATCGGAATTAAATACAAATGGCACAATGAGGACTTAAGTACAAGAAAACTGACTCTTCTTACTGTCTTTGTTATGAACCATTCCTGTGACACTAGTTATAGATTCCGATGCTTCACTTCAGGTTTACTGTATTCCTCTGACCTTCTTATTGACGATGCAACACAGAAATTGCATCGGAATTAAATACAAAAGGCACAATGCCGACTTAAGTACAAGAAAACTGACTTTTCTTACTGTCTATGTTTTGAACCATTCCTGTGACACTAGTTATAGATTCCGATGCTTCACATCAGGTTTACTGTACCCTCATACCTTCTTATTGACGATGAAGCACAGAAATTGCAACGGAATTAAATACAAAAGGCACAATGCCGACTTAAGTACAAGAAAACTGACTCTTCTTACAGTCTATGTTTTGAACCATTCCTGTGACACTAGTTATAGATTCCGATGCTTAACCTCAGGTTTACTGAATCCCTCTGACCATCTTATTGACGATGCAACACAGAAATTGCATCGGAATTAAATACAAAAGGCACAATGCCGACTTAAGTACAAGAAAACTGACTTTTCTTACTGTCTATGTTTTGAACCATTCCTGTGACACTAGTTATAGATTCCGATGCTTCACATCAGGTTTACTGTACCCTCAGATCTTCTTATTGACGATGAAGCACAGAAATTGCAACGGAATTAAATACAATAGGCACAATACCGACTTAAGTACAAGAAAACTGACTCTTCTTACTCTCTATGTTTTGAACCATTCCTGTGACACTAATTATAGATTCCGATGCTTCACTTCAGGTTTACTGTATCCCTCTGACCTTTGTATTGACGATGCACCACAGAAATTGCATCGGAATTAAATACAAAAGTCACAATGCCGACTTATGTACAAAAAACTGACTCTTCTTACTGTCTATGTTTTAACCATTCATGTGACACTAGTTATAGATTACGATGCTTCACTTCAGGTTTACTGTATCCCTCTGACCTTCTTATAGACGATGAAACACAGAAATTGCATCGGAATTAAATTCAAAAGGCACAATGCCGACTTAAGTACAAGAAAACTGACACTTCTTACTGTCTATGTTTGAACCATTCCTGTGACACTAGTTATATTTTCAGATGCTTCACTTCAGGTTTACTGTATACCTCTGACCTTCTTATTGACGATGAAACACAGAATTTGCATCGGAATTAAATACAAAGGGCACAATGCCGACTTAAGTACAAGAAAACTGACTCTTCTTACTGTCTATGTTTTGAACCATTCCTGTAACATTAGTTATATTTTCAGATGCTTCACTTCAGGTTTACTGTATACCTCTTACCTTCTGATTGACGATGAAACACAGAAATTGCATCGGAATTAAATACAAAAGGCACAATGCCGACTTAAGTACAAGAAAACTGACTCTTCTTACTGTCTATGTTTTCAACCATTCCTGTAACACTAGTTATATATTCCGATGATAAACTTCTCTTTTACTGTCTCCCTCTGACCTTCTTATTGACGATGAAACACAGAAATTGCATCGGATTCAAATACAAAAGGCACAGTGCCGACTTAAGTACATTCCTGTAACACTAGTTATATATTCCGATGATAAACTTCTCTTTTACTGTCTCCCTCTGACCTTCTTATTGACGATGAAACACAGAAATTGCATCGGATTCAAATACAAAAGGCACAGTGCCGACTTAAGTACAAGAAAACTGACTCTTCTTACAGTTTATGATTTTGAACCATTCCTGTGACACTAGTTATAGATTCCGATGATTCACTTCAGGTTTACTGTATCCCTCTGACCTTCTTATTGTCGATGAAAAACAGAAATTGCATCGGAATTAAATACAAAAGGCACAATGCCGACTTAAGTAGAAGGAAACTGACTCTTGTTACTGTCTATGTCTTGAACCATTCCTGTGACACTAGTTATAGTTTCCGATACTTCACTTCAGATTCACTGTATCCCTCTGACCTACGTATTGACGATGAAACACTGAAATTGCATCGGAATTAAATACAAATGGCACAATGCCGACTTAAGTACAAGAAAACTGACTCTTGTTCCTGTCTCGCTTTGAACCTTTCCTGTGACACAAGTTATGGATTCCGATGCTTCACTTCAGGTTTAATGTATGCCTCAGACCTTCTTATTGACGATGAAACACAGAAATTGCATCGGAATTAAATACAATAGGCACAACGGCGACTTAAGTACAAGAAAACTGAATTTTCTTACTGTCTATGTTTTGAAAGATTCCTGTGACACTAGTTATAGATTCCGATGCTTCACTTCAGGTTTACTGTATCCCTCTGACCTTCTTATTGACGATGAAACATAGAAATTGCATGGGAATTAAATAGAAAAGGAACAATGCCGACTTAATTACATGGAAACTGACTCTTCTTACTGTCTATGTTTTAAACCATTCCTGTGACACTAGTTATAGATTCCGATGCTTCACTTCAGGTTTACTGTATCCCTCTGAACTTCTTATTGACGATGAAACACAGATATTGCATCGGAATTAAATAGAAAAGGCACAATGCCGACTGAAGTACAAGAAAACAGACTATTCTTACTGTCTATGTCTTGAACTGATTGTTGATGAAACACAGAAATTGCACGGAATTAATTACAAAGAGCACATTGCCGACTTAAGTACAAGATAACTGACTCTTCTTACTGTCTATGTTTTGAACCATTCATGTGACACTAGTTATAGATTCCGATGCTTCACTTCAGGTTTACTGTATCCCTCTGACCTTCTTATTGACGATGAAAACACAGAAATTGCATCGGAATTAAATACAAAAGGCACAATGACGAATTAAGTACAAGAAAACTGACTCTTCGTACTGTCAAAGTTTTGTACCATTCCTGTGACACTAGTTATAGATTCCGATGCTTGACTTCAGGTTTACTGTATCCCTCTGACCTTCTTATTGTTGATGAAACACAGAAATTGCATCGGAATTAAATACAAAAGTCACAATGCTGACTTAAGTACAAGGAAACTGACTCTTCTTACTGTCTATGTTTTCAACCATTCCTGTGACACTAGTTATAGATTCCGATGCTTCACTTCAGGTTTACTGTATACCTCTGACCTTCCTATTGTTAATGAAACACAGAAGTTGCATCGAAATTAAATACAAAAGGCACAATGCCGACATAAGTACAAGAAAACCGAATCTTCTTAGTGCTATGTTTTGAACCATTCCTGTGACACTAGTTATAGATTCCGATGCTTCACTTCAGGTTTACTGTATCCTTCTGACCTTCTTATTGACGATGAAACACTGAAATTGCATCGGAATTAAATACAAAAGGCACAATGACGACTTAAGTACAAGAAAACTGACTCTTCTTACTGTCTATGTTTTGAACCATTCCTGTGACACTAGTTATAGATTCCGATGTTTCACATCCGGTTTACTGTATCCCATTGACCTTCTTATTGACGATGAAACACAGAAATAGCATCGGAATTAAAAACAAAAGGCACAATACCGACTTAAGTACTAGATAACTGACTCTTCTTACTGTCTATGTGTTGAACCACTCCTGTGACACTAGTTATAGATTCCGATGTTTCACTTCAGGTTTACTTTATCCCTCTGACCTTCTTATCGACGACGAAACACAGAAATTGCATCGGAATTAAATACAAAAGGCACAATGCCGACATAAGTACAAGAAAACTGACTCTTCTTATTGTCTATGTTTTGAACCATTCCATTGACACTAGTTATAGATTTCGATGCTTCACTTCAGGTTTATTGTATCCCTCTGAGCTTCTTATTGATGATGAAACACAGAAATTGCATCGGAATTAAATACAAAAGGCACAATGCCGCCTCAAGTACAAGAAGGCTGGCTCTTCATACTGTCTATGTTATGAACCTTTCCTGTGACACCGGTTTTAGATTCCAATGCTTCACTTCAGGTTTACTGTATCACATGGACCTTCTTATTGAGCACGAAACACAGAAATGGCATCGGAATTAAATACAAAAGGCACAATGCCGACTTAAGTACAAGAAAACTGACTCTTCTTACTGTCTATGTTTTGAACCATTCCAGTGACACTAGTTATAGATTCCGATGCTTCACTTCAGGTTTACTGTACCCTCTGACGATCTTATTGACGATGAAACACAAAAATTGCATCGGAATTAAATACAAAAGGGACAATGCCAACTTAAGTACAAGAAAACTGACTCTTCTTACTGTCTATGATTTGAACCATTCATGTGTCACTAGTTATAGATTCCTATGCTTCACTTCAGGTTTAATGTATCCGTTGGACCTTCTTATTGACGACGAAACACAGAATTTGCATCGGAATTAAATTCAAAAGGCACAATGCCGACTTAAGTACAAGAAGACTGACACTTCTTACTGCCTTTGTTTTGAAACATTCCTGTGACACTAGTTTTAGATTCCGATGCTTCACTTTAGGTTTACTGTATCCCTCTGACCTTCTTATTGACGATGAAACACAGAAATTGCATCGGCATTAAATACAAAAGGCACATTGCCGACTTAAGTACAAGGAAACCGACTCTTATTACTGTCCATACTTTAAACCATTCATGTGACACTAGTTATACCTTCCGATGCTTTACTTCAGGTTCACTGTATCCCTCTGACCTTCTTATTGACGACGAAACACTGAAATTGCATCGGAATTAAATGCAAAATGCACAATGCCGACTTAAGTACAAGAAGACTGACACTTCTTACTGCCTATGTTTTGAACCATTCCTGCGACACTAAATATTGATTCCGATGCTTCACTTCAGGTTTAGTGTCCCTCGGACCTTCTTATTGACAATGAAACACAAAAATTGCATCGGAATTAAATACAAAAAGCACAATGCCGACTTAAGTACAAGAAAACTGACTCTTCTTACTGTCTATGTTTTGATCCATTCCTGTGACAGTAGTTATAGATTCCGATGCTTCACTTCAGGTTAACTGAATCCCTCTGACCTTCTTATTGACGATTAAACATAGAAATTACATCGGAATTAAATAGAAAAGGAACAATGCCGACTTAAGTACAAGAAAACTGACTCTTCTTACTGTCTATGTTTTGAACCATTCCTGTGACACTAGTAATAGATGCCGATGCTTCACTTCAGGTTTACTGTATCCCTCTGACCTTCATATTGACGATGAAACAAAGAAATTGCATCGGAATTAGATAGAAAAGGCACAATTCCGAATTAAGTACAAGAAAACTGATTCTTCTTAATGTCTATGATTTGAACCATTCCTGCGACACTAAATATTGATTCCGATGCTTCACTTCAGGTTTACAGTGTCCCTCCGACCTTCTTATTGACAATGAAACACAAAAATTGCATCGGAATTAAATACAAAAAGCACAATGCCGACAAAAGTACAAGAAAACTGACTCTTCTTACTATGTTTTGAACCATTCATGTGACACTAGTAATAGATTCCGATGCTTCACTACAAGTTTTCTGTATCCCTCTGACCTTCTTATTGACGATGAAACACAGAAATTGGATCGGAATTAAATACAAAAGGCACAATGCCGACTTAAGTGCAAGAAAACTGACTCTTCTTACTGTCTATGTTTTGAACCACTCCTGTGACACTAGTTATAGATTCCGATGCTTCACTTCCGGTTTACTGTATCCCACTGACCTTCTTATTGACGATGAAACACAGAAATTGCATCGGAATTAAATACAAAAGGCCCAATGCAGAGTTATGTGAAAGATAACTGACTCTTCATACTGTCTATGTGTTGAACCATTCATGTGACACTAGTTATAGATTCCGATGCATAACATCAGGTTCACTGTGTCCCTCTGACTTACTTATTGACGATGAAACACTGAAATTGCATCGGAATTAAATACAAAAGGCACAATGCCGACTTAAGTACAAGAAAATTTACTCATCTTCCTGTCTTTGTTTTGAACCATTCCTGTGACACTAGTTATAGATTCCGATATTTCACTTCAGGTTTACTGTATCCCTCTGACCTTCTTATTGACGATGAAACACAGAAATTGCATCGGAATTAAATACAAAAGGCACAACGCCGACTTAAGTACAAGAAAACTGAATTTTCTTACTGTCTATGTTTTGAAACATTCCTGTGACACTAGTTATAGATTCCGATGCTTCACTTCAGGTTTACTGTATCCCTCTGACCTTCTTATTGACGATGAAACATAGAAATTGCATCGGAATTAAATAGAAAAGAATCAATGCCGACTTAAGTACAGGAAAACTGACTCTTCTTACTGTCTATGTTGTGAACCATTCCTGTGACACTAGTTATAGATTCCGATGCTTCACTTCAGGTTTACTGTATCCCTCTGACCGTCTTATTGACGATGAAACACAGATATTGCATCGGAATTAAATAGAAAAAGCACAATGCCGACTTAAGTACAAGAAAACTGTCTCCTCTTACTGTCTATGATTTGAAATACTCCTGTGACACTAAATATAGATTCCGATGCTTCACTTCAGGTTTACTATATCCCTCTGACCTTCATATTGACGATGAAACACAGAAATTGCATCGGTATTAAATACAAAGAGCACAATGCCGACTTAAGTGCAAGAAAACTGACTCTTCTTACTGTCTATGTTTTGAACCATTTATGTGACACTAGTTGTAGATTCCGATGCTTCACTTCAGGTTTATTGTATCCCTCTGACGTTTCTATTGACGATGAAAACACAGAAATTGCATCGGAATTAAATACAACAGGCACAATGCCGAATTAAGTACAAGGAAACTGACTCTTCTTACTGTCTATGTTTTGAACCATTCCTGTGACACTAGTTATAGATTCCGATGCTTCACTTCAGGTTTACTGTATCCCTCTGACCTTCCTATTGTTGATGAAACAGAGAAATTGCATCGAAATTAAATACAAAAGGCACAATGCCGACATAAGTACAAGAATACTGAATCTTCTTACTGCTATGTTTTGAACCATTCCTGTGACACTACTTATAGATTCCGATTCTTCACTTCAGGTTTACTGTATCCCTCTGACCTTCTTATTGACGATGAAACACAGAATATGCATCGGAATTAAATACAAAGGGCACAATGCCGACTTAAGTACTAGAAAACTGACTCTTCTTACTGTCTATATTTTGAACCATTCATGTGACACTAGTATTAGATTCCGATGCTTCACTACAGGTTTACTGTATCCCTCTGACCTTCTTATTGACGATGAAACACAGAAATTGAATCGGAATTAAATACAAAAGGCACAATGCCGACTTAAGTACAAGAAGACTTACTCTTCTTCATGTCTTTGTTTTGAACCAATCCTGTGACACTAGTTATAGATTCCGATGCTTCACTTCAGGTTTACTGTATCCCTCTGACCTTCTTATTGACGATGAAACACAGAAATTGCATCGGAATTAAATACAAAAAGCACAACGCCGACTTAAGTAGAAGAAAACTGAATTTTCTTACTGTCTATGTTTGGAAAGATTCCTGTGACACTAGTTATAGGTTCCGATGCTTCACTTCAGGTTTACTTTATCACTCTGACCTTATTGACGATGAAACATAGAAATTGCATCGGAATTAAATAGAAAAGAAACAATACCGACTTAAGTACAAGAAAACTGACTCTTCTTACTGTCTATGTTTTGAACCATTCATGTGACACTAGTTATAGATTCTGATGCTTCACTTCAGGTTTACTGTATCCCTCTGATCTTCTTATTGACGATGAAACACAGATATCGCATCTGAATTAAAAAAAGAAGCACAATGCCCACTTAAATTCAAGAAAACTGACTCTTCTTACTGTCTAAGTTTTGAACCATTCCTGTGACACTAGTTATAGATTCCGATGCTTCACTTCAGGTTTACTGTATCCCTCTGACCTTCTTATTGACGATGAAACACAGAAATTGCATCGGAATTAAATACAAAGGGCACAATGCCGACTTAAGTACAAGAAAACCGAATCTTCTTACTGCTATGTTTTGAACCATTCCTGTGACACTTGTTATAGATTCCGATTCTTCACTTCAGGTTTACTGTATCCCTCTGACCTTCTTATTGACGATGAAACACAAAATATGCATCGGAATTAAACACAAAAGGCACAATGCCGACTTAAGTACAAGAAAACTGACTCTTCTTACTGTCTATATTTTGAACCATTCATGTGACACTAGTAATAGATTCCGATACTTCACTACAGGTTTACAGTATCCCTCTGAACTTCTTATTGACGATGAAACACAGAAATTGCATCGGAATTAAATACAAAAGGCACAATGCCGACTTAAGTACAAGAAAACTTACTCTTCTTCCTGTCTTTGTTTTGAACCGTTCCTGTGACACTAGTTATAGATTCCGATGCTTCAGTTCAGGTTTACTGTATCCCTCTGACCTTCTTATTGACGATGAAACACAGAAATAGCATCGGAATTAAAAATAAAAGGCACAACGCCGACTTAAGTACAAGAAAACTGACTCTTCATACTGTCTATGTTGTAAACCTTACCTGTGACACTAGTTATAGATTCCGATGCTTCACTTCAGGTTTACTGTATCCCATGGACCTTCTTATTGAGCATGAAACACAGAAATTGCATCGGAATTAAATAAAAAAGGAACAATGCCGACTTAAGTACAAGAAAACTGACTCTTCTTACTGTCTATGTTTTGAACCATTCCAGTGACACTAGTTATTGATTCCGATGCTTCACCTCGGGTTTACTGTACCGTCTGACGATCTTGTTGACGATGAAACCCAGATATTGCATCGGAATAAAATACAAAAGGGACAATGCCAACTTAAGTACAAGAAAACTTACTCTTCTTACTGTCTATGTTTTGAACCATTCATGTGAAATTAGTTATAGATTCCGATGCTTCACTTCAGGTTTAATGTAACCCTTGGACCACCTTATTGACGACGAAACACAGAATTTGCATCGGAATTAAATTCAAAAGGCTCAATGCCGACTTAAGTACAAGAAGACTGACTCTTCTTACTGTCTTTGTTCTGAACCATTCCTGTGACACTAGTTATAGATTCCGATGCTTCACTTCACGTTCACTGTCTCCCTCTGACCTTCTTATTGACGATGAAACGCATAAATTGCATCGGAATGAAATACAAAAGGCACAACGCCGACTTAAGTACAACAAAACTGACATTTCTTACTGTCTATGTTTTGAAAGATTCCTGTGACACTAGTTATAGATTCCGATGCTTCACTTCAGGTTTACTGTATCCCTCTGACCCTCTTATTTACGATGAATCACAGAAATTGCTTCGGAATTAAATACAAAAGGCACAATGCCAACTTAAGTACAAGAAAACTGACTCTTCTTACTGTCTATGTTTTGATCCATTCCTGTGACACTAGTCATAGATTCCGATGCTTCACTTCAGGTTTACTGAATCCCTCTGACCTTCTTATTGACGATTAAACTTAGAAATTACATCGGAATTAAATAGAAAAGGAACAATGCCGACTTAAGTACAAGAAAACTGACTTTTCTTACTGTCTATGTTTTGAACCGTTACTGTGACACTAGTTATAGATGCCGATGCTTCACTTCAGGTTTACTGTATCCCTCTGACCTTCTTATTGACGATGAATCACAGAAATTGCATCTGAATTAAATACAAAAGGCACAATGCCAACTTAAGTACAAGAAAACTGACTCTTTTTACTGTCTATGTTTTGAACCATTCCTGTGTCACTAGTTATAGATTCCGATGCTTCACTTCAGGTTTACTGTATCCCTCTGACCTTCTTATTGACGATGAAACACAGACATTGCATCGGAATTAAATACAAAAGGCACAATGCCGACTTAAGTACAAGAAGACTGACTATTCTGACTGACTATGTTTTGAACTATTCCTGTGACACTAGTTATAGATTCCGATGCTTCACTTCAGGTTTACTGTATCCCTCTGACCTTCTTGTTGACGATGAAACAAAGAAATTGCATCGGTATTAAATAGAAAAGGCACAATACCGACTTAACTACAAGAAGAGTGACTCTTCTTACTGACTATGATTTGAACCATTCCTGTGACACTAGTTATAGATTCCGATGCTTAACTTCCGGATTACTGTACCCCTCTGACCTTCTTATTGACGATAAAACACAGAAATCGCATCGGAATTAAATACAAAAGGCACAATGCCGACATAAGTACAAGAAGACTGACTCTTCTTACTGTCTATGTTTTGAACCTTTCCTCTGACACTAGTTATAGATTCCAATGCTTCACCCCAGGTTTACTGTATCCCTTGGACCTTCTTATTGACGATGAAACACAGAAATTGCATCGGAATTAAATAGAAAAAGCACAATGCCGACATAAGTACAAGAAGTTTAACTCTTCATAATGACTATATTATGAACCATTCCTGTGACAATAGTCATAGATTCCGATGCTTCACTTCAGGTTTACTGTATCCCTCGGACCTTCCTATTGACGATGAGACACAGAAATCGCACCCGTATTAAATAGAAAAAGCACAATGCCGACTTAAGTACAAGAAGACTGACTCTTCCTACTCTCTATGTTTTGAAACATTCCTGTGACACTAGTTTTTTATTACGATGCTTCACTTGAGGTTTACTGTATCCCTCGGACCTTCTTATGTACGATGAAACACAGAAAATGCATCGGAATGAAATACAAAAGGCACAATGCCAACTTAAGTACAAGAAAACTGACTCTTCTTACTGTCTATGTTTTGATCCATTCCTGTGACACTAGTCATAGATTCCGATGCTTCACTTCAGGTTTACTGAATCCCTCTGACCTTCTTATTGACGATTAAACTTAGAAATTACATCGGAATTAAATAGAAAAGGAACAATGCCGACTTAAGTACAAGAAAACTGACTTTTGTTACTGTCTATGTTTTGAACCGTTACTGTGACACTAGTTATAGATGCCGATGCTTCACTTCAGGTTTACTGTATCCCTCTGGCCTTCTTATTGACGATGAATCACAGAAATTGCATCTGAATTAAATACAAAAGGCACAATGCCAACTTAAGTACAAGAAAACTGACTCTTCTTACTGTCTATGTTTTGAACCATTCCTGTGTCACTAGTTATAGATTCCGATGCTTCACTTCAGGTTTACTGTATCCCTCTGACCTTCTTATTGACGACGAAACACAGAAATTGCATCAGAATTAAATACAAAAGGCACAATGCCGACTTAAGTACAAGAAAACTGACTCTTTTTACTGTCTATGTTTTGAACCATTCCATTGACACTAGTTATAGATTTCGAAGCTTCACTTCAGGTTTACTGTATCCCTCTGACCTTCTTATTGACGATGAAACACAGAAATTGCATCGGAATTAAATACAAAAGGCACAATGCCGACTCAAGTACAAGAAGGCTGGCTCTTCATACTGTCTATGTTTTGAACCTTTCCTGTGACACCGGTTTTAGATTCTGATGCTTCACATCAGGTTTACTGTATCCCATGGACCTTCTTATTGAGCATGAAACACAGAAATTGCATCGGAATTAAATACAAAAGGCACAATGCCGACTTAAGTACAAGATAACTGACTCTTCTTACTATCTATGTTTTGAACCATTCCAGTGACACTAGTTATAGATTCCGATGCTTCACCTCAGGTTTACTGTACCGTCTGATGATCTTATTGACGATGAAACACAGAAATTGCATCGGAATAAAATACAAAAGTGACAATGCCAACTTAAGGACAAGAAAACTTACTCCTCTTACTGTCTATGTTTTGAACCATTCATGTGAAACTAGTTATAAATTCCGATGCTTCACTTCAGGTTTAATGTAACCCTTGGACTTTCTTATTGACGACGAAACACAGAATTTGCATCTTAATTAAATTCAAAAGGCACAATGCCGACTTAAGTACAAGAAGACTGACTCTTCTTACTGTCTTTGTTCTGAACCATTCCTGTGACACTAGTTATAGTTTCCGATGCTTCGCTTCACGTTCACTGATCCCTCTGACCTTCTTATTGACGGTGAAACGCCGGAATTGCATCGAAATTAAATACAAAAGGCACAATGCCGACATAAGTACAAGAAAACCGAATCTTCTTACTGCTATGTTTTGAACCATTCCTGTGACACTTGTTATAGATTCCGATTCTTCACTTCAGGTTTACTGTATCCCTCTGACCTTCTTATTGACGATGAAACACAAAATATGCATCGGAATTAAATACAAAAGGCACAACGCCGACTTAAGTACAAGAAAACTGACTCTTCTTACTGTCTATATTTTGAACCATTCATGTGACACTAGTAATAGATTCCGATGCTTCACTACAGGTTTACAGTATCCTTCTGACCTTCTTATTGACGATGAAACACAGAAATTGCATCGGAATTAAATACAAAACTTACAATGCCGACTTAAGTACAAGAAAACTTACTCTTCTTCCTGTCTTTGTTTTGAACCATTCCTGTGACACTAGTTATAGATTCCGATATTTCACTTCAGGTTTACTGTATCCCTCTGACCTTCTTATTGACGATGAAACACAGAAATTGCATCGGAATTAAATACAAAAGGCACAACGCCGACTTAAGTACAAGAAAACTGAATTTTCTTACTGTCTATGTTTTGAAACATTCCTGTGACACTAGTTATAGATTCCGATGCTTCACTTCAGGTTTACTGTATCCCTCTGACCTTCTTATTGACGATGAAACACAGAAATTGCATCGGAATTAAATACAAAAGGCACAACGCCGACTTAAGTACAAGAAAACTGAATTTTCTTACTGTCTATGTTTTGAAACATTCCTGTGACACTAGTTATAGATTCCGATGCTTCACTTCAGGTTTACTGTATCCCTCTGACCTTCTTATTGACGATGAAACACAGAAATTGCATCGTAATTATATACAAAAGGCACAACGCCGACTTAAGTAGAAGAAAACTGAATTTTCTTACTGTCTATGTTTTGAAAGATTCCTGTAACACTAGTTATAGATTCCGATGCTTCACTTCAGGTTTACTTTATCCCTCTGACCTTATTGACGATGAAACATAGAAATTGCATCGGAATTAAATAGAAAAGAAACAATACCGACTTAAGTACAAGAAAACTGACTCTTCTTACTGTCTATGTTGTGAACCATTCCTGTGACACTAGTTATAGATTCCGATGCTTCACTTCAGGTTTACTGTATCCCTCTGACCGTCTTATTGACGATAAAACACAGATATTGCATCGGAATTAAATAGAAAAGGCATAATGCCGACTAAAGTACAAGAAAACTGTCTCCTCTTACTGTCTATGATTTGAACCACTCCTGTGACACTAAATATAGATTCCGATGCTTCACTTCAGCTTTACTATATCCCTCTGACCTTCTTATTGACGATGAAACACAGAAATTGCATCGGAATTAAATACAAAGAGCACAATGCCGACTTAAGTACAAGAAAATTGACTCTTCTTACTGTCTATGTTTTGAACCATTTATGTGACACTAGTTATAGATTCCGATGCTTCACTTCAGGTTTACTGTATCCCTCTGACCTTCCTATTGACGATGAAAACACAGAAATTGCATCTGAATTAAATACAAAAGGCACAATGCCGAATTAAGTACAAGGAAACTGACTCTTCCTACTGTCTATGTTTTGAACCATTCCTGTAACACTAGTTATAGATTCCGATGCTTCACTTCAGGTTTACTGTATCCCTCTGACCTTCCTATTGTTGATGAAACACAGAAATTGCATCGAAATTAAATACAAAAGGCACAATGCCGACATAAGTACAAGAAAGCCGAATCTTCTTACTGCTATGCTTTGAACCATTCCTGTGACACTAGTTATAGATTCCGATGCTTCACTTCAGGTTTACTGTATCCCTCTGACCTTCTTATTGACGACGAAACACAGAAATTGCATCGGAATTAAATACAAAAGGCACAATGCCGACTTAAGTACAAGAAAACTGAATTTTCTTACTGTCTACGTTTTGAAAGATTCCTGTAACACTAGTTATAGATTCCGATGCTTCACTTCAGGTTTACTTTATCCCTCTGACCTTATTGACGATGAAACATAGAAATTGCATCGGAATTAAATAGAAAAGAAACAATACCGACTTAAGTACAAGAAAACTGACTCTTCTTACTGTCTATGTTGTGAACCATTCCTGTGACACTAGTTATAGATTCCGATGCTTCACTTCAGGTTTACTGTATCCCTCTGACCGTCTTATTGACGACAAAACACAGATATTGCATCGGAATTAAATAGAAAAGGCATAATGCCGACTAAAGTACAAGAAAACTGTCTCCTCTTACTGTCTATGATTTGAACCACTCCTGTGACACTAAATATAGATTCCGATGCTTCACTTCTGCTTTACTATATCCCTCTGACCTTCTTATTGACGATGAAACACAGAAATTGCATCGGAATTAAATACAAAGAGAACAATGCCGACTTAAGTACAAGAAAATTGACTCTTCTTACTGTCTATGTTTTGAACCATTTATGTGACACTAGTTATAGATTCCGATGCTTCACTTCAGGTTTACTGTATCCCTCTGACCTTCCTATTGACGATGAAAACACAGAAATTGCATCTGAATTAAATACAAAAGGCACAATGCCGAATTAAGTACAAGGAAACTGACTCTTCTTACTGTCTATGTTTTGAACCATTCCTGTAACACTAGTTATAGATTCCGATGCTTCACTTCAGGTTTACTGTATCCCTCTGACCTTCCTATTGTTGATGAAACACAGAAATTGCATCGAAATTAAATACAAAAGGCACAATGCCGACATAAGTACAAGAAAACCGAATCTTCTTACTGCTATGTTTTGAACCATTCCTGTGACACTAGTTATAGATTCCGATGCTTCACTTCAGGTTTACTGTATCCCTCTGACCTTCTTATTGACGACGAAACACAGAAATTGCATCGGAATTAAATACAAAAGGCACAATGCCGACTTAAGTACAAGAAAACTGACTCTTCTTACTGTCTATGTTTTGAACCATTCCATTGACACTAGTTATAGATTTCGAAGCTTCACTTCAGGTTTACTGTATCCCTCTGACCTTCTTATTGACGATGAAACACAGAAATTGCATCGGAATTAAATACAAAAGGCACAATGCCGACTCAAGTACAAGAAGGCTGGCTCTTCATACTGTCTATGTTTTGAACCTTTCCTGTGACACCGGTTTTAGATTCTGATGCTTCACTTCAGGTTTACTGTATCCCATGGACCTTCTTATTGAGCATGAAACACAGAAATTGCATCGGAATAAAATACAAAAGTGACAATGCCAACTTAAGGACAAGAAAACTTACTCCTCTTACTGTCTATGTTTTGAACCATTCATGTGAAACTAGTTATAGATTCCGATGCTTCACTTCAGGTTTAATGTAACCCTTGGACTTTCTTATTGACGACGAAACACAGAATTTGCATCTTAATTAAATTCAAAAGGCACAATGCCGACTTAAGTACAAGAAGACTGACTCTTCTTACTGCCTTTGTTCTGAACCATTCCTGTGACACTAGTTATAGTTTCCGATGCTTCGCTTCACGTTCACTGATCCCTCTGACCTTCTTATTGACGGTGAAACGCCGAAATTGCATAGAAATTAAATACAAAAGGCACAATGCCGACATAAGTACAAGAAAACCGAATCTTCTTACTGCTATGTTTTGAACCATTCCTGTGACACTTGTTATAGATTCCGATTCTTCACTTCAGGTTTACTGTATCCCTCTGACCTTCTTATTGACGATGAAACACAAAATATGCATCGGAATTAAATACAAAAGGCACAATGCCGACTTAAGTACAAGAAAACTGACTCTTCTTACTGTCTATGTTTTGAACCATTCATGTGACACTAGTAATAGATTCCGATGCTTCACTACAGGTTTACAGTATCCCTCTGACCTTCTTATTGACGATGAAACACTGAAATTGCATCGGAATTAAATACAAAAGGCACAATGCCGACTTAAGCACAAGAAAACTTACTCTTCTTCCTGTCTTTGTTTTGAACCATTCCTGTGACACTAGTTATAGATTCCGATGCTTCAGTTCAGGTTTACTGTATCCCTCTGACCTTCTTATTGACGATGAAACACAGAAATAGCATCGGAATTGAAAATAAAAGGCACAAAGCCGGCTTAAGTACAAGAAAACTGAATTTTCTTACTGTCTATGTGTTGAACCATTCATGTGACACTAGTCATAGATTCCGATGCTTCACTTCAGGTTTACTGTTCCCTCTGACCTTCTTATTGACGATGAAACATAGAAATTGCATCGGAATTAAATAGAAAAGAAACAATGCCGACTTAAGTACAAGAAAACTGACTCTTCATACTGTCTATGTTGTGAACCTTACCTGTGACACTAGTTATAGATTCCGATGCTTCACTTCAGGTTTACTGTATCCCATGGACCTTCTTATTGAGCATGAAACACAGAAATTGCATCGGAATTAAATAAAAAAGGAACAATGCCGACTTAAGTACAAGAAAACTGACTCTTCTTACTGTCTATGTTTTGAACCATTCCAGTGACACTAGTTATAGATTCCGATGCTTCACCTCGGGTTTACTGTACCGTCTGACGATCTTGTTGACGATGAAACCCAGATATTGCATCGGAATAAAATACAAAAGGGACAATGCCAACTTAAGTACAAGAAAACTTACTCTTCTTACTGTCTATGTTTTGAACCATTCATGTGAAACTAGTTATAGATTCCGATGCTTCACTTCAGGTTTAATGTAACCCTTGGACCACCTTATTGACGACGAAACACAGAATTTGCATCGGAATTAAATTCAAAAGGCACAATGCCGACTTAAGTACAAGAAGACTGACTCTTCTTACTGTCTTTGTTCTGAACCATTCCTGTGACACTAGTTATAGATTCCGATGCTTCACTTCACGTTCACTGTCTCCCTCTGACCTTCTTATTGACGATGAAACGCATAAATTGCATCGGAATGAAATACAAAAGGCACAACGCCGACTTAAGTACAACAAAACTGACATTTCTTACTGTCTATGTTTTGAAAGATTCCTGTGACACTAGTTATAGATTCCGATGCTTCACTTCAGGTTTACTGTATCCCTCTGACCTTCTTATTGACGATGAATCACAGAAATTGCTTCGGAATTAAATACAAAAGGCACAATGCCAACTTAAGTACAAGAAAACTGACTCTTCTTACTGTCTATGTTTTGATCCATTCCTGTGACACTAGTCATAGATTCCGATGCTTCACTTCAGGTTTACTGAATCCCTCTGACCTTCTTATTGACGATTAAACTTAGAAATTACATCGGAATTAAATAGAAAAGGAACAATGCCGACTTAAGTACAAGAAAACTGACTTTTCTTACTGTCTATGTTTTGAACCGTTACTGTGACACTAGTTATAGATGCCGATGCTTCACTTCAGGTTTACTGTATCCCTCTGACCTTCTTATTGACGATGAATCACAGAAATTGCATCTGAATTAAATACAAAAGGCACAATGCCAACTTAAGTACAAGAAAACTGACTCTTTTTACTGTCTATGTTTTGAACCATTCCTGTGTCACTAGTTATAGATTCCGATGCTTCACTTCAGGTTTACTGTATCCCTCTGACCTTCTTATTGACGATGAAACACAGACATTGCATCGGAATTAAATACAAAAGGCACAATGCCGACTTAAGTACAAGAAGACTGACTATTCTGACTGACTATGTTTTGAACTATTCCTGTGACACTAGTTATAGATTCCGATGCTTCACTTCAGGTTTACTGTATCCCTCTGACCATCTTATTGACGATGAACACAGAAATTGCATCGGTATTAAATAGAAAAGGCACAATACCGACTTAACTACAAGAAGAGTGACTCTTCTTACTGACTATGATTTGAACCATTCCTGTGACACTAGTTATAGATTCCGATGCTTAACTTCCGGATTACTGTACCCCTCTGACCTTCTTATTGACGATAAAACACAGAAATCGCATCGGAATTAAATACAAAAGGCACAATGCCGACATAAGTACAAGAAGACTGACTCTTCTTACTGTCTATGTTTTGAACCTTTCCTCTGACACTAGTTATAGATTCCAATGCTTCACTCCAGGTTTACTGTATCCCTTGGACCTTCTTATTGACGATGAAACACAGAAATTGCATCGGAATTAAATAGAAAAAGCACAATGCCGACATAAGTACAAGAAGTTTTACTCTTCATAATGACTATATTATGAACCATTCCTGTGACACTAGTCATAGATTCCGATGCTTCACTTCAGGTTTACTGTATCCCTCGGACCTTCCTATTGACGATGAGACACAGAAATCGCACCGGTATTAAATAGAAAACGCACAATGCCGACTTAAGTACAAGAAGACTGACTCTTCCTACTCTCTATGTTTTGAAACATTCCTGTGACACTAGTTTTTTATTACGATGCTTCACTTGAGGTTTACTGTATCCCTCGGACCTTCTTATGTACGATGAAACACAGAAAATGCATCGGAATGAAATACAAAAGGCACAATGCCAACTTAAGTACAAGAAAACTGACTCTTCTTACTGTCTATGTTTTGATCCATTCCTGTGACACTAGTCATAGATTCCGATGCTTCACTTCAGGTTTACTGAATCCCTCTGACCTTCTTATTGACGATTAAACTTAGAAATTACATCGGAATTAAATAGAAAAGGAACAATGCCGACTTAAGTACAAGAAAACTGACTTTTCTTACTGTCTATGTTTTGTACCGTTACTGTGACACTAGTTATAGATGCCGATGCTTCACTTCAGGTTTACTGTATCCCTCTGACCTTCTTATTGACGATGAATCACAGAAATTGCATCTGAATTAAATACAAAAGGCACAATGCCAACTTAAGTACAAGAAAACTGACTCTTCTTACTGTCTATGTTTTGAACCATTCCTGTGTCACTAGTTATAGATTCCGATGCTTCACTTCAGGTTTACTGTATCCCTCTGACCTTCTTATTGACGACGAAACACAGAAATTGCATCGGAATTAAATACAAAAGGCACAATGCCGACTTAAGTACAAGAAAACTGACTCTTCTTACTGTCTATGTTTTGAACCATTCCATTGACACTAGTTATAGATTTCGAAGCTTCACTTCAGGTTTACTGTATCCCTCTGACCTTCTTATTGACGATGAAACACAGAAATTGCATCGGAATTAAATACAAAAGGCACAATGCCGACTCAAGTACAAGAAGGCTGGCTCTTCATACTGTCTATGTTTTGAACCTTTCCTGTGACACCGGTTTTAGATTCTGATGCTTCACTTCAGGTTTACTGTATCCCATGGACCTTCTTATTGAGCATGAAACACAGAAATTGCATCGGAATTAAATACAAAAGGCACAATGCCGACTTAAGTACAAGATAACTGACTCTTCTTACTATCTATGTTTTGAACCATTCCAGTGACACTAGTTATAGATTCCGATGCTTCACCTCAGGTTTACTGTACCGTCTGACGATCTTATTGACGATGAAACACAGAAATTGCATCGGAATAAAATACAAAAGTGACAATGCCAACTTAAGGACAAGAAAACTTACTCCTCTTACTGTCTATGTTTTGAACCATTCATGTGAAACTAGTTATAAATTCCGATGCTTCCCTTCAGGTTTAATGTAACCCTTGGACTTTCTTATTGACGACGAAACACAGAATTTGCATCTTAATTAAATTCAAAAGGCACAATGCCGACTTAAGTACAAGAAGACTGACTCTTCTTACTGTCTTTGTTCTGAACCATTCCTGTGACACTAGTTATAGTTTCCGATGCTTCGCTTCACGTTCACTGATCCCTCTGACCTTCTTATTGACGGTGAAACGCCGAAATTGCATCGAAATTAAATACAAAAGGCACAATGCCGACATAAGTACAAGAAAACCGAATCTTCTTACTGCTATGTTTTGAACCATTCCTGTGACACTTGTTATAGATTCCGATTCTTCACTTCAGGTTTACTGTATCCCTCTGACCTTCTTATTGACGATGAAACACAAAATATGCATCGGAATTAAATACAAAAGGCACAATGCCGGTTTAAGTACAAGAAAACTGACTCTTCTTACTGTCTATATTTTGAACCATTCATGTGACACTAGTAATAGATTCCGATGCTTCACTACAGGTTTGCAGTATCCTTCTGACCTTCTTATTGACGATGAAACACAGAAATTGCATCGGAATTAAATACAAAAGGCACAATGCCGACTTAAGTACAAGAAAACTTACTCTTCTTCCTGTCTTTGTTTTGAACCATTCCTGTGACACTAGTTATAGATTCCGATATTTCACTTCAGGTTTACTGTATCCCTCTGACCTTCTTATTGACGATGAAACACAGAAATTTCATCGGAATTAAATACAAAAGGCACAACGCCGACTTAAGTACAAGCAAACTGAATTTTCTTACTGTCTATGTTTTGAAACATTCCTGTGACACTAGTTATAGATTCCGATGCTTCACTTCAGGTTTACTGTATCCCTCTGACCTTCTTATTGACGATGAAACACAGAAATTGCATCGTAATTATATACAAAAGGCACAACGCCGACTTAAGTAGAAGAAAACTGAATTTTCTTACTGTCTATGTTTTGAAAGATTCCTGTAACACTAGTTATAGATTCCGATGCTTCACTTCAGGTTTACTTTATCCCTCTGACCTTATTGACGATGAAACATAGAAATTGCATCGGAATTAAATAGAAAAGAAACAATACCGACTTAAGTACAAGAAAACTGACTCTTCTTACTATCTATGTTGTGAACCATTCCTGTGACACTAGTTATAGATTCCGATGCTTCACTTCAGGTTTACTGTATCCCTCTGACCGTCTTATTGACGATAAAACACAGATATTGCATCGGAATTAAATAGAAAAGGCATAATGCCGACTAAAGTACAAGAAAACTGTCTCCTCTTACTGTCTATGATTTGAACCACTCCTGTGACACTAAATATAGATTCCGATGCTTCACTTCAGCTTTACTATATCCCTCTGACCTTCTTATTGACGATGAAACACAGAAATTGCATCGGAATTAAATACAAAGAGCACAATGCCGACTTAAGTACAAGAAAATTGACTCTTCTTACTGTCTATGTTTTGAACCATTTATGTGACACTAGTTATAGATTCCGATGCTTCACTTCAGGTTTACTGTATCCCTCTGACCTTCCTATTGACGATGAAAACACAGAAATTGCATCTGAATTAAATACAAAAGGCACAATGCCGAATTAAGTACAAGGAAACTGACTCTTCTTACTGTCTATGTTTTGAACCATTCCTGTAACACTAGTTATAGATTCCGATGCTTCACTTCAGGTTTACTGTATCCCTCTGACCTTCCTATTGTTGATGAAACACAGAAATTGCATCGAAATTAAATACAAAAGGCACAATGCCGACATAAGTACAAGAAAACCGAATCTTCTTACTGCTATGTTTTGAACCATTCCTGTGACACTAGTTATAGATTCCGATGCTTCACTTCAGGTTTACTGTATCCCTCTGACCTTCTTATTGACGACGAAACACAGAAATTGCATCGGAATTAAATACAAAAGGCACAATGCCGACTTAAGTACAAGAAAACTGACTCTTCTTACTGTCTATGTTTTGAACCATTCCATTGACATTAGTTATAGATTTCGAAGCTTCACTTCAGGTTTACTGTATCCCTCTGACCTTCTTATTGACGATGAAACACAGAAATTGCATCGGAATTAAATACAAAAGGCACAATGCCGACTCAAGTACAAGAAGGCTGGCTCTTCATACTGTCTATGTTTTGAACCTTTCCTGTGACACCGGTTTTAGATTCTGATGCTTCACTTCAGGTTTACTGTATCCCATGGACCTTCTTATTGAGCATGAAACACAGAAATTGCATCGGAATTAAATACAAAAGGCACAATGCCGACTTAAGTACAAGATAACTGACTCTTCTTACTATCTATGTTTTGAACCATTCCAGTGACACTAGTTATAGATTCCGATGCTTCACCTCAGGTTTACTGTACCGTCTGACGATCTTATTGACGATGAAACACAGAAATTGCATCGGAATAAAATACAAAAGTGACAATGCCAACTTAAGGACAAGAAAACTTACTCCTCTTACTGTCTATGTTTTGAACCATTCATGTGAAACTAGTTATAGATTCCGATGCTTCACTTCAGGTTTAATGTAACCCTTGGACTTTCTTATTGACGACGAAACACAGAATTTGCATCTTAATTAAATTCAAAAGGCACAATGCCGACTTAAGTACAAGAAGACTGACTCTTCTTACTGTCTTTGTTCTGAACCATTCCTGTGACACTAGTTATAGTTTCCGATGCTTCGCTTCACGTTCACTGATCCCTCTGACCTTCTTATTGACGGTGAAACGCCGAAATTGCATCGAAATTAAATACAAAAGGCACAATGCCGACATAAGTACAAGAAAACCGAATCTTCTTACTGCTATGTTTTGAACCATTCCTGTGACACTTGTTATAGATTCCGATTCTTCACTTCAGGTTTACTGTATCCCTCTGACCTTCTTATTGACGATGAAACACAAAATATGCATCGGAATTAAATACAAAAGGCACAATGCCGACTTAAGTACAAGAAAACTGACTCTTCTTACTGTCTATATTTTGAACCATTCATGTGACACTAGTAATAGATTCCGATGCTTCACTACAGGTTTACAGTATCCCTCTGACCTTCTTATTGACGATGAAACACAGAAATTGCATCGGAATTAAATACAAAAGGCACAATGCCGACTTAAGTACAAGAAAACTTACTCTTCTTCCTGTCTTTGTTTTGAACCATTCCTTTGACACTAGTTATAGATTCCGATGCTTCAGTTCAGGTTTACTGTATCCCTCTGACCTTCTTATTGACGATGAAACACAGAAATAGCATCGGAATTAAAAATAAAAGGCACAACGCCGACTTAAGTACAAGAAAACCGAATTTTCTTACTGTCTATGTGTTGAACCATTCATGTGACACTAGTCATAGATTCCGATGCTTCACTTCAGGTTTACTGTTCCTTCTGACCTTCTTATTGACGATGAAACATAGAAATTGCATCGGAATTAAATAGAAAAGAAACAATGCCGACTTAAGTACAAGAAAACTGACTCTTCATACTGTCTATGTTGTGAACCTTACCTGTGACACTAGTTATAGATTCCGATGCTTCACTTCAGGTTTACTGTATCCCATGGACCTTCTTATTGAGCATGAAACACAGAAATTGCATCGGAATTAAATAAAAAAGGCACAATGCCGACTTAAGTACAAGAAAACTGACTCTTCTTACTGTCTATGTTTTGAACCATTCCAGTGACACTAGTTATAGATTCCGATGCTTCACTTCAGGTTTACTGAATCCCTCTGACCTTCTTATTGACGATTAAACTTAGAAATTACATCGGAATTAAATAGAAAAGGAGCAATGCCGACTTAAGTACAAGAAAACTGACTTTTCTTACTGTCTATGTTTTGAACCGTTACTGTGACACTAGTTATAGATGCCTATGCTTCACTTCAGGTTTACTGTATCCCTCTGACCTTCTTATTGACGATGAATCACAGAAATTGCTTCGGAATTAAATACAAAAGGCACAATGCCAACTTAAGTACAAGAAAACTGACTCTTCTTACTGTCTATGTTTTGATCCATTCCTGTGACACTAGTCATAGATTCCGATGCTTCACTTCAGGTTTACTGAATCCCTCTGACCTTCTTATTGACGATTAAACTTAGAAATTACATCGGAATTAAATAGAAAAGGAGCAATGCCGACTTAAGTACAAGAAAACTGACTTTTCTTACTGTCTATGTTTTGAACCGTTACTGTGACACTAGTTATAGATGCCTATGCTTCACTTCAGGTTTACTGTATCCCTCTGACCTTCTTATTGACGATGAATCACAGAAATTGCATCTGAATTAAATACAAAAGGCACAATGCCAACTTAAGTACAAGAAAACTGACTCTTCTTACTGTCTATGTTTTGAACCATTCCTGTGTCACTAGTTATAGATTCCGATGCTTCACTTCAGGTTTACTGTATCCCTCTGACCTTCTTATTGACGATGAAACACAGACATTGCATCGGAATTAAATACAAAAGGCACAATGCCGACTTAAGTACAAGAAGACTGACTATTCTGACTGACTATGTTTTGAACTATTCCTGTGACACTAGTTATAGATTCCGATGCTTCACTTCAGGTTTACTGTATCCCTCTGACCTTCTTATTGACGATGAAACACAGAAATTGCATCGGTATTAAATAGAAAAGGCACAATACCGACTTAACTACAAGAAGAGTGACTCTTCTTACTGACTATGATTTGAACCATTCCTGTGACACTAGTTATAGATTCCGATGCTTAACTTCCGGATTACTGTACCCCTCTGACCTTCTTATTGACGATAAAACACAGAAATCGCATCGGAATTAAATACAAAAGGCACAATGCCGACATAAGTACAAGAAGACTGACTCTTCTTACTGTCTATGTTTTGAACCTTTCCTCTGACACTAGTTATAGATTCCAATGCTTCACTCCAGGTTTACTGTATCCCTTGGACCTTCTTATTGACGATGAAACACAGAAATTGCATCGGAATTAAATAGAAAAAGCACAATGCCGACATAAGTACAAGAAGTTTGACTCTTCATAATGACTATATTATGAACCATTCCAGTGACACTAGTCATAGATTCCGATGCTTCACTTCAGGTTTACTGTATCCCTCGGACCTTCCTATTGACGATGAGACACAGAAATCGCACCGGTATTAAATAGAAAAAGCACAATGCCGACTTAAGTACAAGAAGACTGACTCTTCCTACTCTCTATGTTTTGAAACATTCCTGTGACACTAGTTTTTTATTACGATGCTTCACTTGAGGTTTACTGTATCCCTCGGACCGTCTTATGTACGATGAAACACAGAAAATGCATCGGAATGAAATACAAAAGGCACAATGCCAACTTAAGTACAAGAAAACTGACTCTTCTTACTGTCTATGTTTTGATCCATTCCTGTGACACTAGTCATAAATTCCGATGCTTCACTTCAGGTTTACTGAATCCCTCTGACCTTCTTATTGACGATTAAACTTAGAAATTACATCGGAATTAAATAGAAAAGGAACAATGCCGACTTAAGTACAAGAAAACTGACTTTTCTTACTGTCTATGTTTTGAACCGTTACTGTGACAATAGTTATAGATGCCGATGCTTCACTTCAGGTTTACTGTATCCCTCTGATCTTCTTATTGACGATGAATCACAGAAATTGCATCTGAATTAAATACAAAAGGCACAATGCCAACTTAAGTACAAGAAAACTGACTCTTCTTACTGTCTATGTTTTGAACCATTCCTGTGTCACTAGTTATAGATTCCGATGCTTCACTTCAGGTTTACTGTATCCCTCTGACCTTCTTATTGACGACGAAACACAGAAATTGCATCGGAATTAAATACAAAAGGCACAATGCAGACTTAAGTACAAGAAAACTGACTCTTCTTACTGTCTATGTTTTGAACCATTCCATTGACACTAGTTATAGATTTCGAAGCTTCACTGCAGGTTTACTGTATCCCTCTGACCTTCTTATTGACGATGAAACACAGAAATTGCATCGGAATTAAATACAAAAGGCACAATGCCGACTCAAGTACAAGAAGGCTGGCTCTTCATACTGTCTATGTTTTGAACCTTTCCTGTGACACCGGTTTTAGATTCTGATGCTTCACTTCAGGTTTACTGTATCCCATGGACCTTCTTATTGAGCATGAAACACAGAAATTGCATCGGAATTAAATACAAAAGGCACAATGCCGACTTAAGTACAAGATAACTGACTCTTCTTACTATCTATGTTTTGAACCATTCCAGTGACACTAGTTATAGATTCCGATGCTTCACCTCAGGTTTACTGTACCGTCTGACGATCTTATTGACGATGAAACACAGAAATTGCATCGGAATAAAATACAAAAGTGACAATGCCAACTTAAGGACAAGAAAACTTACTCCTCTTACTGTCTATGTTTTGAACCATTCATGTGAAACTAGTTATAGATTCCGATGCTTCACTTCAGGTTTAATGTAACCCTTGGACTTTCTTATTGACGACGAAACACAGAATTTGCATCGAAATTAAATACAAAAGGCACAATGCCGACATAAGTACAAGAAAACCGAATCTTCTTACTGCTATGTTTTGAACCATTCCTGTGACACTTGTTATAGATTCCGATTCTTCACTTCAGGTTTACTGTATCCCTCTGACCTTCTTATTGACGATGAAACACAAAATATGCATCGGAATTAAATACAAAAGGCACAATGCCGACTTAAGTACAAGAAAACTGACTCTTCTTACTGTCTATATTTTGAACCATTCATGTGACACTAGTAATAGATTCCGATGCTTCACTACAGGTTTACAGTATCCCTCTGACCTTCTTATTGACGATGAAACACAGAAATTGCATCGGAATTAAATACAAAAGGCACAATGCCGACTTAAGTACAAGAAAACTTACTCTTCTTCCTGTCTTTGTTTTGAACCATTCCTGTGACACTAGTTATAGATTCCGATGCTTCAGTTCAGGTTTACTGTATCCCTCTGACCTTCTTATTGACGATGAAACACAGAAATAGCATCGGAATTAAAAATAAAAGGCACAACGCCGACTTAAGTACAAGAAAACTGAATTTTCTTGCTGTCTATGTGTTGAACCATTCATGTGACACTAGTCATAGATTCCGATGCTTCACTTCAGGTTTACTGTTCCCTCTGACCTTCTTATTGACGATGAAACATAGAAATTGCATCGGAATTAAATAGAAAAGAAACAATGCCGACTTAAGTACAAGAAAACTGACTCTTCATACTGTCTATGTTGTGAACCTTACCTGTGACACTAGTTATAGATTCCGATGCTTCACTTCAGGTTTACTGTATCCCATGGACCTTCTTATTGAGCAAGAAACACAGAAATTGCATCGGAATTAAATAAAAAAGGCACATGGCCGACTTAAGTACAAGAAAACTGACTCTTCTTACTGTCTATGTTTTGAACCATTCCAGTGACACTAGTTATAGATTCCGATGCTTCACCTCGGGTTTACTGTACCGTCTGACGATCTTGTTGACGATGAAACCCAGATATTGCATCGGAATAAAATACAAAAGGGACAATGCCAACTTAAGTACAAGAAAACTTACTCTTCTTACTGTCTATGTTTTGAACCATTCATGTGAAACTAGTTACAGATTCCGATGCTTCACTTCAGGTTTAATGTAACCCTTGGACCACCTTATTGACGACGAAACACAGAATTTGCATCGGAATTAAATTCAAAAGGCACAATGCCGACTTAAGTACAAGAAGACTGACTCTTCTTACTGTCTTTGTTCTGAACCATTCCTGTGACACTAGTTATAGATTCCGATGCTTCACTTCACGTTCACTGTCTCCCTCTGACCTTCTTATTGACGATGAAACGCATAAATTGCATCGGAATGAAATACAAAAGGCACAACGCCGACTTAAGTACAACAAAACTGACATTTCTTACTGTCTATGTTTTGAAAGATTCCTGTGACACTAGTTATAGATTCCGATGCTTCACTTCAGGTTTACTGTATCCCTCTGACCTTCTTATTGACGATGAATCACAGAAATTGCTTCGGAATTAAATACAAAAGGCATAATGCCAACTTAAGTACAAGAAAACTGACTCTTCTTACTGTCTATGTTTTGATCCATTCCTGTGACACTAGTCATAGATTCCGATGCTTCACTTCAGGTTTACTGAATCCCTCTGACCTTCTTATTGACGATTAAACTTAGAAATTACATCGGAATTAAATAGAAAAGGAACAATGCCGACTTAAGTACAAGAAAACTGACTTTTCTTACTGTCTATGTTTTGAACCGTTACTGTGACACTAGTTATAGATGCCGATGCTTCACTTCAGGTTTACTGTATCCCTCTGACCTTCTTATTGACGATGAATCACAGAAATTGCATCTGAATTAAATACAAAAGGCACAATGCCAACTTAAGTACAAGAAAACTGACTCTTCTTACTGTCTATGTTTTGAACCATTCCTGTGTCACTAGTTATAGATTCCGATGCTTCACTTCAGGTTTACTGTATCCCTCTGACCTTCTTATTGACGATGAAACACAGACATTGCATCGGAATTAAATACAAAAGGCACAATGCCGACTTAAGTACAAGAAGACTGACTATTCTGACTGACTATGTTTTGAACTATTCCTGTGACACTAGTTATAGATTCCGATGCTTCACTTCAGGTTTACTGTATCCCTCTGACCTTCTTATTGACGATGAAACACAGAAATTGCATCGGTATTAAATAGAAAAGGCACAATACCGACTTAACTACAAGAAGAGTGACTCTTCTTACTGACTATGATTTGAACCATTCCTGTGACACTAGTTATAGATTCCGATGCTTAACTTCCGGATTACTGTACCCCTCTGACCTTCTTATTGACGATAAAACACAGAAATCGCATCGGAATTAAATACAAAAGGCACAATGCCGACATAAGTACAAGAAGACTGACTCTTCTTACTGTCTATGTTTTGAACCTTTCCTCTGACACTAGTTATAGATTCCAATGCTTCACTCCAGGTTTACTGTATCCCTTGGACCTTCTTATTGACGATGAAACACAGAAATTGCATCGGAATTAAATAGAAAAAGCACAATGCCGACATAAGTACAAGAAGTTTGACTCTTCATAATGACTATATTATGAACCATTCCTGTGACACTAGTCAGAGATTCCGATGCTTCACTTCAGGTTTACTGTATCCCTCGGAACTTCCTATTGACGATGAGACACAGAAATCGCACCGGTATTAAATAGAAAAAGCACAATGCCGACTTAAGTACAAGAAGACTGACTCTTCCTACTCTCTATGATTTGAAACATTCCTGTGACACTAGTTTTTTATTACGATGCTTCACTTGAGGTTTACTGTATCCCTCGGACCTTCTTATGTACGATGAAACACAGAAAATGCATCGGAATGAAATACAAAAGTCACAATGCCGACTTAAGTACAAGAAGACTGAATCTTCCAACTCTCTATGATTTGAAACATTCCTGTGACACTAGTTATAGATTCCGATGCTTCACCACAGGTTTACTGTATCCCTCTGACCTTCTTATTGACGATGAAACACAGAAATTGCATCGGAATTAAATACAAAAGGCACAATACCGACTTAAGTACAAGAAGACTGACTCTTCCTCACGTCTATGTTTTGAACCATTCCTGTGACACTAGTTATAGATTCCGATGCTTCACTTCAGGTTTACTGTATCCCTTGGACCTTCATATTGACGATGAAACACACTAATTGCATCGGAATTAAATACAAATAGCACAATGCCGACTTAAGTACAAGAAGACTGACTCTTCTTACTAACTATGTTTTGAACCATTCCTGTGACACTAGTTATAGATTACGATGCTTCACTCCAGGTTTACTGTATCCCTTGGACCTTCTTATTGACGATGAAACACAGAAAGTGCATCAGAATTAAATACAAAAGGCACAATGATGACTTAAGTACAAGACGACTGACTCTTCTTACTGTCCATGTTTTGAACCATCCTTGTGACACTAGTTATAGATTCCGATGCTTCATTCCAATTTTACTGTATCCCATGGACCGTCTTATTGACGATGAAACACGGAAATTGCATCGGTATTAAATACAATAGGCACAATGCCGACTTTAGTACAAGAAGACTGAGTCTTCCTACTGTCTATGTTTTGAACCATTCCTGTGACACTAGTCATAGATTCCGATGCTTCACTTCAGGTTTACTGTATCCCTTGGACCTTCTTATTGACGATGAAGCACAAAAATTGCATCGGAATTAAATACAAAAGGCACAATACCGACTTAAGTACAAGAAGACTAACTCTTCTTACTGACTATGTTTTGAACCATTCCTGTGACACTAGTCATAGATTCCGATGCTTAACTTCAGGATTACTGTATCCCCATGACCTTCTTATTGACGGTGAAACACAGAAATTGCATCGGAATTAAATACAAAAGGCACAATGCCGACTTAAGTACAAGAAGACTGACTCTTCTTACTGTGTATGTTTTGAACCATCCCTGTGACACAAGTTATAGATTGCGATGCTTTACTCCAGGTTTACTGTATCCCTCTGACCTTCTTATTGACGATGAAACACAGAAATTGCATCGGAATTATATAGAAAAGGCACAGTTCCGACGTAAGTACAAGAAGACTGACTCTTCCTACTCTCTATGTTTTGAACCATTCCTGTGACACTAGTTTTTTATTCCGATGCTTCACTTGAGGTTTACTGAATCCTTCGGACCTTGTTATGTACGATGAAACACAGAAAATGCATCGGAATGAAATACAACAGGCACAATGCCGACTTAAGTACTAGAAGACTGACTCTTCTTACTGTGTATGTTTTGAACCATCCCTGTGACACAAGTTATAGATTGCGATGCTTTACTCCAGGTTTACTGTATCCCTCTGACCTTCTTATTGACGATGAAACACAGAAATTGCATCGGAATTAAATACAAAAGGCACAATACCGACTTAAGTACAAGAAGACTGACTCTTCCGACTGTCTATGTTTTGAACCATTCCTGTGACACTAGTTATAGATTCCGATGCTTCACTTCAGGTTTACTGTATCCCTTGGACCTTCTTATTGACGATGAAACACAGTAATTGCTTCGGAATTAAATACAAAAGGCACAATGCCGACTTAAGTACAAGATGACTGACTCTAATTACTGTCTACGTTTTGAACCATTCCTGTGACACTAGTTATAGAATCCGATGCTTCACTTCAGGTTTACTGTATCCCTCTGACCTTCTTATTGACGATGAAACACAGACATTGCATCGGAATTAAATACAGAAGGCACAATGCCGACTTAAGTATGTCTCTACTGACTTTTCCTACTGTCTATGTTTGAACCATTCCTGTGACACTAGATATAGATTCCGATGGTTCATTTCAGGTTTACTGTATCCCTTGGACCTTCTTATTGACTATGAAACACAGAAATTGCATCGGAATTAAATACAAAAGGCACAATGCCGACATAAGCACAAGAAGACTGACTCTTCTTACTGACTATACTTTGAACGATTCCTGTGACACTAGTTATAGATTCCGATGCTTCACTTCAGGTTTACTGTATCCCTCTGACCTACTTATTGACGATAAAACACAGATATTGCATCGGTATTAAATAGAAAAGGCACAATACCGACTTAACTACAAGAAGTCTGACTCTTCTTACTGACTATGTTTTGATCCATTCCTGTGACACTAGTTATAGATTCCGATGATTAACTACAGGATTACTGTACCCCTCTGACCTTCTTATTGACGATAAAACACAGATATTGCATCGGAATTAAATACAAAAGGCACAATGCCAACATAAGTACAAGAAGATTGACTCTTCTTACTGTCTATGTTTTGAACCTTTCCTCTGACACTAGTTATAGATTCCGATGCTTCACTCCAGGTTTACTGTATCCCTTGGACCTTCTTATTGACGATGAAACACAGAAATTGCATCGGAATTAAATAGAAGAGGCACAATGCCGACCTAAGTACAAGAAGACTGACTCTTCTTAATGACTATGTTTAGAACCATTCCTGTGACACTAGTCATAGATTCCGATTCTTCATTTCAGGTTTACTATATCCCTGGGACCTTCCTATTGACGATGAAACACAGAAATTGCATCGGAATTAAATACAAAAGGCACAATGCCGACTTAAGTACATGTAGACTGTCTTTTCCTACTGTCTATGTTTTGAACCATTCCTGTGACACTAGTTATAGATTCCGATGGTTTATTTCAGGTTTACTGTAACCCTTGGACGTTCTTATTAACGATGAAACACAGAAATTGCATCGGAATTAAATACAAAAGGCACAATGCCGACTTAAGTACAAGAAGACTGTCTCTTATTACTGACTATGTTTTGAACCATTCCTGTGACACTAGTTATAGATTCCGATGATTCATTTCAGGTTTACTGCATCCCTTGGACCTTCTTATTGACGATGCGACACAGAAATTGCATCGGAATTAAACGCAAAAGGCACAATGCCGACTTAAGTAAAAGATGTCTGACTCTTCTTACTGCCTATGATTTGAACCATTCCTGTGACACTAGTTATAGATTCCGATGCTTCACTCCAGGTTAACTGTATGCCTTGGACCTTCTTATTGACGATGAAATACAGAAATAGCATCAGAATTAAATAGAAAAGGCACAATGATGACTTAAGTACAAGACGACTGACTCTTCATACTGTCCATGCTTTGAACTATCCCTGTGACACTAGTTATAGATTCCGATGCTTCATTCCAATTTTACTGTATCCCTTCGACCGTCTTATTGACGATGAAACACAGAAATTGCATCGGAATTAAATACAATAGGCACAATGCCGACTTAAGTACAAGAAGACGGACTCTTCTTACTGACTATGTTTTGAACCATTCCCGTGACACTAGTTATAGATTCCGATGGTTCATTTCAGGTTTACTGCATCCCTCGGACCTTCTTATTGACGATGAGACACAGAAATTGCATCGGAATTAAATACAAAAGGCACAATGCCGACATAAGTAAAAGATGTCTGACTCTTCTTACTGTCTATAATTTGAACCATTCCTGTGACACTAGATATAGATTCCGATGCTTCACTCCAGGTTTACTGTATCCCTTGGACCTTCTTATTGACGATGAAACACAGAAATTGCATCAGAATTAAATAGAAAAGGCACAATGATGACTTAAGTACAAGAAGACTGACTCTTCTTATTGACTATGTTTTGAACCATTCCTGTGACACTAGTCATAGATTCCGATGCTTCACCCCAGGTTTACTGTATCCCTTGGGCCTTCTAATTGACGATGAAACACAGAAATTGCATCAGAATTAAATAGAAAAGGCACAATGCCGACTTAAGTACAAGAAGACGGACTCTTCCTACTGTCTATGTTTTGAACCATTCCTGTGATACTAGTCATAGATTCCGATGCTTCACTTCAGGTTTACTGTATCCCTGGGACCTTCTTATTGACGATGAAACAAAGAAATTGCATCGGAATTAAATAAATAAGGCAGAATACCGACTTAAGTACAAGAAGACTGACTCTTCTTACTGACTATGTTTTGAACCATTCCTGTGACACTAGTCGTAGATTCCGATGCTTAACTTCAGGATTACTGTATCCCTATGACCTTCTTATTGACGATCAAACACAGAAATTGCATCGGAATGAAATACAAAAGGCACAATGCCGACTTAAGTACAAGAAGACTGAATCTTCCAACTCTCCATGATTTGAAACATTCCTGTGACACTAGTAATAGATTCCGATGCTTCACTACAGGTTTACTGTATCCCTCTGACCTTCTTATTGACGATGAAACACAGAAATTGCATCGGAATTAAATACAAAGGCACAATACCGATATAAGAACAAGAAGACTGACTCTTCCAACTGTCTATGTTTGAACCATTCCTGTGACACTAGTTATAGATTCCGATGCTTCACTTCAGGTTTACTGTATCACTTGGACCTGCTTATTGACGATGAAACACACTAATTGCATCGGAATTAAATACAAAAGGCACAATGCCGACTTAAGTACAAGAAGACTGACTCTTCTTACTGACTATGTTTTGAACCATTCCTGTGACACTAGTTATAGATTCCGATGCTTCACTTCAGGTTTACTGTATCCCTCTGACCTTCTTATTGACGATGAAACACAGAAATTGCATCGGAATTAAATACAAAAGGCACAATGCCGACTTAAGTACATGTAGACTGACTTTTCCTACTGTCTATGCTTTGAACCATTCCTGTGACACTAGTTATAGATTCCGATGGTTCATTTCAGGTTTACTGTATCCCGTGGACCTTCTTATTAACGATGAAACACAGGAATTGCATTGGAATTAAATACAATAGGCACAATGCCGACTTAAGTACAAGAAGACTGACTCTTCTTACTGACTATGTTTTCAACCATTCCTGTGACACTAGTTATAGATTCCGATGGTTCATTTCAGGTTTACTGCATCCCTTGGACCTTCTTATTGACGATGAGACACAGAAATTGCATCGGAATTAAATACAAAAGGCACAATGCCGATTTAAGTAAAAGATGTCTGGCTCTTCTTACTGTCTATGATTTGAACCATTCCTGTGTCACTAGTCATAGATTCCGATGCTTCACTTCAGGATTACTGTATCCCTCTGACCTTCATATTGACGATGAAACACAGAAATTGCATCGGAATTAAATAGAAAAGGCACAATGCCGACTTAAGTACAAGAAGACGGACTCTTCTTACTGTCCATGTTTTGAACCATCCCTGTGACACTAGTTATATATTCCGATGCTTCATTCCAGGTTTACTGTATCCCTTGGACCTTCTTATTGACGATGAAACACAGAAATTGCATCGGAATTAAATACAATAGGCACAATGCCGACTTAACAACAAGAAGACTGACTCTTCCTACTGTCTATGTTTTGAACCATTCCTGTGACACTAGTCATAGTTTCCGATGCTTCACTTCAGGTTTACTGTATCCCTTGGACCTTGTTATTGACGGTGAAACACAGAAATTGCATCGGAATTAAATACAAAAGGCACAATGCCGACTTAAGTACAAGAAGACTGACTCTTCTTACTGACTATGTTTTGAACCATTCCTGTGACACTAGTCATAGATTCCGATGCTTAACTTCAGGATTACTGTATCCCTATGACCTTCTTATTGACGATGAAACACAGAAATTGCATCGGAATTAAATACAAAAGGCACAATGCCGACTTAAGTACAAGGAGACTGACTCTTCTTACTGTCTATGTTTTGAACCATTCCTGTGACACTAGTCATAGATTCCGATGCTTAACTTCAGGATTACTGTATCCCTATGACCTTCTTATTGACGATGAAACACAGAAATTGCATCGGAATTAAATACAAAAGGCACAAAGCCGACGTAAGTACAACGAGACTGACTCTTCTTACTGTCTATGTTTTGAACCATTCCTGTGACATTAGTCATAGATTCCGATGCTTAACTTCAGGATTACTGTATCCCTATGACCTTCTCATTGACGATGAAACACAGAAATTGCATCTTAATTAAATACAAACGGCACAATGCCGACTAAAGTACAAGAAGACTGACCCTTCTGACAGTCTATGTTTTGAACCATTCCTGTGACACTAGTTATAAATTTCGATGCTTCACATCAGGTTTACTGTATCCCTCTGACCTTCTTATTTACGATGAAACACAGAAATTGCATCGGAACTAAATACAAAAGGCACAATGCCGACTTAAGTACATGTAGACTGACTTTTCCTACTGTCTATGTTTTGAACCATTCCTGTGACACTAGTTATAGATTCCGATGGTTCATTACAGGTTTACTGTATCCCTTGGACCTTCTTATTGACGATGAAACACAGAAATTGCATCGTAACTAATACAAAAAGCACAATGCCGACATAAGTACAAGAAGACTGACCCCTCCAACTGTCTATGTTTTGAACCATTCCTGTGTCACTAGTTATAGATTCCGATGCTTCACTCCACGTTTACTGTATCCCTCTGACAATCTTATTGACGATGAAACACAGAAATTGCATCGGAATAAAAATAGAAAAGGCACAATGCCCACTTACGTACAAGATGACTGAATCTACCAACTCACTATCTTTTGAACCATTCCTGTGACACTAGCTATAGATTCCGATGCTTCACTCCAGGTTTACTGTATCCCTTGGACATTCTTATTGACGATGAAACACAGATATTGCATCAGAATTAAATAGAAAAGGCACAATGATGACTTAAGTGCAAGAAGACTGACTCTTCTTACTTACTATGTTTTGAACCATTCCTGTGACACTAGTCATAGATTCCGATGCTTCACTTCAGGATTACTGTATCCCTCTCACCTTCTTATTGACGATGAAACACAGAAATTGCATCGGAATTAAATATAAAAGGCACAATGCCGACTTAAGTACAAGAAGACTGACTCTTCTTACTGTCCATGTTTTGAACCATCCCTGTGACACTAGTTATAGATTCCGATGCTTCATTCCAGGTTTACTGTATCCCTTGGACCTTCTTATTGACGATGAAACACAGAAATTGCATCGGAATTAAATACAATAGGCACAATGCCGACTTAAGTACAAGGAGACTGACTCTTCTTACTGACTATGTTTTGAATCATTCCTGTGACACTAGTCATAGATTCCGATGCTTAACTTCAGGATTACTGTATCCCTATGACCTTCTTATTGACGATGAAACACAGAAATTGCATCGGAATTAAATACAAAAGGCACAATACCGACTTAAGTACAAGAAGACTGACTCTTCTTACTGTGTATGTTTTGAACCATCCCTGTGACACAAGTTATAGATTGCGATGCTTTACTCCAGGTTTACTGTATCCCTCTGACCTTCTTATTGACGATGAAACACAGAAATTGCATCGGAATTATATAGAAAAGGCACAATTCCGACGTAAGTACAAGAAGACTGACTCTTCCTACTCTCTATGTTTTGAACCATTCCTGTGACACTAGTTTTTTATTCCGATGCTTCACTTGAGGTTTACTGTATCCCTCGGACCTTCTTATGTACGATGAAACACAGAAAATACATCGGAATGAAATACAAAAGGCACAATGCCGACTTAAGTACAAGAAGACTGAATCTTCCAACTCTCCATGATTTGAAACATTCCTGTGACACTAGTTATAGATTCCGATGCTTCACTACAGGTTTACTGTATCCCTCTGACCTTCTTATTGACGATGAAACACAGAAATTGCATCGGAATTAAATACAAAAGGCACAATACCGACTTAAGTACAAGAAGACTGACTCTTCCGACTGTCTATGTTATGAACCATTCCTGTGACACTAGTTATAGATTCCGATGCTTCACTTCAGGTTTACTGTATCCCTTGGACCTTCTTATTGGCGATGAAACACAGTAATTGCTTCGGAATTAAATACAAAAGGCACAATGCCGACTTAAGTATAAGAAGACTGACTCTTATTACTGGCTACGTTTTGAACCATTCCTGTGACACTAGTTATAGATTCCGATTCTTCACTTCAGGTTTACTGTATCCCTTTGACGTTCTTATTAACGATGAAACACAGACATTGCATCGGAATTAAATACAGAAGGCACAATGCCAACTTAAGTACGTCTCTACTGACTTTTCCTACTGTCTACGTTTTAACCATTCCTGTGACACTAGATATAGATTCCGATGGTTCATTTCAGGTATACTGTATCCCTTGGACCTTCTTATTGACTATGAAACACAGAAATTGCATCGGAATTAAATACAAAAGGCACAATGCCGACATAAGTACAACAAGACTGACTCTTCTTACTGACTATGTTTTGAACCATTCGTGTGACACTAGTTTTTTATTCCGATGCTTCACTTGAGGTTTACTGGATCCCTCGGACCTTCTTATGTACGATGAAACACAGAAAATGCATCGGAATGAAATACAAAAGGCACAATGCCGACTTAAGTACAAGAAGACTGAATCTTCCAACTCTCCATGATTTGAAACATTCCTGTGACACTAGTAATAGATTCCGATGCTTCACTACAGGTTTACTGTATCCCTCTGACCTTCTTATTACGATGAAACACAGAAATTGCATCGGAATTAAATACAAAAGGCACAATACCGATATAAGTACAAGAAGACTGACTCTTCCAACTGTCTACGTTTTAAACCATTCCTGTGACACTACTTACAGATTCCGATGCCTCACTTCAGGTTTACTGTATCCCTTGGACCTGCTTATTGACGATGAAACACACTAATTGCATCGGAATTAAATACAAAAGGCACAATGCCGACTTAAGTACAAGAAGTCTGACTCTTCTTACTGACGATGTTTTGAACCATTCCTGTGATACTAGTTATAGATTCCGATGCTTCACTTCAGGTTTACTGTATCCCTCTGACCTTCTTATTGACGATGAAACACAGAAATTGCATCGGAATTAAATACAAAAGGCACAATGCCGACTTAATTACATGTAGACTGACTTTTCCTACTGTCTATGTTTTGAACCATTTCTGTGAGACTAGTTATAGATTCCGATGGTTCATTTCAGGTTTACTGTATCCCGTGGACATTCTTATTAACGATGAAACACAGGAATTGCATCCTAACTAAATACAGTAGGCACAATGCCGACTTAAGTACAAGAAGACTGACTCTTCTTACTGACTATGTTTTGAACCATTCCTGTGACACTAGTAATAGATTCCGATGCTTCACTTCAGGTTTACTGTATCCCTTGGACCTTCTTATTGACGATGAAACACAGATATTGCATCGGAATTAAATACAAAAGGCACAATGCCGACTTAAATACAAGGAGACTGACTCTTCTTACTGTCTATGTTTTGAACCATTCCTGAGACACTAGTCATAGATTCCGATGCTTAACTTCACGATTACTGTATCCCTGTGACCTTCTTATTGACGATGAAACACAGAAATTGCATCGGAATTAAATTCAAAAGGCACAAAGCCGACTTAAGTACAAGGAGACTGACTCTTCTTACTGTCTATGTTTTGAACCATTCCTGTGACACTAGTCATAGATTCCGATGCTTAACTTCAGGATTACTGTATCCCTATGACCTTCATATTGACGATGAAACACAGAAATTGCATCGGAATTAAATACAAATGGCACAATGCAGACTTAAGTACAAGAAGACTGACTCTTCATACTGTATATGTTTTGAACCATCCCTGTGACACAGGTTATAGATTCCGATGCTTCACTCCAGGTTCACTGTATCCCTTGGACCATCCTATTGACGATGAAACACAGAAATTGCATCGAAATTGAATACAAAAGGCACAATGCCGACTAAAGTACAAGAAGACTGACCTTTCTGACAGTCTATGTTTTGAACTATTCCTGTGACACTAGTTATAAATTTCGATGCTTCACATCAGGTTTACTGTATCCCTCTGACCTTCTTATTTACGATGAAACACAGAAATTGCATCGGAATTAAATACAAAAGGCACAATGCCGACTTAAGTACATGTAGACTGACTTTTCCTACTGTCTATGATTTGAACCATTCCTGTGACACTAGTTATAGATTCCGATGGTTCATTACAGGTTTACTGTATCTCTTGGACCTTCTTATTGACGATGAAACACAGAAATTGCATCGGAACTAATACAAAAAGCACAATGCCGACTTAAGTACAAGAAGACTGACTCTTCCAGCTGTCTATGTTTTGAACCACTCCTGTGACACTAGTTATGGATTCCGTTGCTTCACTCCACGTTTACTGTATCCCTCTGACCATCTTATTGACGATGAAACACAGAAATTGCTCCGGAATAAAAATAGAAAAGGCACAATGCCCACTTAAGTACAAGATGACCGAATCTTCCAACTCACTATGTTTTGGACCATTCCTGTGACACTAGTAATAGATTCCGATGCTTCACTACAGGTTTACTGTATCCCTCTGACCTTCTTATTACGATGAAACACAGAAATTGCATCGGAATGATATACAAAAGGCACAATGCCGACTTAAGTACAACAAGACTGACTCTTCCGACTGTCTATGTTTTGAACCATTCCTGTGACACTAGTCATAGATTCCGATGCTTCACTTCAGGATTACTGTATCCCTCTGACCTTCTTATTGACGATGAAACACAGAAATTGCATCGGAATTAAATACAAAAGGCAAAAAGCCGACTTAAGTACAAGAAGACTGACTCTTCTTACTGTCCATGTTTTGAACCATCCCTGTGACACTAGTTATAGATTCTGATGCTTCATTCCAGGTTTACTGTATCCCTTGTACCTTCTTATTGACGATGAAACACAGAAATTGCAACGGAATTAAATACAATAGGCACAATGCCGACTTAAGTACAAGAAGACTGACTCCTCTTACTGACTATGTTTTGAACAATTCCTGTGACACTAGTCATAGATTCTGATGCTTAACTTCAGGATTACTGTATCCCTATGACCTTCTTATTGACGATGAAACACAGAAATTGCATCGGAATTAAATACAAAAGGCACAATGCCGACTTAAGTACAAGAAGACTGACTCTTCCTACTGTGTGTGTTTTGAACCATCCCTGTGACACAAGTTATAGATTGCGATGCTTTACTCCAGGTTTACTGTATCCCTCTGACCTTCTTATTGACGATGAAACACAGAAATTGCATAGGAATTATACAGAAAAGGCACAATTCCGACGTAAGTACAAGAAGACTGACTCTTCCTACTCTCTATGTTTTGAACCATTCCTGTGACACTAGTTTCTTATTCCGATGCTTCACTTGAGGTTTACTGTATCCCTCGGACCTTCTCATGTACGATGAAACACAGAAAATGCATCGGAATGATATACAAAAGGCACAATGCCGACTTAAGTACAACAAGACTGACTCTTCCGACTGTCTATGTTTTGAACCATTCCTGTGACACTAGTTATAGATTCCGATGCTTCACTTCAGGTTTACTGTATCCCTTGGACCTTCTTATTGACGATGAAACACAGTAATTGCTTCGGAATTAAATACAAAAGGCACAATGCCGACTTAAGTACAAGAAGACTGACTCTTCTTACTGACTATGTTTTGAACCATTCCTGTGACACTAGTTTTTTATTCCGATGCTTCACTTGAGGTTTACTGGATCCCTCGGACCTTCTTATGTACGATGAAACACAGAAAATGCATCGGAATGAAATACAAAAGGCACAATGCCGACTTAAGTACAAGAAGACTGAATCTTCCAACTCTCCATGATTTGAAACATTCCTGTGACACTAGTAATAGATTCCGATGCTTCACTACAGGTTTACTATATCCCTCTGACCTTCTTATTACGATGAAACACAGAAATTGCATCGGAATTAAATACAAAAGGCACAATACCGATATAAGTACAAGAAGACTGACTCTTCCAACTGTCTATGTTTTAAACCATTCCTGTGACACTACTTATAGATTCCGATGCCTCACTTCAGGTTTACTGTATCCCTTGGACCTGCTTATTGACGATGAAACACACTAATTGCATCGGAATTAAATACAAAAGGCACAATGCCGACTTAACTACAAGAAGTCTGACTCTTCTTACTGACTATGTTTTGAACCATTCCTGTGATACTAGTTATAGATTCCGATGCTTCACTTCAGGTTTACTGTATCCCTCTGACCTTCTTATTGACGATGAAACACAGAAATTGCATCGGAATTAAATACAAAAGGCACAATGCCGACTTAATTACATGTAGACTGACTTTTCCTACTGTCTATGTTTTGAACCATTTCTGTGACACTAGTTATAGATTCCGATGGTTCATTTCAGGTTTACTGTATCCCGTGGACATTCTTATTAACGATGAAACACAGGAATTGCATCGGAACTAAATACAAAAGGCACAATGCCGACTTAAGTACAAGAAGACTGACTCTTCTTACTGACTATGTTTTGAACCATTCCTGTGACACTAGTTATAGATTCCGATGCTTCACTTCAGGTTTACTGTATCCCTTGGACCTTCTTATTGACGATGAAACACAGATATTGCATCGGAATTAAATACAAAAGGCACAATGCCGACTTAAGTGGAAGAAGACTGACTCTTCTTACTGACTATGTTTTGAACCATTCCTGTGACACTAGTCATAGATTCCGATGCTTAACTTCAGGATTACTGTATCCCTATGACCTTCTTATTGACGATGAAACACAGAAATTGCATCGGAATTAAATACAAAAGGCACAATGCCGACTTAAATACAAGGAGACTGACTCTTCTTACTGTCTATGTTTTGAACCATTCCTGAGACACTAGTCATAGATTCCGATGCTTAACTTCAGGATTACTGTATCCCTGTGACCTTCTTATTGACGATGAAACACAGAAATTGCATCGGAATTAAATACAAAAGGCACAAAGCCGACTTAAGTACAAGGAGACTGACTCTTCTTACTGTCTATGTTTTGAACCATTCCTGTGACACTAGTCATAGATTCCGATGCTTAACTTCAGGATTACTGTATCCCTATGACCTTCATATTGACGATGAAACACAGAAATTGCGTCGGAATTAAATACAAATGGCACAATGCAGACTTAAGTACAAGAAGACTGACTCTTCATACTGTATATGTTTTGAACCATCCCTGTGACACAAGTTATAGATTCCGATGCTTCACTCCAGGTTCACTGTATCCCTTGGACCTTCCTATTGACGATGAAACACAGAAATTGCATCGAAATTGAATACAATAGGCACAATGCCGACTAAAGTACAAGAAGACTGACCTTTCTGACAGTCTATGTTTTGAACTATTCCTGTGACACTAGTTATAAATTTCGATGCTTCACATCAGGTTTACTGTATCCCTCTGACCTTCTTATTTACGATGAAAAACAGAAATTGCATCGGAATTAAATACAAAAGGCACAATGCCGACTTAAGTACATGTAGACTGACTTTTCCTACTGTCTATGTTTTGAACCATTCCTGTGACACTAGTTATAGATTCCGATGGTTCATTACAGGTTTACTGTATCTCTTGGACCTTCTTATTGACGATGAAACACAGAAATTGCATCGGAACTAATACAAAAGGCACAATGCCGACTTAAGTACAAGAAGACTGACTCTTCCAGCTGTCTATGTTTTGAACCACTCCTGTGACACTAGTTATAGATTCCGATGCTTCACTCCACGTTTACTGTATCCCTCTGACCATCTTATTGACGATGAAACACAGAAATTGCTCCGGAATAAAAATAGAAAAGGCACAATGCCCACTTAAGTACAAGATGACCGAATCTTCCAACTCACTATGTTTTGGACCATTCCTGTGACACTAGTTATAGATTACGATGCTTCACTCCAGGTTTACTGTATCCCTTGGACCTTCTTATTGACGATGAAACACAGAAATTGCATCAGAATTAAATAGAAAAGGCACAATGATGACTTAAGTGCAAGAAGACTGACTCTTCTTACTTACTATGTTTTGAACCATTCCTGTGACACTAGTCATAGATTCCGATGCTTCACTTCAGGATTACTGTATCCCTCTGACCTTCTTATTGACGATGAAACACAGAAATTGCATCGGAATTAAATACAAAAGGCAAAAAGCCGACTTAAGTACAAGAAGACTGACTCTTCTTACTGTCCATGTTTTGAACCATCCCTGTGACACTAGTTATAGATTCCGATGCTTCATTCCAGGTTTACTGTATCCCTTGCACCTTCTTATTGACGATGAAACACAGAAATTGCAACGGAATTAAATACAATAGGCACAATGCCGACTTAAGTGCAAGAAGACTGACTCCTCTTACTGACTATGATTTGAACAATTCCTGTGACACTAGTCATAGATTCCGATGCTTAACTTCAGGATTACTGTATCCCTATGACCTTCTTATTGACGATGAAACACAGAAATTGCATCGGAATTAAATACAAAAGGCACAATGCCGACTTAAGTACAAGAAGACTGACTCTTCCTACTGTGTATGTTTTGAACCATCCCTGTGACACAAGTTATAGATTGCGATGCTTTACTCCAGGTTTACTGTATCCCTCTGACCTTCTTATTGACGATGAAACACAGAAATTGCATAGGAATTATACAGAAAAGGCACAATTCCGACGTAAGTACAAGAAGACTGACTCTTCCTACTCTCTATGTTTTGAACCATTCCTGTGACACTAGTTTCTTATTCCGATGCTTCATTTGAGGTTTACTGTATCCCTCGGACCTTCTCATGTACGATGAAACACAGAAAATGCATCGGAATGATATACAAAAGGCACAATGCCGACTTAAGTACAACAAGACTGACTCTTCCGACTGTCTATGTTTTGAACCATTCCTGTGACACTAGTTATAGATTCCGATGCTTCACTTCAGGTTTACTGTATCCCTTGGACCTTCTTATTGACGATGAAACACAGTAATTGCTTCGGAATTAAATACAAAAGGCACAATGCCGACATAAGTACAAGAAGACTGACTCTTATTACTGACTAAGTTTTGAACTATTCCTGTGACACTAGTTATAGATTCCGATGCTTCACTTCAGGTTTACTGTATCCCTCTGACCTTCTTATTGACGATGAAACACAGACATTGCATCGGAATTAAATACAGCAGGCACAATGCCAACTTAAGTACGTCTCTACTGACTTTCCCTACTGTCTATGTTTGAACCATTCCTGTGACACTAGATATAGATTCCGATGCTTCATTCCAGGTTTACTGTATCCCTTGGACCTTCTTATTGATGATGAAACACAGAAATTGCATTGGTATTAAATAGAAAAGGCACAATACCGACTTATCTACAAGAAGACTGACTCTTCTTACTGACTATGTTTTGATCCATTCCTCTGACACTAGTTATAGATTCCGATGCTTAACTTCAGGATTACTGTACCCCTCTGACCTTCTTATTGACGATAAAACACAAAAATTGCATCGGAATTAAATACAAAAGGCACAATGCCAACATAAGTACAAGAAGACTGACTCTTCTTACTGTCTATGTTTTGAACCTTTCCTGTGACACTAGTTATAGATTCCGATGCTTCACTTCAGGTTTACTGTATCCCTTGGACCTTTTTATTGACGATGAAATACAGAAATTGCATCGGAATTAAATAGAAAAGGCACAATGCCGACTTAAGTACAAGAAGACTGACTCTTCTAAATGAATATGTTTTGAACCATTCCTGTGACACTAGTCATAGATTCCGATGCTTCATTTCAGGTTTACTATATCAATGGGGCCTTCCTATTGACGATGAGACACAGAAATCGCATCGGTATTAAATAGAAAAAGCACAATGCCGACTTAAGTACAAGATGACTGACTCTTCCTACTGTCTATGCTTTGAGACATTCCTGTGACACTAGTTTTTTATTCCGATGCTTCACTTGAGGTTTACTGTATCACTCGGACCTTCTTATGTACGATGAAACACAGAAAATGCATCGGAATGAAATACAAAAGGCACAATGCCGACTTAAGTACAAAAAGACTGAATCTTAACACTCTCTATGATTTGAAACATTCCTGTGACACTAGTTATAGATTCCGATGCTTCACTACAGGTTTACTGTATCCCTCTGATCTTCTTATTGACGATGAAACACAGAAATTGCATCGGAATTAAATACAAAAGGCACAATACCGACTTAAGTACAAGAAGACTGATTCTTCCTACTGTCTATCTTTTGAACCATTCCTGTGACACTAGTTATAGATTCCGATGCTTCACTTCAGGTTTACTGTATCCCTTGGACCTTCGTATAGACGATGAAACACACTAATTGCATCGGAATTAAATACAAAAAGCACAATGCCGACTTAGGTACAAGAAGACTGACTCTTCTTACTGTCTATGTTTTGAACCATTCCTGTGACACTAGTTATAGATTCCGATGGTTTATTTCAGGTTTACTGTATCCCTTGGACGTTCTTATTAACGATGAAACACAGAAATTGCATCGGAATTAAATACAAAAGTCACAATGCCGACTTAAGTACAAGAAGACTGACTCTTCTTACTGACTATGATTTGAACCATTCCTGTGACACTAGTTATAGATTCCGATGGTTCATTTCAGGTTTACTGCATCCCTTGGACCTTCTTATTGCGATGATACACAGAAATTGCATCGGAGTTAAATACAAAAGGCACAATGCCGACTTAAGTAAAAGATGTCTGACTCTTCTTACTGTCTATAATTTGAACCATTCCTGTGACACTAGTTATAGGTTCCGATGCTTCACTCAAGGTTTACTGTATCCCTTGGACCTTCTTATTGACGATGAAACACAGAAATTGCATCAGAATTAAATAGAAAAGGCACAATGAAGACTTAAGTACAAGAAGACTGCCTCTTCTTATTGACTATGTTTTGAACCATTCCTGTGACACTAGTCATAGATTCCGATGCTTCACTCCAGGTTTACTGTATCCCTTGGACCTTCTTATTGACGATGAAACACAGAAATTACATCAGAATTAAATAGAAAAGGCACAATGCCGACTTAAGTACAAGAAGACGGACTCTTCCTACTGTCTATGTTTTGAACCATTCCTGTGACACTAGTCATAGATTCCGATGCTTCACTTCAGGATTACTGTATCCCTATGACCTTCTTATTGACGATCAAACACAGAAATTGCATCGTAATGAAATACAAAAGGCCCAATGCCGACGTAAGTACAAGAAGACAGACTCTTCCTACTCTCTATGTTTTGAACCATTCCTGTGACACTAGTTTTTTATTCCGATGCTTCACTTGAGGTTTACTGGATCCCTCGGACCTTCTTATGTACGATGAAACACAGAAAATGCATCGGAATGAAATACAAAAGGCACAATGCCGACTTAAGTACAAGAAGACTGAATCTTCCAACACTCCATGATTTGAAACATTCCTGTGACACTAGTAACAGATTCCGATGCTTCACTACAGGTTTACTGTATCCCTCTGACCTTCTTATTGACGATGAAACACAGAAATTGCATCGGAATTAAATACAAAAGGCACAATACCGATATAAGTACAAGAAGGCTGACTCTTCCAACTGTCTATGTTTTCAACCATTCCTGTGACACTAGTTATAGATTCCGATGGTTCATTACAGGTTTACTGCATACCTCGGACCTTCTTATTGACGATGAGACACAGAAATTGCATCGGAATTAAATACAAAAAGCACAATGCTGATTTAAGTGAAAGATGTCTGACTCTTCTTACTGTCTATGATTTGAACCATCCCTGTGACACTAGTTATAGATTCCGATGCTACACTCCAGGTTTACTGTATCCCTTGGACCTTCTTATTGACGATGAAACACAGAAATTGCATCAGAATTAAATAGAAAAGGCACATTGATGACTTAAGTGCAAGAAGACTGACTCTTCTTACTGACTATGTTTTGAACCATTCCTGTGACACTAGTCATAGATTCCGATGCTTCACTTCAGGATTACTGTATCCCTCTGACCTTCATATTGACTATGAAACACAGAAATTGCATCGGAATTAAATAGAAAAGGCACAATGCCGACTTAAGTACAAGAAGACGGACTCTTCTTACTGTCCATGTTTTGAACCATCCCTGTGACACTAGTTATAGATTCCGATGCTTCATTCCAGGTTTACTGTATCCCTTGGACCTTCTTATTGACGATGAACCACAGAAATTGCATCGGAATTAAATTCAATAGGCACAATGCCGGCTTAAGTACAAGAAGACTGACTCTTCTTACTGACTACGTTTTGTACCATTCCTGTGACACTAGTTATAGATTCCGATGGTTCATTTCAGGTTTACTGCATCCCTTGGACCTTCTTATTGACGATGAGACACAGAAATTGCATCGGAATTAAATACAAAAGGCACAATGCCGACTTAAGTAAAAGATGTCTGACTCTTCTTACTGTCTATGATTTGAACCATTCCTGTGACACTAGTTATAGATTCCGATGCTTCACTTCAGGTTTACTGTATCCCTTGGACCTTTTTATTGACGACGAAACACAGAAATTGCATCAGAATTAAATAGAAAAGGCACAATGTTGACTTAAGTAAAAGACGACTGACTCTTCTTACTGTCCATGTTTTGAACCATCCCTGTGACACTAGTTATAGATTCCGATGCTTCTTTCTAATTTCACTGTATCCCTTCGACCGTCTTATTGACGATGAAACACAGAAATTGCATCGGAATTAAATACAAAAGGCACAATGCCGACTTAAGTAAAAGATGTCTGACTCTTCTTACTGTCTATAATTTGAACCATTCCTGTGACACAAGTTATAGATTCCGATGCTTCACTCCAGGTTTACTGTTTCCCTTGGGCCTTCTTATTGCCGATGAAACACAGAAATTGCATCAGAATTAAATAGAAAAGGCACAATGGTGACTTAAGTACAAGAAGACTGACTCTTCTTATTGACTATGTTTTGAACCATTCCTGTGACACTAGTCATAGATTCCGATGCTTCACTCCAGGTTTACTGTATCCCTTGGACCTTCTTATTGACGATGAAACACAGAAATTGCATCAGAATTAAATAGAAAAGGCACAATGCCGACTAAGTACAAGAAGACGGACTCTTCCTACTGTCTATGTTTTGAACCATTCCTGTGACACTAGTCATAGATTCCGATGCTTCACTACAGGTTTACTGTATCCCTCTGACCTTCTTATTGACGATGAAACACAGAAATTGCATCGGAATTAAATGCAAAAGGCACAATACCGATATAAGTACAAGAAGACTGACTCTTCCAACTGTCTATGTTTTGAACCATTCCTGTGACACTAGTTATAGATTCCGATGCTTCACTTCAGGTTTACTGTATCCCTTGGACCTGCTTATTAACGATGAAACACACTTATTGCATAGGAATTAAATACAAAAGGCACAATGCCGACTTAAGTACAAGAAGACTGACTCTTCTTACTGACTATGTTTTGAACCATTCCTGTGACACTAGTTATAGATTCCGATGCTTCACTTCAGGTTTACTGTATCCCTCTGACCTTCTTATTGACGATGAAACACAGAAATTGCATGGGAATTAAATACAATAGGCACAATGCCGACTTAAGTACATGTAGACTGCCTTTTCCTACTGTCTATGTTGTGAACCATTCCTGTGACACTAGTTATAGATTCCGATGGTTCATTTCAGGTTTATTGTATCCCGTGGACCTTCTTATTAACGATGAAACACTGGAATTGCATCGGAATTAACTACAAAAGGCACAATGCCGACTTAAGTACAAGAAGACTGACTCTTCTTACTGACTATGTTTTGAACCATTCCTGTGACTCTAGTTATAGATTCCTATGGTTCATTTCAGGTTTACTGCATCCCTCGGACCTTCGTATTGACGATGAGACACAGAAATTGCATCGGAATCAAATACAAAAGGCACAATGCCGATTTAAGTAAAAGATGTCTGACTCTTCTTACTGTCTATGATTTGAACCATTCCTGTGACACTAGTTATAGATTCCGATGCTTCACTCCAGGTTTACTGCATCCCTTGGACCTTCTTATTGACGATGAAACACAGAAATTGTATCGGAATTAAATACAAAAGGCACAATGCCGACTTAAGTGCAAGAAGACTGACTCTTCATACTGTCTATGTTTTGAACCATTCCTGTGACACTAGTTATAGATTCCGATGCTTCACTCCAGGTTTATTGTATCCCTTGGACCTTCTTATTGACGATGAAACACAGAAATTGCATCGGAATTAAATACAAAAGGCACAATGCCGACTTAAGTACAAGAAGACTGACTCTTCTTACTGACTATGTTTTGAACCATTCCTGTGACACTAGTCATAGATTCCGGCGCTTAACTTCAGGATTACTGTATCCCTATGACCTTCTTATTGACGATGAAACACAGAAATTGCATCGAAATTGAATATAAAAGGCACAATGCAGACTTAAGTACAAGAAGACTGACTCTTCTTACTGTATATGTTTTGAACCATCCCTGTGACACAAGTTATAGATTACGATGCTTCACTCCTGGTTCACTGTATGCCTTGGACCTTCCTATTGACGATGAGACACAGAAATTGCATCGGAATTAAATACAAAAGGCACAATGCAGACATAAGTACAAGAACACCGACTCTTCTTACTGTCTATGTTTTGAACCATTCCTGTGACACTAGTTATAGATTCAGATGCTTCACTCCAGGTTTACTGTATCCCTTGGACCTTCTTATTGACGATGAAACACAGAAATTGCATCGAAATTGAATACAAAAGGCACAATGCCGACTAAAGTACAAGAAGACTGACCCACCTGACAGTCTATGTTTTGAACCATTCCTGTGACACTAGTTATAAATTTCGATGCTTCACATCAGGTTTACTGTATCCCTCTCACCTTCTTATTTACGATGAAACACAGAAATTGCATCGGAATTAAATACAAAAGGCACAATGCCGACTTAAGTACATGTAGACTGACTTTTCCTACTGTCTATGTTTTGAATGATTCCTGTTACACTAGTTATAAATTCCGAAGGTTCATTACAGGTTTACTGTATCCCTTGGACCATCTTATTGACGATGAAACACAGAAATTGCATCGGAACTAATACAAAAAGCACAATGCCGACTTAAGTACAAGAAGACTGACTCTTCTAACTGTCTAAGTTTTGAACCATTCCTGTGACACTAGTTATAGATTCCGATGCTTCATTCCAATTTTACTGTATCCCTTCGACCGTCTTATTGACGATGAAACACAGAAATTGCATCGGAATAAAAATAGAAAAGGCACAATGACGACTTAAGTACAAGATGACTGAATCTTCCAGCGCACTAGGTTTTGAACCATTCCTGTGACACTAGTTATAGTTCCGATGCTTCACTCCAGGTTTATTGTATCCCTTGGACCTTCTTATTGACGATGAAACACAGAAATTGCATCGGAATTAAATACAATAGGCACAATGCCGACTTAAGTACAAGAAGACTGACTCTTCCTACTGTCTATGTTTTGAACCATTCCTGTGACACTAGTCATAGTTTCCGATGCTTCACTTCAGGTTTACTGTATCCCTTGGACCTTCTTATTGACGATGAAACACAGAAATTGCATCGGAACTAAATACAAAAGGCACAATGCTGACTTAAGTACAAGAAGACTGACTCTTCTTACTGACAATGTTTTGAACCCTTCCTGTGACACTAGTCATAGATTCCGATGCTTAACTTCAGGATTACTGTATCCCTATGATCTTCTTATTGACGATGAAACACAGAAATTGCATCGGATTTAAATACAAAAGGCACAATGCCGACTTAAGTACAAGGAGACTGAATCTTCTTACTGTCTATGTTTTGAACCATTCCTGTGACACTAGTCATAGATTCCGATGCTTAACTTCAGGATTACTGTATCCCTATGACCTTCTTATTGACGATGAAACACAGAAATTGCATCGGAATTAAATACAAAAGGCACAATGCAGACTTAAGTACAAGAAGACAGACTCTTCTTACTGTATATGTTTTGAACCATCCCTGTGACACAAGTTTTAGATTCCGATGCTTCACTCCAGGTTCACTGTATCCCTTGCACCTTCCTATTGACGATGAGACACAGAAATTGCAACGGAATTAAATACAAAAGACACAATGCAGACATAAGTACAAGAAGACCGACTCTTCTTACTGTCTATGTTTTGAACCATTCCTGTGACACTAGTTATAGATTCCGATGCTTCACCTCAGGTTTACTGTATCCCTCTGACCTTCTTATTGATGATGAAACACATAAATTGCATCAAAATTAAATACAAAAGGCACTATGCCGACTTAAGTACAAGAAGACGGACTCTTCTTACTGTCTATGATTTGAACCATTCCTGTGACACTACTTATAGATTCCGATGCTTCAATTCAGGTCTACTGTATCCCTTGGACCTTCTTATTGACGATGAAACACAGAAATTGCATCGGAATTAAATACAAAAGGCACAATGCCGACTTAAGTACAAGAAGACTAACTCTTCTTACTGACTATGTTTTGAACCATTCCTGTGACACTAGTTATAAATTTCGGTGCTTCACATCAGGTTTACTGTATCCCTCTGACCTTCTTATTGACGATGAAACACAGATATTGCATCGGAATTAAATACAAAAGGCACAATGCCGACTTAAGTACATGTAGACTGACTTTTCCTATTGTTTATGTTTTGAACCATTCCTGTGACACTAGTTATAGATTCCGATGGTTCATTACAGGTTTACTGTATCCCTTGGACCTTCTTATAGATGATGAAACACAGAAATTGCATCGGAATTAAAAACAAAAAGCACAATGCCGACTTAAGTACAAGAAGACTGACTCTTCCAACTGTCTATGTTTCGAACCATTCCTGTGACACTAGTTGTAGATTCCGATGCTTCACTCCACGTTTACTGTATCCCTCTGACCGTCTTATTGAAGATGAAACACAGAAATTGCATCGGAATAAAAATAGAAAAGGCACAATGCCGACTTAAGTACAAGATGACTGAATCTTCCAACTCACTATGTTTTGAACCATTCCTGTTACACTAGTTATAGATTCCGATGCTTCACTTCAGGTTTACTGTATCCCTCTGACCTTCTTATTGACGATGAAACACAGAAATTGCATCGGAATTAAATATAAAAGGCACAATGCCGACTTAAGTACAAGAAGACTGACTCTTCCTACTGTCTATGTTTTGAACCATTCCTGTGACACTAGTTATAGATTCCGATGCTTAACTTCAGGATTATTGTATCCCACTGACCTTCTTAGTGACGATGAAGCACAGAAATTGCATCGGAATTAAAAACAAAAAGCACAATGCCGACTTAAGTACAAGAAGACTGACTCTTCCAACTGTCTATGTTTCGAACCATTCCTGTGACACTAGTTATAGATTCCGATGCTTTACTCCAGGTTTACTGTATCCCTTTGACCTTCTTATTGACGATGAAACACAGAAATTGCATCGGAATTAAATAGAAAATGCACAATGATGACTTAAGTACAAGAAGACTGACTCTTCTTACTGACTATGTTTTGAACCATCCCTGTGACAATAGTTATAGATTCCGATGCTTCATTCTAGGTTTACTGTATCCCTTGGACCGTCTTATTGACGATGAAACACAGAAATTGCATCGGAAGTAAATGCAATAGGCACAATGCCGACTTAAGTACAAGAAGACTGAGTCTTCCTACTGTCTATGTTTTGAACCATTCCTGTGACACTAGTCATAGATTCCGATGCTTCACTTCAGGTTTACTGTATACCTTGGACCTTCTTATTGACGCTGAAACACAAAAATTGCATCGGAATTAAATACAAAAGGCATAATACCGACTTAAGTACAAGAAGACTGACTCTCCTTACTGACTATGTTTTGAACCATTCCTGTGACACTAGTCATAGATTACGATGCTTAACTTCAGGATTACTGTATCCCTATGACCTTCTTATTGACGATGATGGTGGTGGTTGTTGTTGGGATGTTTAAGGGGGACTAAACAGCGTAGGTCATCAGTCCCCCATTCCAAAATCAAGCGAGCCGAAAATCTACAGAGCAGATAAAAACCAAAGGGGGAGGAGACGTCCCCCCAGGCGCTGAAAGAACACAAATGCAGCAACAAACACTACAGACAAGAACAGGACAGAGGAACACCAGACAGAAAGAAACAGATTAAAGGAGGATGGCCGGAGACTGGTTGACTGACCATGAGAAAAAAAAGGGAAAGAGTCAACCATCTGACGGCACACCAGAACAGCAACCGACACAAGGACAAAAGACACAGAAAGGGAAAGGCGCAGGACATCCCTAAATCGAACCATAAAAACGACTACGACGGATAAAATGTAAAACATGGTCAGCCATGGAGGCATCGTCGGATAAAACCAAAGCCAAAGTGCCCGGGAGATTAAAAGATGGCCGGAGTGTGTGCAGTCGAGGACACTCCAGCAAAATGTGGCCGACAGTCAGCCGGGACCCACACTGACACAGGGGGGGATCCTCCTGACGCAACAGATGGGCGTGCGTCAGGTATGTATGGCCGATGCCCAGCCGACACAAGACTACCGAGTCCCTGCGAGAAGCCCGCAGGGAGGAACGCCACACATCGGTCGTCCCTTGACAGCCCGCAGTTTATTCGGGGCTGTCATGCCACGCCACTCAGCAGCCCACATCCCAATCAGCTTACGGCGCAACACCATCTGCTAGTCGCGAGCCGTTAGGCCGGCCTCCAAAGCCGGGGCGTCGATCGCCCCTTTGGCCAGCCTGTCTACACGTTCGTTCCCTGGGATGCCAACATGACCGGGCGTCCAAACCAAGACCACCGAACGACAAGAACGGGCAATGGCGGAAACAGACTCCTGAATGGAGGACACCAGAGGAGAGGAGGGATAGCAGCGGTCGATGGCCTGAAGGCTGCTCAGGGAGTCACTGCAGATGACGGTGGACCTACCTGAGCAGAAACGCATATTCTCAAGAGCGCGCAAGATGGCCACCAGCTCAGCAGTAAAAATACTGCAGCCAGCCGGCAAGGAGCGTTGCTCAACATGGGCAGAGTGAGCAAAGGCGTAGGCAGTGCGACCATCAACCAGGGAACCATTAGTGTAGACAGGCTCACAGCCCGGAAATGATTCGAGGAGCGCAAGAAAACGGCGACGGAGGGCCACAGGCGGAACCGAGTCCTTCGGGCCCTGTGCCAAATCCAGACGGACAGACGGCCGGGACAAACACCAGGGAGGCGTAGGTGTAGTGACCCGGAAGGGAGGCAGAAGAGGGAATGACCCCAGTTCTGACAGCAGGGACTGGACACGGACAGCTACGGAAAGCCCAGACCTAGGTCGCCGTTCGGGCAGACGGAGGACCATGGCAGGGAAAAGCAGGCGACGATTGGGATGGCCTGGCGAGCAATGGACGTGGACAGCATAGTCGGCAAGCAGACGATGGCGGCGAATCCGCAGTGGGGGAACCCCGGCCTCCACCAGTAGACTATCCACAGGGCTGGTGCGAAAAGCGCCAGTTGCAAGCCGAACCCCACAGTGGTGTATGGGGTCTAACAACTTCAACACTGAGGGGGACGCAGACCCATAGGCCAGGCTCCCATAATCAAGCTGGGACTGCACAAGGGCTCTGTACAATCGCAGTAGCGTGCAGCGATCTGCTCCCCAAGACGTGTGGCTAAGGCAGCGGAGGGCGTTGAGGTGCCGCCAGCATTTTTGCTTCAGCTGAGTAACATGAGGAACCCATGTGAGCCGGGCATCAAACACGAGTCCCAAGAAGCAGCAAGTGTCCACCACTTCAAGCAGGTGGCCGTCGAGGTAAAGGTCAGGATGAGGGTGGACCGTCCGACGCCTGCAGAAGTGCAGAACTCGAGTCTTGGGTGTAGAGAACTGAAAACCGTGAGTCAGAGCCCATGATGCTGCCTTGCGAACGGCGACTTGCAGCCTGCGTTCGGCGACTCCCGTAGTCGTGGAGCTAAATGAGATGCTGAAGTCGTCGGCATACAACGAAGGAGACACCGACGACCCCACTGCTGCTGCCAGACCATTAATGGCCACTAGGAATAAGGAGACGCTCAACACCGAGCCCTGCGGGACCCCATTTTCCTGTATATAAGAGGAACTAGAGGTGGTACCGACTTGCACCCGGAAAGAGCGGCGCAATAAAAAGCTTTGAAGAAAAGCCGGGAGCCGACCACGAAGACCCCACTCATGCAACGTGGCGAGGATGTGATGCCTCCATGTGGTGTCATACGCCTTCCACAGATCGAAAAAGACAGCTACGAGATGCTGACGTCGGGCAAAGGCCTTACGGACCGCAGATTCCAGCCGCACCAAATTGTCGACTGCAGACCGGCCCCGACGGAAGCCACCCTGGGATGGAGCGAGGAGACCGCGCGACTCATGGACCCAACACAAACGCCGCCCCACCATACGTTCAAGCAATTTGCACAAAACGTTGGTGAGGGTAATGGGACGATAGCTGTCCACCGCCAGTGGGTCCGCACCGGGCTTCAAGATGGGGACAATAAGACCCTCTCGCCATTGCGACGGGAACACGCCTTCGCTCCAAATGCGATTAAACATCGCGAGAATGTGTCTCTGGCAGACCCTGGAGAGATGCTTCAGCATCTGCGCATGGATGCAGTCTGAGCCTGGTGCTGTATCAGGGCAATCGGCGAGGGCAGCGAGGAATTCCCTCTCGCTGAAAGGAGCATTGTATGTTTCATAATGACGCGTGTGGAATGAGAACGGCGTCCGCTCGGCTCGCTCCTTTAGAGAGCGAAAGGCGGGGGGATAGGATGCAGTCGCAGAGCTCTGAGCAAAGTGCGCGGCTAGCCGTTCAGCAATGGCGGCAGCGTCCGTGCAGACAGCGCCGTCCAAGGAGAGCCCAGGGACACCCATAGGGGTCTGGGATCCATAAATCCGCCGGATCCGGGTCCACACGAGCGAGGAGGAGACACAGGAGCCCAGGGAGGAGACGTACCTCTCCCAGCACTCCTGCTTACGCCGCGCAATAAGACGACAGGCGAAGGCACGGAGCCTCTTAAAGGTGATGAGGGTCTCCAGAGACGGGTGCCGCCTATGACGCTGGAGAGCCCGCCTACGATCGCGAATAGCCTCAGCAATCTCCGGCGACCACCAGGGGACAGCCTTCCGCCGAGGGAGGGCAGAGGAACGGGGGATGGCAGCCTCGGCCGCTGAAATGATGGACGTGGTTAAAACACGGACCACCTCGTCAATGTCACCCTGTGGGGGAGACGCAATGGTGACAGCGGAAGTAAAAGCTGGCCAGTCAGCCCTGTGGAGAGCCCAGCGGGGCAAGCGCCCAGAAGAATGACACTGGGGCACTGACAAATAGATGGGAAAATGGTCACTACCACACAGGTCAGGATGCACTCTCCAGTGGAGGGATGGGACAAGTCCAGGGCTGCAAATAGAGAGATCGATGGCCGAGAACGAGCCATGGGCCACACTGAAATGCGTGGGAGCACCGGTGTTCAAGAGGCTAAGGTCGAGCTGAGCCAACACATGCTCCACGGCCCGACCGCGATCATCGGAGACAGTCCCACCCCATAGAGGGTTGTGAGCATTGAAATCGCCCAGCAGCAAAAAAGGCGGCGGCAGTTGGGCTATCAGAGCAGCCAGGACATGCTGCGCGACAGCACCATCAGGTGGAAGGTAAATACTGCAGACGGTGATAGCCTGTGGCGTCCACACCCGAACAGCGACAGCCTCTAAAGCTGTTTGTAGAGGTACAAGCTCGCTGTGAAGAGAGTTAAGGACATATATGCAGACGCCACCAGACACCCTTTCATAAGCTCCCCGGTTCTTAAAATAACCCAGATAGCCACGGAGGGCGGGGGTTCGCATCGCTGGAAACCAAGTTTCCTGGAGAGCAATGCAGAAGAAAGGGCGAAGGCTGATAAGTTGGCGGAGCTCAGCTAAATGGTGGAAGAAACCGCTGCAGTTCCACTGGAGGATGGTACTGGCCATTGCTGGGAAAGGCGTGACGGGACGCGGAAGGCAGATTACGCCGCTGGGTCACCTGCTGCCCCCAAGTGAGCACCTGTGCCAGTGCTTTCCATGGCGTCGGAGGGACTGGCGAGATCGAGGTCCTCAGCGGACGCCAGGATCTCCACCTCGTCCTCAGACGCAGAGTTTGAAGGTTGCGGTTGGACAAGTGCCACCGCAATGTCAGGATGCTTGGGAGCCTTTTTCTTCAACTGCTTCGCACGCTGTGCCTTGGGAGGGTCTGGGTGGGAGGGCCCCACTGGGTCAGTCTCAGGGACGGACGACGACCGTGAAGCCCTATGACCAGCGACCGGTTGTTGCTTCAAAACTTTGCGGGTATCCGCTTTGACACTGGGCAAAGCCTGGGAAGGGAGGGCCCCAAGGGACCCCTTCCTGGCTAGAGTAGCCGAAGAAGCCCTACGCTTCTCCGGCTGGGAAGGGGGGACGAATGTCCCCGATGGTTGTTGTGGTGTCGCTCCTGGAGTAGATGGAGCAACAGAGGGCGAAGTGCTCCCCACAACCAAGGGGGCCGGGTCATTTTGACATAGCTGAGAGGCAACAGTACGTGACGACACGGGAGAGGATCGGACCGCTGTTGCAGCAGCGGCATAGGTGGATGTCATGGGCACAGGATGTAGCCGCTCATATTTCCGCCTTGCCTCGGTGTAGGTCAGGCGGTCCAGGGTCTTATATTCCATTATCTTCCTTTCCTTCTGGAAGATCCGACAGTACGGTGAGCAGGGGGAATGGTGTTCTCCACAGTTAACCCAGACGGGAGGCGGAGCACATGGAGTATCAGGATGCGAAGGACGTCCGCAATCCCGACACGTGATGCTGGAAGTACAGCGAGATGACATGTGCCCGAACTTCCAGCATTTAAAACACCGCATCGGAGGAGGGATATATGGTTTCACATCACAACGGTAAACCATCACCTTAACCTTTTCGGGTAAGACATCACCCTCAAAGGCCAAGATGAAGGCACCGGTGGCCACCTGATTATCCTTCGGACCCCGATGGACGCGCCGGACGAAGTGAACACCTCGTCGTTCGAGGTTGGCGCGTAATTCATCGTCGGACTGCAGAAGAAGATCCCGGTGGAATAGAATACCCTGGACCATGTTGAGACTCTTATGCGGCGTGATGGTAACTGAAACATTCCCCAACATGTCACAACTGAGCAACCTCCGTGACTGGGCAGAGGATGCCGTTTTGATGAGCACAGAGCCAGAGCGCATCTTGGACAAGCCCTCCACCTCCCCGAACTTGTCCTCTAAATGCTCCACAAAAAACTGGGGCTTGGTCGACACGAACGATTCGCCATCAACCCGCGTACACACAAGGTACCGGGGTGAATATTCGCCACTGCCTTCTTTAGCAAGACGTTCCTCCCATGGAGTAGCTAGGGAGGGAAACGATCTCTGATCCAATTTCTTCCCGTTGAGGTTAGACCTCGATCGCTTAGAGACTGCTGGTGGAGGCCCACCAGCGATAGATGATGTACCACGCTTCATTGCGGGTCATCCGCCCTGATGCCACCTACTCCGACCAAGGGCCCTCCCCATGGGCGCCACCCAGCCACAGCAAAGGCCACCTGGCAGGATGGCCATTGCCGGGAGTCCTGATGCCCCAGGGAGATGGGCATCTACTCCTTGGCATACGTGGGGAGTGAACGGCGCAGGCATCAGTAGAGCGATCCCTGTGTTGTCAGGGGGCTACAACGAAGAGGGTACATGGCGAACCCACCACCACGGACTGGCTACCGTGCTGGATCTTAGGTGCAAAAATGGCCAAGGTCGTCGTCACAGTTAAAAGAAACACTGCAGAGTGCAGCGTGGTACTCGCACAAGAGATCGAATACGAGCGGGACACCATTGCAACGAGAAAGACGGCTATAGGTCTAATTGCACGAAGGATACAGTGCACCATGTATGGTGCCCTTCCCCAATTGGCCCGCTCTTCGGAATAATTTAGATAGATGGAGGTCAAACCCGAGAGGGGACCATCACATCAGGCCGAAACGTTGGAGACTATTTTCAGTCGCCTCTTACGACAGGTAGGAATACCGCGGGCCTAATCTAACCCCCAAACCCGCAGGGGGTTATTGACGATGAAACACAAAAATTGCATCGGAATTAAATACAAAAGGCACAATGCCGACTTAAGTACAAGAAGACTGGCTCTTCTTACTGTCTATGTTTTGAACCATCCTTGTGACACAAGTTATAGATTGCGATGCTTTACCCCAGGTTTACTGTATCCCTCTGACCTTCTTATTCACGATGAAACACAGAAATAGCATCGGAATTATATAGAAAAGGCACAATTCCGACGTAAGTACAAGAAGACTGACTCTTCCTACTCTCTATGTTTTGAACCATTCCTGTGACACTAGTTTTTAATTCCGATGCTTCACTTGAGGTTTACTGTATCCCTCGGACCTTCTTATGTACGATGAAACACAGAAAATGCATCGGAATGAAATACAAAAGGCACAATGCCGACTTAAGTACAAGAAGACTGAATCTTCCAACACTCTATGATTTGAAACATTCCTGTGACACTAGTTATAGATTCCGATGCTTCACTACAGGTTTACTGTATCCCTCTGACCTTCTTATTGACGATGAAATACAGAAATTGCATCGGAATTAAATACAAAAGGCACTATACCGACCTAAGTACAAGAAGACTGACTCTTCCGACTGTCTATGTTTTGAACCATTCCAGTGACACTAGTTATAGATTCCGATGCTTCACTTCAGGTTTACTGTATGCCTGGGACCTTCTTACTGACGATGAAACACACTAATTGCATCGGAATTAAATACAAAAGGCACAATGCCGACTTAAGTACAAGAAGACTGACTCTTCTTACTGACTATGTTTTGAACCATTCCTGTGACACTAGTTATAGATTCCGATGCTTCACTTCAGGTTTACTGTATCCCTCTGACCTTCTTATTGACGATGAAACACAGAAATTTCATCGGAATTAAATACAAAAGGCACAATGCCGACTTAAGTACATGTAGACTGACTTTTCCTACTATCTATGATTTGAACCATTCCTGTGACACTAGTTATAGGTTCCGATGGTTCATTTCAGGTTTACTGTATACCTTGGACCTTCTTATTAACGATGAAACACAGAAATTGCATCGGAATTAAATACAAAAGGCACAATGCCGACTTAAGTACAAGAAGACTGACTCTTCTTACTGACTATGTTTTGAACCATTCCCGTGACACTAGTTATAGATTCCGATGGTTCATTTCAGGTTTACTGCATCCCTTGGACCTTCTTATTGACGATGAGACACAGAAGTTGCATCGGAATTAAATACAAAAGGCAGAATGCCGACTTAAGTAAAAGATGTCTGACTCTTCTTACTGTCTATGATTTGAACCATTCCTGTGACACTAGTTATAGAATCCGATGCTTCACTCCAGGTTTACTGTATCCCTTGGACCTTCTTATTGACGATGAAACACAGAAATTGCATCAGAATTAAATGGAAAAGTCACAATGCCGACTTAAGTACAAGAAGACGGACTCTTAGTACTGTCTATGATTTGAACCATTCCTGTGACACTAGTCATAGATTCCGATGCTTCACTTCAGGATTACAGTATCCCTTGGTCCTTCTTATTGACGATGAAACACAGAAATTGCATCGGAATTAAATACAAAAGGCACAATACCGACTTAAGTACAAGAAGACTGACTCTTCCGACTGTCTATGGTTTGAACCATTCCTGTGACACTAGTTATAGATTCCGATGCTTCACTTCAGGTTTACTGTATCCCTTGGACCTTCTTATTGACGATGAAACACACTAATTGCATCGGAATTAAATACAAAAGGCACAATGCCGACTTAAGTACAAGAAGACTGACTCTTCTTACTGACTATGTTTGAACCATTCCTGTGACACTAGTTATAGATTCCGATGCTTCACTTTAGGTTTACTGTATCCCTCTGACCTTCTTATTGACGATGAAACACAGAAATTGCGTCGGTATTAAATACAAAAGGCACAATGCCGACTTAAGTACATGTAGACTGACTTTTCCTACTGTCTATGTTTTGAACCATTCCAGTAACACTAGTTATAGATTCCGATGGTTCATTTCAGGTTTACTGTATCCCTTGGACCTTCTTATTAACGATGAAACACAGAAATTGCATCGGAATTAAATACAAAAGGCACAATGCCGACTTAAGTACAAGAAGACTGACTCTTCTTACTGACTATGTTTTGAACCATTCCTGTGACACTAGTTATAGATTCCGATGGTTCTTTTTTGGTTTACTGCATCCCTCGGACCTTCTTATTGACGATGAGACACAGAAATTGCATCGGAATTAAATACAAAAGGCACAATGCCGATTTAAGTTCAAGAAGACTGACTCTTCTTACTGTCTATGTTTTGAACCATCCTTGTGACACAAGTTATAGATTGCGATGCTTTACCCCAGGTTTACTGTATCCCTCTGACCTTCTTATTGACGATGAAACACAGAAATTGCATCAGAATAAAACAGAAAAGGCACAATGATGACTTAAGTGCAAGAAGACTGACTCTTCTTACTGACTATGTTTTGTGTCATTCCTGTGACACTAGTCATAGATTCCGATGCTTCACTTCAGAATTACTGTATCCCTCTGACCTTCTTATTGACGATGAAACACAGAAATTGCATCGGAATTAAATACAAAAGGCACAATGCCGACTTAAGTACAAGAAGACGGACTCTTCTTACTCTCCATGTTTTTAACCTTCCCTGTGACACTAGTTATAGATTCCGATGCTTCATTCCAGGTTTACTGTATCCCTTGGACTTTCTTATTGACGATGAAACACAGAAATTGCATCGGAATTAAATAGAAAAGGCACAATGCCGACTTAAGTACAAGAAGACGGACTCTTCCTACTGTCTATGATTTGAACCTTTCCTGTGACACTAGTCATAGATTCCGATGCTTCACTTCAGGATTACAGTATCCTTTGGTCCTTCTTATTGACGTTGAAACACAGAAATTGCATCGGAATTAAATACAAAAGGCACAATACCGACTTAAGTACATGAAGTCTGACTCTTCTTACTGACTATGTTTGAACCATTCCTGTGACACTAGTCATAGATTCCGATGCTTAACTTCAGAATTACTGTATCCCTATGACCTTCTTATTGACGATGAAACACGGAAATTGCGTCGGAATTAAATACAAAAGGCACAATGCCGAATTAAGTACAAGAAGACTGTATCTTCCTACTCTCTATGTTTTGAACTATTCCTGTGACACTAGTTTTTTATTTCGATGCTTCACTTGAGGTTTACTGGATCCCTCGGACCTTCTTATGTACGATGAAACACAGAAAATGCATCGGAATGAAATACAAAAGGCACAATGCCGACTTAAGTACAGGACTACTGAATCTTCCAACTCTCTATGATTTGAAACATTCCTGTGACACTAGTTTTAGATTCCGATGCTTCAATTCAGGTTTACTGTATCCCTCTGACCTTCTTAGTGACGATGAAACACAGAAATTGCATCGGAATTAAATACAAAGGGCACAATACCGACTTAAGTACAAGAAGACTGACTCTTCCGACTGTCTATGTTTTGAACCATTCCTGTGACACTAGTTATGGATTCCGATGCTTCACTTCAGGTTTACAGTATCCCTTGGACCTTCTTATTGACGATGAAACACACTAATTGCATCGGAATTAAATACAAAAGGCACAATGCCGACTTAAGTACAAGAAGACTGACTCTTCTTACTGACTATGTTTTGAACCATTCCTGTGACACTAGTTATAGATTCCGCTGCTTCACTTTAGGTTTACTGTATCTCTCTGACCTTCTTATTGACGATGAAACACAGAAATTGCATCGGAATTAAATACAAAAGGCACAGTGCCGATTTAAGTAAAAGATCTCTGACTCTTCTTACTGTCTATGATTTGAACCATTCCTGTGACACTAGTTGTAGATTCCGATGCTTCACTCCAGGTTTACTGTATCCCTTGGACCTTCTTATTGACGATGAAACACCGAAATTGCATCAGAATAAAATAGAAAAGGCACAATGATGACTTAAGTGCCAGAAGACTGGCTCTACTTACTGACTATGTTTTGAACCATTCCTGTGACACTAGTCATAGATTCCGATGCTTCACTTCAGGATTACTTTATCCCTCTGACCTTCTTATTGACGATAAAACACAGAAATTGCATCGGAATTAAATACAAAAGGCACAATGCCGACTTAAGTACAAGAAGAGTGACTCTTCTTACTGTCCATGTTTTGAACCATCCCTGTGACACTAGTTATAGATTCCGATGCTTCATTCTAGGTTTACTGTATCCCTTGGACCTTCTTATTGACGATGAAACACAGAAATTGCATCGGAATTAAATACAAAAGGCACAATGCCGATTTAAGTACAACGAGACTGACTCTTCTTACTGTCTATGTATTGAACCATTCCTGTGACACTAATCATAGATTCCGATCCTTAACTTCAGGATTACTGTATCCCTATGACCTTCTTATTGACGATGAAACACAGAAATTGCATCGGAACTAAATACAAAAGGCACAATGCCGACTTAAGTACAAGAAGACTGACTCTTCCTACTGTCTATGTTTTGAACCATCCCTGTGACACAAGTTATAGATTCCGATGCTTCACTCCAGGTTTATTGTATCCCTTGGACCTTCCTATTGACGATGAGACACAGAAATTGCATCGGAATTAAATACAAAAGGCACAATGCAGACATAAGTACAAGAAGACCGACTCTTCTTACTGTCTATGTTTTAAACCATTCCTGTGACAATAGTTATAGTTTCCGATGTTTTACTCAAGGTTTACTGTATCCCTTGGACCTTCTTATTGACGATGAAACACAGAAATTGCATCGGAATTAAATCCAAAAGTCACAATGCCGACTAAAGAACAAGAAGACTGACACTTCTGACAGTCTATGCTTTGAACCATTCCTGTGACACTAGTTATAGATTCCGGTGCTTTACTCCAGGTTTACTGTATCCCTTGCACCTTCTTATTTACGATGAAACCCAGAAATTGCATCGGAATTAAATACAAAAGGCACAATGCCGACTTAAGTACAAGAAGACTGAATCTTCTTACTGTCTATGTTTTGAACCATTCCTGTGAATCTAGTTATAGATTCCGATGCTTCACCTCAGGTTTACTGTATCCCTCCGACCTTCTTATTGACGATGAAACACAGAAATTGCATCAAAATGAAATACAAAAGGCACAATGCCGACTTAAGTACAAGAAGACTGACTCTTCTTACTGTCTATGTTTTGAACCATTCCTGTGACACTACTTATAGATTCCGCTGCTTCACTTTAGGTTTACTGTATCCCTCTGACCTTCTTATTGACGATGAAACACAGAAATTGCATCCGAATTAAATACAAAAGGCACATGCCGAGTTAAGTACATGTAGACTGACTTTTCCTACTGTCTATGTTTTGAACCATTCCTGTGACACTAGTTATAGATTCCGATGGTTCATTTCAGGTTTACTGTATCCCTTGGACCTTCTTATTAACGATGAAACACAGAAATTGCATCGGAATTAAATACAAAAGGCACAATGCCGACTTAAGTACAAGAAGACTGACTCTTCTTACTGACTATGTTTCGAACCATTCCTGTGACACTAGTTATAGATTCCGATGGTTCATTTAAGGTTTACTGCATCCCTCGGACCTTCTTATTGACGATGAGACACAGAAATTGCATCGGAATTAAATACAAAAGGCACAATGCCGATTTAAGTAAAAGATCTCTGACTCTTCTTACTGTCTATGATTTAAACCATTCCTGTGACACTAGTTATAGATTCCGATGCTTCACTCCAGGTTTACTGTATCCCTTTTATCTTCTTATTGACGATGAAACACAGAAATTGCATCAGTATAAAATAGAAAAGGCACAATGATGACTTAAGTGCAAGAAGACTGACTCTTCTTACTGACTATGTTTTGAACCATTCCTGTGACACTTGTCATAGATTCCGATGCTTCACTTCAGGATTACTGTACCCCTCTGACCTTCTTGTTGACGATAAAACACAGAAATTGTATCGGAATTAAATACAAAAGGCACAATGCCGACTTAAGTACAAGAAGACTGACTCTTCTTACAGTCCATGTTTTGAACCATCCCTGTGACACTAGTTATAGATTCCGATGCTTCATTCCAAGTTTACTGTATCCCTTGGGCCTTCTTATGGACGATGACACACAGAAATTGCATCGGAATTAAATACAATAGGCACAATGCCGACTTAAGTACAAGAAGACTGACTCTTCCTACTGTCTATGTTTTGAACCATTCCTGTGACACTAGTCATAGTTTCCGATGCTTCACATCAGGTTTACTGTATCCCTTGCACCTTCTTATTGACGATGAAACACAGAAATTGCATCGGAATTAAATACAAATGGCACAATACCGACTTAAGTACAAGAAGACTGACTTTTCTTACTGACTATGTTTTGAACCATTCCTGTGACACTAGTCATAGATTCCGGTGCTTAACTTCAGGATTACTGTATCCCAATGACCTTCTTATTGACGATGAAACACAGAAATTGCATCGGAATTAAATACAAAAGGCACAATGCCGACATAAGTACAAGGAGACTGACCCTTCTTACTCTCTATGTTTTGAACCATTCCTGTGACACTAGTCATAGATTCCGATGCTTCACTTCAGGATTACTGTATCCCTATGACCTTCTTATTGACGATGAAACACAGAAAATGCATCGGAATTAAATACAAAAAGCACAATGCCGACTTAAGTACAAGAAGACTGACTCTTCTTACTGTCTATGTTTTGAAATATTCCTGTGACACTACTTATAGATTCCGAAGCTTCAATTCAGGTCAACTGTATCCCTTGGACCTTGTTATTGACGATGAAACAGAGAAATTGCATCGGAATTAAATACAAAAGGCACAATGCCGACTTAAGAACTGGAAGACTGACTCTTCTTACTGACTATGTTTTGAACAATTCCTGGGAAACTAGTTATAAATTTCGATGCTTCACATCAGGTTTTCTCTATCCCTCTGACCTTCTTATTGCCGATGAAACACAGAAATTGCATCGGAATTAAATACAAAAGGCACATTGCCGACTTAAGTACATGTAGACTGACTTTTCCTACTGTCTATGATTTGAACCATTCATGTGACACTAGTTATAGATTCCGATGGTTCATTACAGGTTTACTGTATCCCTTGGACCTTCTTATTGACGATGAAACACAGAAATTGCATTGGAATTAAATACAAAAAGCACAATGCCGACTTAAGTACAAGAGGACTGACTCTTCCAACTGTTTATGTTTTGAACCATTCGTGTGACACTAGTTATAGATTCCGATGCTTCACTTCAGGTTTACTGTATCCCTCCGACCGTCTTATTGACGATGAAACACTGAAATTGCATCGGAATTAAATAGAAAAGGCACATTGATGACTTAAGTGCAAGAGGACTGACACTTCTTACTGACTATGTTTTGAACCATTCCTGTGACACTAGTCATAGATTCCGATGCTTCACTTCAGGATTACTGTATCCCTCTGACCTTCTTATTGACGATGAAACACAGAAATTGCATTGGAATTAAATACAAAAGGCACAATGCCGACTTAAGTACAAGAAGACTTACTCTTCCAACTGTTTATGTTTTGAACCATTCCTGTGACACTAGTTATAGATTCCGATGCTTCACTTCAGGTTTACTGTATCCCTCCGACCGTCTTATTGACGATGAAACACTGAAATTGCATCGGAATAAAATACAAAACGCACAATACCGACTTAAGTACAAGAAGACTGACACTTCTTACTATCTATGTTTGAACCATCCCTGTGACACAAGTTATAGAGTCCGATGCTTTACTCCATGTTTACTGTATCCCTCTGACCATCTTATTGACGATGAAACACAGAAATTGCATCGGAATTATATAGAAAAGGCACAATTCCTATGTAAGTACAAGAAGACTGACTCTTCTTACTCTCTATGTTTTGAACCATTCCTGTGATACTAGTTTTTTATTCCGATGCTTCACTTGAGGTTTACTGGATCCCTCGGACCTTCTTATGTACGATGAAACACAGAAAATGCATCGGAATGAAATACAAAAGTAACAATGCCGACTTAAGTACAGGAAGACTGAATCTTCCAACACTCTATGATTTGAAACATTCCTGTGACACTAGTTATAGATTCCGATGCTTCAATACAGGTTTACTGTATCCCTCTGACCTTCTTATTGACGATGAAACACAGAAATTGCATCGGAATTAAATACAAAGGGCACAATACCGACTTAAGTACAAGAAGACTGACTCTTCCGACTGTCTATGTTTTGAACCATTCCTCTGACACTAGTTATAGATTCCGATGCTTCACTTCAGGTTTACTGTATCCCTTGGACCTTCTTATTGACGATGAAACACACTAATTGCATCGGATTTAAATACAAAAGGCACAATGCCGACTTAAGTACAAGAAGACTGACTCTTCTTACTGACTATGCTTTGAACCATTCCTGTGACACTAGTTATAGATTCCGATGGTTCATTTCAGGTTTACTGCAACCCCTCGGACCTTCTTATTGACGATGAGACCCAGAAATTGCATCGGAATTAAATACAAAAGGCACAATGCCGATTTAAGTAAAAGATCTCTGACTCTTCTTACTGTCTATTATTTGAACCATTCCTGTGACTCTAGTTATAGATTCCGATGCTTCACTCCAGGTTTACTGTATCCCTTGGACCTTCTTATTGACGATGAAACACAGAAATTGCATCAGAATAAAATAGAAAAGGCACAACGATGACTTAAGTGCAAGAAGACTGACTCTTTTTACTGACTATGTTTTGAACCAAACCCTGTGACACTAGTCATAGATTCCGATGCTTCACTTCAGGATTACTGTATCACTCTGACCTTCTTATTGACGATAAAACACAGAAATTGCATCGGAATTAAATACAAAAGGCACAATGCCGACTTAAGTACAAGAAGACTGAGTCTTTTTACTGTCCATGTTTTGAACCATCCCTGTGACACTAGTTATAGATTCCGATGCTTCATTCCAGGTTTACTGTTTCCCTTGGACCTTCTTATTGACGATGAAACACAGAAATTGCATCGGAATTAAATACAATAGGCACAATGCCGACTTAAGTACAAGAAGACTGACTCTTTCTACTGTCTATGTTTTGAACCATTCCTGTGACACTAGTCATAGTTTCCGATGCTTCACTTCAGGTTTACTGTATCACTCTGACCTTCTTACTGACGATGAAACACAGAAATTGCATCGGAATTAAATGGAATGTGCACAATGCTGACTTAAGTACAAGAAGACTGACTCTTCTCACTGTTTATGATTTGAACCATTCCTGTGACACTAGCTATAGATTCCGATGCTTCACTTCAGGTGTACTGCATCCCTTGGACCTTCTTATTGACGATGAAACACAGAAATTACGTCGGAATTAAATACAAAAGTCACAATGCCGATGAACTACAAGTAGACTGACTCTTCTTACTGTCTATGATTTCAACCAATCCTGTGACACTAGTTATGGATTCTGATGCTTCACTTAAGGTTTACTGTATCCCTATGGCTTTCTTATTGACGATGAAACACAGAAATTGCATCGGAATTAAATGGAATGTGCACAATGCTGACTTAAGTACAAGAAGACTGACTCTTCTTACTGTTTATGATTTGAACCATTCCTGTGACACTAGCTATAGATTCCGATGCTTCACTTCAGGTGTACAGCATCCCTTGGACCTTCTTATTGACGATGAAACACAGAAATTACGTCGGAATTAAATACAAAAGTCACAATGCCGATGAACTACAAGTAGACTGACTCTTCTTACTGTCTATGATTTCAACCAATCCTGTGACACTAGTTATGGATTCTGATGCTTCACTTCAGGTTAACTGTATCCCTATGGCTTTCTTATTGACGATGAAACACAGAAATTGCATCGGAATTAAATACAAAAGGCACAACGCCGACTTATGTACAAGAAAACTGACTCATCTGACTGTCTATGTTTAGAACCATTCCTCTGACACTAGTTATAGATTCCGATGCTTCACTTCAGGTTTACTGTGTCCCTTGCAATTTCTTATTGACGACGAAACCTAGAAATTGCATCGGAATTAAATAGAAAAGGCACAATGCCGACTTAAGTACAAGAAGACTGACTCTTCCTACTGTCTATGTTTTAAACCATTCCTGGGACACTAGTTATAGATTACGGTGATTCACTTCAGGTTTACTGTATCCCTCTGACCTTCTAATTGACGATGAAACACAGAAATTGCATCGGAATTAGATACAAAAAGCACAATGTCGACTTAAGTAAAAGAGGGCTGACTCTTCTTACTGTCTATCTTTTGAAACATTCCTGTGACACTAGTTATAGATTCCGATGCTTCAATTCAGGTTTACTGTATCCCTTGGACCTTCTTATTGACGACGACATACAGAAATTGCATCGGAATTAAATAGAAAATGCACAATGCCGACTTAAGTACAACAACACTGACCCTTCCTATTGTCTATGTTTTGAACAATTCCTGTGACACTAGTTATAGATTCCGATGCTTCACTTCAGGTTTACTGTATCCCTCTGACCTTCTTATTGACAATGAAACAAAGAAATTGCATCGCAATTAAATAGAAAAGGCACAATGCCGACTTAAGTACAAGAAGACTGACTGTTCTTACTGATTATGTTTTGAACCATTCCTGTGACACTAGTCATAGATTCCGATGCTTCACTTCAGGTTTACTGTTTCCCTCTGACCTTCGCATTGATGATGAAACAAAGAAATTGCAACGGAATTAAATAGAAAAGGCACAATGCTGACTTAAGTAAAAGAAGACTGACTCCTCTTACTGTCTATGAATTGAACCATTCCTGTGACACTAGTTAAAGATTCCGATGCTTCACTTCAGGTCTACTGTATCCCTTGGACCTTCTTAATGACGATGAAACAAAGAAATTGCATCGGAAATAAACACAAAAGGCACAATGCCGACTTTAGTACACGTTGACTGACTCTTCTTACTGTCTGTGTTTTGAACCATTCCTGTGACACTAGTTATAGATTCTGATGCTTCATTTCAGGTTTACTGTATCCCTCTGACCTTCTTATTGACGATGAAACACAGAAATTGCATCGGAATTAAATAAAAAACGCACAATGCCGACTTAAGTACAAGATGACTGACTCTTCCTACTGTCTATGTGTTGAACCATTCCTGTGACACTAGTCATAGATTCCGATGCTTCACTTCAGGTTTACTGTATCCCTCTGACCTTCTTATTGTCGATGAAACACCGAAATTGCGTCGGAATTAAATGCAAAAGGCACAATGCCGACTCAAGTACAAGAACACTGACTCTTCCTACTGTCTATGATTAGGACCATACCTGTGACACTAGTTATAGATTCCGATGCTTCACTTCAGGTTTACTGTATCCCTCTGACCTTCTTATTGACGATGAAAAACAGGTATTGCATCGGAATTAAATAGAATGTGCACAATGCTGACTTAAGTACAAGAAGACTGACTCTTCTTACTGTTTATGATTTGAACCATTCCTGTGACACTAGTTATAGATTCCGATGCTTCGCTTCAGGTTTACTGTATCCCATGGACCTTCTTATTGACGATGTATCACAGAAATTACATCGGAATGTAATACAAATGGCACAATGCCGACTTAAGTACAAGAAGACTGACTCTTCTTACTGACTATGATTTGAACCATTCCTGTGACACTAGTTATAGACTCCGATGTTTCACTTCAGGTTTACTGTATCCCTCTGACCTTCTTATTGACGATGAAACACAGAATTTGCATCGGAAGTAAATAGAAAAGGCACAATGCCGACATAACTACAAGAAGATTGACTCTCCTTACTGACTATGTTTTGAACCATTCCTGTGACACTAGTTATAGATTCCGATGCTTCACTTCAGGTTTACTGTATCCCTCTGACCTTCTTATTGACGATGAAACACAGAAATTGCATCGGAATTAAATAGAAAAGGCTCAATGCCGACTTAAGTGCAAGAAGACCGACTCTTCTTAATGTCTAAGCTTTGAACCATTCCTGTGACACTAGTTATAGATTCCGAAGCTTCGCTTCAGGTTTACTGTATCCAACTGACCTTCTTATTGACGATGAATCACAGAAATTACATCGGAATTTAATACAAATGGCACAATGCCGACTTAAGTACAAGAAGACTGACTCTTCTTACTGACTATGATTTGAACCATTCCTGTGACACTAGTTATAGATTCCGATGCTTCACTTCAGGTTTACTGTATCCCTCTGACCTTCTTATTGACAATGAAACGCAGAAATTGCATCGCAATGAAATAGAAAAGGCACAATGCCGACTTAAGTACAAGAAGACTGACTCCTCTTACTGACTATGTTTTGAACCATTCCTGTGACACTAGTTATAGATTCCGATGCTTCACTTCAGGTTTACTGTATCCCTCTGACCTTCTTATTGACAATGAAACGCAGAAATTGCATCGCAATGAAATAGAAAAGGCACAATGCCGACTTAAGTACAAGAAGACTGACTCTTCCTACTCTCTATGTTTTGAACCATTCCTGTGACACTAGTTATAGATACCGATGCTTCACTTCAGGTTTACTGTATCCCTCTGACCTTCGTATTGACGATGAAACACAAAAATTGCATCGGAATGAAATACAAATTGCACAATGCCGACTTAAGTACAAGAAGACTGACTCTTATTACTGTCTATGTTTTGAACCATTCCTGTGACACTAGTTATAGATTCCGACGCTTCACTTCAGGTTTACTGTATCCCTTGGCCCTTCTTATTGACGATGAAACACCGAAATTGCATCGGAATTAAATACGAAAGGCACAATGCCGACTTAAGTACAAGAAGTCTGACTCTTCTTACTGACTATGTTTGAAAATTTCCTGTGACACTAGTTATATATTCCGATGCCTCATTTCAGGTTTACTGTATCCCTTGGACCTTCTTATTGACGAAGAAACACTGAAATTGCATCGGAATTACATACAAAATGCACAATGCCGACTTAAGTACAAGAAGACTGACTGTTCCTACTGACTATGTTTTGAACCATTCCTGTGACACTAGTTATAGATTCCGACGCTTCACATCAGGTTTACTGTACCCATCTGACCTTCTTATTGACGATGAAACACAGAAATAGCATCGGAATTAAACAGAAAAATCACAATGCCGACTTAAGTACCAGAAGACTGACTCTTCCTACTGTCTATGTTTTGAATCAATCCTGTGACACTAGTTATAGATTCCGATGCTCCACTTCAAGGGTACTGTATCTCTTGGACCTTCTTATTGACGATGATACACAGAAAATGCATTGGAATGAAATACAAAAGGCACAATGCCGACTTAAGTACAAGTAGACTGACTCTTCTTACTGTCTATGTTTTGAACCATTCCTGTGTCACTAGTTATGGAGTCTGATGCTTCTCTTCGGGTTTACTGTATCCCTCTGACCTTCTTATTGACGATGAAACACAGAAGTTGCATCGGATTTAAATAAATGAAGCACAATGCCGACTTAAGTACAGGAAGACTGACTCTGCCTACTGTCTATGTTTTGAACCATTCCTGTGACACAAGTTATAGATTCCGATGCTTGACTTCAGGTTTACTGTATCCCTCTGACCTTCGTATTGACGATGACCACAGAAATTGCATCGGAAATAAATACAAAATGCACATGCCGACACAAGTAGAAGATGACTGACTCTTCCTACTGTCTCTGTTTTGAACGATTCCTGTGACGCTAGTTATACATTCCGATGCTTCACTTCAGGTTTACTGTATCCCTCTGACCTTCTTAATGACGGTGAAACACAGAAATTGCATCGGAACTAAATAGAAAAGGCACAATGCCGAATTAAGTACGAGAAGACCGACTCTTCTTACTGACTATGTTTTGAACCATTCCTGTGACACTAGTTATAGATTCCGTTGCTTCACTTCAGGTTTACTGTATCCCTCTGACCTTCTTAGTGACGATGAAACACAGAAATTGCATCGGAATTAAATACAAAGGGCACAATACCGACTTAAGTACAAGAAGACTGACTCTTCCGACTGTCTATGTTTTGAACCATTCCTGTGACACTAGTTATGGATTCCGATGCTTCACTTCAGGTTTACAGTATCCCTTGGACCTTCTTATTGACGATGAAACACACTAATTGCATCGGAATTAAATACAAAAGGCACAATGCCGACTTAAATACAAGAAGACTGACTCTTCTTACTGACTATGTTTTGAACCATTCCTGTGACACTAGTTATAGATTCCGCTGCTTCACTTTAGGTTTACTGTATCCCTCTGACCTTCTTATTGACGATGAAACACAGAAATTGCATCGGAATTAAATACAAAAGGCACAGTGCCGATTTAAGTAAAAGATCTCTGACTCTTCTTACTGTCTATGATTTGAACCATTCCTGTGACACTAGTTGTAGATACCGATGCTTCACTCCAGGTTTACTGTATCCCTTGGACCTTCGTATTGACGATGAAACACCGAAATTGCATCAGAATAAAATAGAAAAGGCACAATGATGACTTAAGTGCAAGAAGACTGGCTCTACTTACTGACAATGTTTTGAACCATTCCTGTGACACTAGTCATAGATTCCGATGCTTCACTTCAGGATTACTGTATCCCTCTGACCTTCTTATTGACGATAAAACACAGAAATTGCATCGGAATTAAATACAAAAGGCACAATGCCGACTTAAGTACAAGAAGAGTGACTCTTCTTACTGTCCATGTTTTGAACCATCCCTGTGACACTAGTTATAGATTCCGATGCTTCATTCCAGGTTTACTGTATCCCTTGGACCTTCTTATTGACGACGAAACACAGAAATTGCATCGGAATTAAATACAAAAGGCACAATGCCGATTTAAGTACAACGAGACTGACTCTTCTTACCGTCTATGTATTGAACCATTCCTGTGACACTAATCATAGATTCCGATCCTTAACTTCAGGATTACTGTATCCCTATGACCTTCTTATTGACGATGAAACACAGAAATTGCATCGGAACTAAATACAAAAGGCACAATGCCGACTTAAGTACAAGAAGACTGACTCTTCCTACTGTCTATGTTTTGAACCATCCCTGTGACACAAGTTATAGATTCCGATGGTTCACTCCAGGTTTATTGTATCCCTTGGACCTTCCTATTGACGATGAGACACAGAAATTGCATCGGAATTAAATACAAAAAGCACAATGCAGACATAAGTACAAGAAGACCGACTCTTCTTACTGTCTATGTTTTGAACCATTCCTGTGACAATAGTTATAGTTTCCGATGTTTTACTCAAGGTTTACTGTATCCCTTGGACCTTCTTATTGACGATGAAACACAGAAATTGCATCGGAATTAAATCCAAAAGTCACAATGCCGACTAAAGAACAAGAAGACTGACACTTCTGACAGTCTATGTTTTGAACCATTCCTGTGACACTAGTTATAGATTCCGGTGCTTTACTCCAGGTTTACTGTATCCCTTGCACCTTCTTATTTACGATGAAACCCAGAAATTGCATCGGAATTAAATACAAAAGGCACAATGCCGACTTAAGTACAAGAAGACTGAATCTTCTTACTGTCTATGTTTTGAACCATTCCTGTGAATCTAGTTATAGATTCCGATGCTTCACCTCAGGTTTACTGTATCCCTCCGACCTTCTTATTGACGATGAAACACAGAAATTGCATCAAAATTAAATACAAAAGGCACAATGCCGACTTAAGTACAAGAAGACTGACTCTTCTTACTGTCTATGTTTTGAACCATTCCTGTGACACTACTTATAGATTCCGCTGCTTCACTTTAGGTTTACTGTATCCCTCTGACCTTCTTATTGCCGATGAAACACAGAAATTGCATCCGAATTAAATACAAAAGGCACATGCCGAGTTGAGTACATGTAGACTGACTTTTCCTACTGTCTATGTTTTGAACCATTCCTGTGACACTAGTTATAGATTCCGATGGTTCATTTCAGGTTTACTGTATCCCTTGGACCTTCTTATTAACGATGAAACACAGAAATTGCATCGGAATTAAATACAAAAGGCACAATGCCGACTTAAGTACAAGAAGACTGACTCTTCTTACTGACTTTGTTTCGAACCATTCCTGTGACACTAGTTATAGATTCCGATGGTTCATTTAAGGTTTACTGCATCCCTCGGACCTTCTTATTGACGATGAGACACAGAAATTGCATCGGAATTAAATACAAAAGGCACAATGCCGATTTAAGTAAAAGATCTCTGACTCTTCTTACTGTCTATGATTTAAACCATTCCTGTGACACTAGTTATAGATTCCGATGCTTCACTCCAGGTTTACTGTATCCCTTTTATCTTCTTATTGACGATGAAACACAGAAATTGCATCAGAATAAAATAGAAAAGGCACAATGATGACTTAAGTGCAAGAAGACTGACTCTTCTTACTGACTATGTTTTGAACCATTCCTGTGACACTTGTCATAGATTCCGATGCTTCACTTCAGGATTACTGTACCCCTCTGACCTTCTTGTTGACGATAAAACACAGAAATTGTATCGGAATTAAATACAAAAGGCACAATGCCGACTTAAGTACAAGAAGACTGACTCTTCTTACCGTCCATGTTTTGAACCATCCCTGTGACACTAGTTATAGATTCCGATGCTTCATTCCAGGTTTACTGTATCCCTTGGGCCTTCTTATTGACGATGACACACAGAAATTGCATCGGAATTAAATACAATAGGCACAATGCCGACTTAAGTACAAGAAGACTGACTCTTCCTACTGTCTATGTTTTGAACCATTCCTGTGACACTAGTCATAGTTTCCGATGCTTCACATCAGGTTTACTGTATCCCTTGCACCTTCGTATTGACGATGAAACACAGAAATTGCATCGGAATTAAATACAAATGGCACAATACCGACTTAAGTACAAGAAGACTGACTCTTCTTACTGACTATGTTTTGAACCATTCCTGTGACACTAGTCATAGATTCCGGTGCTTAACTTCAGGATTACTGTATCCCAATGACCTTCTTATTGACGATGAAACACAGAAATTGCATCGGAATTAAATACAAAAGGCACAATGCCGACATAAGTACAAGTAGACTGACCCTTCTTACTCTCTATGTTTTGAACCATTCCTGTGACACTAGTCATAGATTCCGATGCTTCACTTCAGGATTACTGTATCCCTATGACCTTCTTATTGACGATGAAACACAGAAAATGCATCGGAATTAAATACAAAAAGCACAATGCCGACTTAAGTACAAGAAGACTGACTCTTCTTACTGTCTATGTTTTGAAATATTCCTGTGACACTACTTATAGATTCCGAAGCTTCAATTCAGGTCAACTGTATCCCTTGGACCTTCTTATTGACGATGAAACAGAGAAATTGCATCGGAATTAAATACAAAAGGCACAATGCCGACTTAAGAACTGGAAGACTGACTCTTCTTACTGACTATGTTTTGAACAATTCCTGTGAAACTAGTTATAAATTTCGATGCTTCACATCAGGTTTTCTCTATCCCTCTGACCTTCTTATTGCCGATGAAACACAGAAATTGCATCGGAATTAAATACAAAAGGCACATTGCCGACTTAAGTACATGTAGACTGACTTTTCCTACTGTCTATGATTTGAACCATTCATGTGACACTAGTTATAGATTCCGATGGTTCATTACAGGTTTACTGTATCCCTTGGACCTTCTTATTGACGATGAAACACAGAAATTGCATTGGAATTAAATACAAAAAGCACAATGCCGACTTAAGTACAAGAGGACTGACTCTTCCAACTGTTTATGTTTTTAACCATTCCTGTGACACTAGTTATAGATTCCGATGCTTCACTTCAGGTTTACTGTATCCCTCCGACCGTCTTATTGACGATGAAACACTGAAATTGCATCGGAATTAAATAGAAAAGGCACATTGATGACTTAAGTGCAAGAAGACTGACACTTCTTACTGACTATGTTTTGAACCATTCCTGTGACACTAGTCATAGATTCCGATGCTTCACTTCAGGATTACTGTATCCCTCTGACCTTCTTATTGACGATGAAACACAGAAATTGCATTGGAATTAAATACAAAAGGCACAATGCCGACTTAAGTACAAGAAGACTGACTCTTCCAACTGTTTATGTTTTGAACCATTCCTGTGACACTAGTTATAGATTCCGATGCTTCACTTCAGGTTTACTGTATCCCTCCGACCGTCTTATTGACGATGAAACACTGAAATTGCATCGTAATAAAATACAAAAGGCACAATACCGACTTAAGTACAAGAAGACTGACACTTCTTACTATCTATGTTTGAACCATCCCTGTGACACAAGTTATAGAGTCCGATGCTTTACTCCATGTTTACTGTATCCCTCTGACCTTCTTATTGACGATGAAACACAGAAATTGCATCGGAATTATATAGAAAAGGCACAATTCCTACGTAAGTACAAGAAGACTGACTCTTCTTACTCTCTATGTTTTGAACCATTCCTGTGATACTAGTTTTTTATTCCGATGCTTCACTTGAGGTTTACTGGATCCCTCGGACCTTTTTATGTACGATGAAACACAGAAAATGCATCGGAATGAAATACAAAAGTAACAATGCCGTCTTAAGTACAGGAAGACTGAATCTTCCAACACTCTATGATTTGAAACATTCCTGTGACACTAGTTATAGATTCCGATGCTTCAATACAGGTTTACTGTATCCCTCTGACCTTCTTATTGACGATGAAACACAGAAATTGCATCGGAATTAAATACAAAGGGCACAATACCGACTTAAGTACAAGAAGACTGACTCTTCCGACTGTCTATGTTTTGAACCATTCCTGTGACACTAGTTATAGATTCCGATGCTTCACTTCAGGTTTACTGTATCCCTTGGACCTTCTTATTGACGATGAAACACACTAATTGCATCGGATTTAAATACAAAAGGCACAATGCCAACTTATGTACAAGAAGACTGACTCTTCTTACTGACTATGTTTTGAACCATTCCTGTGACACTAGTTATAGATTCCGATGGTTCATTTCAGGTTTACTGCAACCCCTCGGACCTTTTTATTGACGATGAGACACAGAAATTGCATCGGAATTAAATACAAAAGGCACAATGCCGATTTAAGTAAAAGATCTCTGACTCTTCTTACTGTCTATGATTTAAACCATTCCTGTGACACTAGTTATAGATTCCGATGCTTCACTCCAGGTTTACTGTATCCCTTTTATCTTCTTATTGACGATGAAACACAGAAATTGCATCAGAATAAAATAGAAAAGGCACAATGATGACTTAAGTGCAAGAAGACTGACTCTTCTTACTGACTATGTTTTGAACCATTCCTGTGACACTTGTCATAGATTCCGATGCTTCACTTCAGGATTACTGTACCCCTCTGACCTTCTTGTTGACGATAAAACACAGAAATTGTATCGGAATTAAATACAAAAGGCACAATGCCGACTTAAGTACAAGAAGACTGACTCTTCTTACAGTCCATGTTTTGAACCATCCCTGTGACACTAGTTATAGATTCCGATGCATCATTCCAGGTTTACTGTATCCCTTGGGCCTTCTTATTGACGATGACACACAGAAATTGCATCGGAATTAAATACAATAGGCACAATGCCGACTTAAGTACAAGAAGACTGACTCTTCCTACTGTCTATGTTTTGAACCATTCCTGTGACACTAGTCATAGTTTCCGATGCTTCACATCAGGTTTACTGTATCCCTTGCACCTTCGTATTGACGATGAAACACAGAAATTGCATCGGAATTAAATACAAATGGCACAATACCGACTTAAGTACAAGAAGACTGACTCTTCTTACTGACTATGTTTTGAACCATTCCTGTGACACTAGTCATAGATTCCGGTGCTTAACTTCAGGATTACTGTATCCCAATGACCTTCTTATTGACGATGAAACACAGAAATTGCATCGGAATTAAATACAAAAGGCACAATGCCGACATAAGTACAAGGAGACTGACCCTTCTTACTCTCTATGTTTTGAACCATTCCTGTGACACTAGTCATAGATTCCGATGCTTCACTTCAGGATTACTGTATCCCTATGACCTTCTTATTGACGATGAAACACAGAAAATGCATCGGAATTAAATACAAAAAGCACAATGCCGACTTAAGTACAAGAAGACTGACTCTTCTTACTGTCTATGTTTTGAAATATTCCTGTGACACTACTTATAGATTCCGAAGCTTCAATTCAGGTCAACTGTATCCCTTGGACCTTCTTATTGACGATGAAACAGAGAAATTGCATCGGAATTAAATACAAAAGGCACAATGCCGACTTAAGAACTGGAAGACTGACTCTTCTTACTGACTATGTTTTGAACAATTCCTGTGAAACTAGTTATAAATTTCGATGCTTCACATCAGGTTTTCTCTATCCCTCTGACCTTCTTATTGCCGATGAAACACAGAAATTGCATCGGAATTAAATACAAAAGGCACATTGCCGACTTCAGTACATGTAGACTGACTTTTCCTACTGTCTATGATTTGAACCATTCATGTGACACTAGTTATAGATTCCGATGGTTCATTACAGGTTTACTGTATCCCTTGGACCTTCTTATTGACGATGAAACACAGAAATTGCATTGGAATTAAATACAAAAAGCACAATGCCGACTTAAGTACAAGAGGACTGACTCTTCCAACTGTTTATGTTTTGAACCATTCCTGTGACACTAGTTATAGATTCCGATGCTTCACTTCAGGTTTACTGTATCCCTCCGACCGTCTTATTGACGATGAAACACTGAAATTGCATCGGAATTAAATAGAAAAGGCACATTGATGACTTAAGTGCAAGAAGACTGACACTTCTTACTGACTATGTTTTGAACCATTCCTGTGACACTAGTCATAGATTCCGATGCTTCACTTCAGGATTACTGTATCCCTCTGACCTTCTTATTGACGATGAAACACAGAAACTGCATTGGAATTAAATACAAAAGGCACAATGCCGACTTAAGTACAAGAAGACTGACTCTTACAACTGTTTATGTTTTGAACCATTCCTGTGACACTAGTTATAGATTCCGATGCTTCACTTCAGGTTTACTGTATCCCTCCGACCGTCTTATTGACGATGAAACACTGAAATTGCATCGGAATAAAATACAAAACGCACAATACCGACTTAAGTACAAGAAGACTGACACTTCTTACTATCTATGTTTGAACCATCCCTGTGACACAAGTTATAGAGTCCGATGCTTTACTCCATGTTTACTGTATCCCTCTGACCTTCTTATTGACGATGAAACACAGAAATTGCATCGGAATTATATAGAAAAGGCACAATTCCTATGTAAGTACAAGAAGACTGACTCTTCTTACTCTCTATGTTTTGAACCATTCCTGTGATACTAGTTTTTTATTCCGATGCTTCACTTGAGGTTTACTGGATCCCTCGGACCTTCTTATGTACGATGAAACACAGAAAATGCATCGGAATGAAATACAAAAGTAACAATGCCGACTTAAGTACAGGAAGACTGAATCTTCCAACACTCTATGATTTGAAACATTCCTGTGACACTAGTTATAGATTCCGATGCTTCAATACAGGTTTACTGTATCCCTCTGACCTTCTTATTGACGATGAAACACAGAAATTGCATCGGAATTAAATACAAAGGGCACAATACCGACTTAAGTACAAGAAGACTGACTCTTCCGACTGTCTATGTTTTGAACCATTCCTGTGACACTAGTTATAGATTCCGATGCTTCACTTCAGGTTTACTGTATCCCTTGGACCTTCTTATTGACGATGAAACACACTAATTGTATCGGATTTAAATACAAAAGGCACAATGCCGACTTAAGTACAAGAAGACTGACTCTTCTTACTGACTATGTTTTGAACCATTCCTGTGACACTAGTTATAGATTCCGATGGTTCATTTCAGGTTTACTGCAACCCCTCGGACCTTCTTATTGACGATGAGACCCAGAAATTGCATCGGAATTAAATACAAAAGGCACAATGCCGATTTAAGTAAAAGATCTCTGACTCTTCTTACTGTCTATTATTTGAACCATTCCTGTGACTCTAGTTATAGATTCCGATGCTTCACTCCAGGTTTACTGTATCCCTTGGACCTTCTTATTGACGATGAAACACAGAAATTGCATCAGAATAAAATAGAAAAGGCACAACGATGACTTAAGTGCAAGAAGACTGACTCTTTTTACTGACTATGTTTTGAACCATTCCTGTGACACTAGTCATAGATTCCGATCCTTCACTTCAGGATTACTGTATCACTCTGACCTTCTTATTGACGATAAAACACAGAAATTGCATCGGAATTAAATACAAAAGGCACAATGCCGACTTAAGTACAAGAAGACTGAGTCTTTTTACTGTCCATGTTTTGAACCATCCCTGTGACACTAGTTATAGATTCCGATGCTTCATTCCAGGTTTACTGTTTCCCTTGGACCTTCTTATTGACGATGAAACACAGAAATTGCATCGGAATTAAATACAATAGTCACAATGCCGACTTAAGTACAAGAAGACTGACTCTTTCTACTGTCTATGTTTTGAACCATTCCTGTGACACTAGTCATAGTTTCCGATGCTTCACTTCAGGTTTACTGTATCCCTCTGACCTTCTTACTGACGATGAAACACAGAAATTGCATCGGAATTAAATGGAATGTGCACAATGCTGACTTAAGTACAAGAAGACTGACTCTTCTCACTGTTTATGATTTGAACCATTCCTGTGACACTAGCTATAGATTCCGATGCTTCACTTCAGGTGTACTGCATCCCTTGGACCTTCTTATTGACGATGAAACACAGAAATTACGTCGGAATTAAATACAAAAGTCACAATGCCGATGAACTACAAGTAGACTGACTCTTCTTACTGTCTATGATTTCAACCAATCCTGTGACACTAGTTATGGATTCTGATGCTTCACTTCAGGTTTACTGTATCCCTATGGCTTTCTTATTGACGATGAAACACAGAAATTGCATCGGAATTAAATGGAATGTGCACAATGCTGACTTAAGTACAAGAAGACTGACTCTTCTTACTGTTTATGATTTGAACCATTCCTGTGACACTAGCTATAGATTCCGATGCTTCACTTCAGGTGTACTGCATCCCTTGGAGCTTCTTATTGACGATGAAACACAGAAATTACGTTGGAATTAAATACAAAAGTCACAATGCCGATGAACTACAAGTAGACTGACTCTTCTTACTGTCTATGATTTCAACCAATCCTGTGACACTAGTTATGGATTCTGATGCTTCACTTCAGGTTTACTGTATCCCTATGGCTTTCTTATTGACGATGAAACACAGAAATTGCATCGGAATTAAATACAAAAGGCACAACGCCGACTTATGTACAAGAAAACTGACTCATCTGACTGTCTATGTTTAGAACCATTCCTCTGACACTAGTTATAGATTCCGATGCTTCACTTCAGGTTTACTGTGTCCCTTGCAATTTCTTATTGACGACGAAACCTAGAAATTGCATCGGAATTAATTAGAAAAGGCACAATGCCGACTTAAGTACAAGAAGACTGACTCTTCCTACTGTCTATGTTTTAAACCATTCCTGTGACACTAGTTATAGATTCCGGTGATTCACGTCAGGTTTACTGTATCCCTCTGACCTTCTAATTGACGATGAAACAAAGAAATTGCATCGGAATTAGATACAAAAAGCACAATGTCGACTTAAGTAAAAGAGGGCTGACTCTTCTTACTGTCTATCTTTTGAAACATTCCTGTGACACTAGTTATAGATTCCGATGGTTCAATTCAGGTTTACTGTATCCCTTGGACCTTCTTATTGACGACGACATACAGAAATTGCATCGGAATTAAATAGAAAATGCACAATGCCGACTTAAGTACAACAACACTGACCCTTCCTATTGTCTATGTTTTGAACAATTCCTGTGACACTAGTTATAGATTCCGATGCTTCACTTCAGGTTTACTGTATCCAACTGACCTTCTTATTGACGATAAAACACAGAAATTGCATCGGAATTAAATAGAAAAGGCACAATGCCGACTTAAGTACAAGAAGACTGACTCTTCCTACTGTCTATGTTTTGAACCATTCCTGTGACACTAGTTATAGATCCCGATGCTTCACTTCAGGTTTACAGTATCCCTCTGACCGCCCTATTGAAGATGAAACATAGAAATTGCATCGGAATTAAATATAAAAGGCACAATGCCGACTTAAGTACAAGAAGACTGACTCTTCTTACAGTCTATGTTTTGAACCATTCCTGTGACACTAGTTATAGATTCCGATGCTTCACTTCAGGTTTACTTTATCCCTTGGATATTCTTAATGACGATGAATCACAGAAAATGCATCGGAATTAAATACAAAAGGCACAATTCTGACTTAAGTACAAGAAGACTGACTCTACTTACTGTCTATGTTTGAACAATTCCTGTGACACTAGTTATATATTCCGATGCTTCACTCCAGGTTCACTGTATTCCTTGGACCTTCTTATCGACGATGAAAACCAGAAATTGCATCGGAGTTAAATACAAAAGCTACAATGCCGACTTAAGTACAAGAAGACTGACCCTTATTACTGTCTATGTTTTGAACTATTCCTGTGACACTAGTTATAGATTCTGATGCTTCACTTCAGATTTACTGTATCCCTTGGACCTTCTTATTGGCGACGAAACACAGAAATTGCATCGGAATTAAATAGAAAAGGCACAATGACGACTTAAGTACAAGAAGACTGACTCTACCTAATGTCTATGATTTGAACCATTCCTGTGACACTAGTTATAGATTCCGATGCTTCACTTCAGGTTTACTGTATACCACTGACCTTCTTATTGACGATGAAACACAGAAATTGCATCGGAATTAAATACAAAAGGCACAATGCCGACTTAAGTACAAGAAGACTGACTCTTCGTACTGTCTATGTTTTGAACCATTCCTGTAACACTAGTTATAGATCCGATGCTTCACTTCAGGTTTACTGTATCCCTTGGACCTTCTTATTGACGATGAATCACAGAAATTGCATCGGAATTTAAATACAAAAGGCACAATACCGACTTAAGTAGAAGAAGAGTGACTCTTCTTACTGACTATGATTTGAACCATTCCTGTTACACTAGTTATAGATTCCGATGCTTCACTTCAGGTTTACTGTATCCCTCTGACCTTCTTATTGACAATGAAACAAAGAAATTGCATCGCAATTAAATAGAAAAGGCACAATGCCGACTTAAGTACAAGAAGGCTGACTGTTCTTACTGATTATGTTTTGAACCATTCCTGTGACACTAGTCATAGATTCCGATGCTTCACTTCAGGTTTACTGTTTCCCTCTGACCTTCGCATTGATGATGAAACAAAGAAATTGCATCGGAATTAAATAGAAAAGGCACAATGCTGACTTAAGTAAAAGAAGACTGACTCCTCTTACTGTCTATGAATTGAACCATTCCTGTGACACTAGTTATAGATTCCGATGCTTCACTTCAGGTCTACTGTATCCCTTGGACCTTCTTAATGACGATGAAACAAAGAAATTGCATCGGAAATAAACACAAAAGGCACAATGCCGACTTTAGTACACGTTGACTGACTCTTCTTACTGTCTGTGTTTTGAACCATTCCTGTGACACTAGTTATAGATTCTGATGCTTCATTTCAGGTTTACTGTATCCCTCTGACCTTCTTATTGACGATGAAACACAGAAATTGCATCGGAATTAAATAAAAAACGCACAATGCCGACTTAAGTACAAGATGACTGACTCTTCCTACTGTCTATGTGTTGAACCATTCCTGTGACACTAGTCATAGATTCCGATGCTTCACTTCAGGTTTACTGTATCCCTCTGACCTTCTTATTGTCGATGAAACACCGAAATTGCGTCGGAATTAAATGCAAAAGGCACAATGCCGACTCAAGTACAAGAACACTGACTCTTCCTACTGTCTATGATTTGGACCATACCTGTGACACTAGTTATAGATTCCGATGCTTCACTTCAGGTTTACTGTATCCCTCTGACCTTCTTATTGACGATGAAAAACAGGTATTGCATCGGAATTAAATAGAATGTGCACAATGCTGACTTAAGTACAAGAAGACTGACTCTTCTTACTGTTTATGATTTGAACCATTCCTGTGACACTAGTTATAGATTCCGATGCTTCGCTTCAGGTTTACTGTATCCCATGGACCTTCTTATTGACGATGTATCACAGAAATTACATCGGAATGTAATACAAATGGCACAATGCCGACTTAAGTACAAGAAGACTGACTCTTCTTACTGACTATGATTTGAACCATTCCTGTGACACTAGTTATAGACTCCGATGTTTCACTTCAGGTTTACTGTATCCCTCTGACCTTCTTATTGACGATGAAACACAGAATTTGCATCGGAAGTAAATAGAAAAGGCACAATGCCGACATAACTACAAGAAGATTGACTCTTCTTACTGACTATGTTTTGAACCATTCCTGTGACACTAGTTATAGATTCCGATGCTTCACTTCAGGTTTACTGTATCCCTCTGACCTTCTTATTGACGATGAAACACAGAAATTGCATCGGAATTAAATAGAAAAGGCTCAATGCCGACTTAAGTGCAAGAAGACCGACTCTTCTTAATGTCTAAGCTTTGAACCATTCCTGTGACACTAGTTATAGATTCCTAAGCTTCGCTTCAGGTTTACTGTATCCAACTGACCTTCTTATTGACGATGAATCACAGAAATTACATCGGAATTTAATACAAATGGCACAATGCCGACTTAAGTACAAGAAGACTGACTCTTTTACTGACTATGATTTGAACCATTCCTGTGACACTAGTTATAGATTCCGATGCTTCACTTCAGGTTTACTGTATCCCTCTGACCTTCTTATTGACAATGAAACGCAGAAATTGCATCGCAATGAAATAGAAAAGGCACAATGCCGACTTAAGTACAAGAAGACTGACTCCTCTTACTGACTATGTTTTGAACCATTCCTGTGACACTAGTTATAGTCTCCGTTGCTTCACTTCAGGTTTACTCTATCCCTTTGACCTTCTTATTGAAGATGAAACACAGAAATTGCATCGGAATTAAATAGAAATGGCACAATGCTGTCTTAAGTACAAGAAGACTGACTCTTCTTACTATCTATGATTTGAACCATTCCTGTGGAACTAGTTATAGATTCCGATGCTTCACTTCAGGTGTACTGTATCCCTTGGACCTTCTTATTGACGATGAAACACAGAAATTGCATCGGAATTAAACACAAAAGGCACAATGCCGACTTTAGTACACGTAGACTGACTGTTCTTACTGTCTATGTTTTGAACCTTTCCTGTGACACTAGTTATAGATTCTGATGCTTCATTTCAGGTTTACTGTATCCCTCTGACCTTCTTATTGACGATGAAACACAGAAATTGCATCGGAATTAAATACAAAAGGCACAATGCCGACTTAAGTACAAGAAGACTGACTGTTCCTACTCTCTATGTTTTGAACCATTCCTGTGACACTAGTTATAGATACCGATGCTTCACTTCAGGTTTACTGTATCCCTCTGACCTTCTTATTGACGATGAAACACAAAAATTGCATCGGAATGAAATACAAATTGCACAATGCCGACTTAAGTACAAGAAGACTGACTCTTATTACTGTCTATGTTTTGAACCATTCCTGTGACACTAGTTATAGATTCCGACGCTTCACTTCAGGTTTACTGTATCCCTTGGCCCTTCTTATTGACGATGAAACACCGAAATTGCATCGGAATTAAATACGAAAGGCACAATGCCGACTTAAGTACAAGAAGTCTGACTCTTCTTACTGACTATGTTTGAAAATTTCCTGTGACACTAGTTATATATTCCGATGCCTCATTTCAGGTTTACTGTATCCCTTGGACCTTCTTATTGACGAAGAAACACAGAAATTGCATCGGAATTACATACAAAAGGCACAATGCCGACTTAAGTACAAGAAGACTGACTGTTCCTACTGACTATGTTTTGAACCATTCCTGTGACACTAGTTATAGATTCCGACGCTTCACATCAGGTTTACTGTACCCATCTGACCTTCTTATTGACGATGAAACACAGAAATAGCATCGGAATTAAACAGAAAAATCACAATGCCGACTTAAGTACCAGAAGACTGACTCTTCCTACTGTCTATGTTTTGAATCAATCCTGTGACACTAGTTATAGATTCCGATGGTCCACTTCAAGGGTACTGTATCTCTTGGACCTTCTTATTGACGATGATACACAGAAAATGCATTGGAATGAAATACAAAAGGCACAATGCCGACTTAAGTACAAGTAGACTGACTCTTCTTACTGTCTATGTTTTGAACCATTCCTGTGACACTAGTTATGGAGTCTGATGCTTCACTTCGGGTTTACTGTATCCCTCTGACCTTCTTATTGACGATGAAACACAGAAGTTGCATCGGATTTAAATAAATGAAGCACAATGCCGACTTAAGTACAGGAAGACTGACTCTGCCTACTGTCTATGTTTTGAACCATTCCTGTGACACAAGTTATAGATTCCGATGCTTGACTTCAGGTTTACTGTATCCCTCTGACCTTCGTATTGACGATGACCACAGAAATTGCATCGGAAATAAATACAAAATGCACAATGCCGACACAAGTAGAAGATGACTGACTCTTCCTACTGTCTCTGTTTTGAACGATTCCTGTGACGCTAGTTATACATTCCGATGCTTCACTTCAGGTTTACTGTATCCCACTGACCTTCTTAATGACGGTGAAACACAGAAATTGCATCGGAATTAAATAGAAAAGGCACAATGCCGAATTAAGTACGAGAAGACCGACTCTTCTTACTGACTATGTTTTGAACCATTCCTGTGACACTAGTTATAGATTCCGATGCTTCACTTCAGGTTTACTGTATCCCTCTGACCTTCTTAGTGACGATGAAACACATAAATTGCATCGGAATTAAATACAAAGGGCACAATACCGACTTAAGTACAAGAAGACTGACTCTTCCGACTGTCTATGTTTTGAACCATTCCTGTGACACTAGTTATAGATTCCGATGCTTCACTTCAGGTTTACAGTATCCCTTGGACCTTCTTATTGACGATGAAACACACTAATTGCATCGGAATTAAATACAAAAGGCACAATGCCGACTTAAATACAAGAAGACTGACTCTTCTTACTGACTATGTTTTGAACCATTCCTGTGACACTAGTTATAGATTCCGCTGCTTCACTTTAGGTTTACTGTATCCCTCTGACCTTCTTATTGACGATGAACCACAGAAATTGCATCGGAATTAAATACAAAAGGCACAGTGCCGATTTAAGTAAAAGATCTCTGACTCTTCTTACTGTCTATGATTTGAACCATTCCTGTGACACTAGTTGTAGATTCCGATGCTTCACTCCAGGTTTACTGTATCCCTTGGACCTTCTTATTGACGATGAAACACCGAAATTGCATCAGAATAAAATAGAAAAGGCACAATGATGACTTAAGTGCAAGAAGACCGGCTCTACTTACTGACTATGTTTTGAACCATTCCTGTGACACTAGTCATAGATTCCGATGCTTCACTTCAGGATTACTGTATCCCTCTGACCTTCTTATTGACGATAAAACACAGAAATTGCATCGGAATTAAATACAAAAGGCACAATGCCGACTTAAGTACAAGAAGAGTGACTCTTCTTACTGTCCATGTTTTGAACCATCCCTGTGACACTAGTTATAGATTCCGATGCTTCATTCCAGGTTTACTGTATCCCTTGGACCTTCTTATTGACGATGAAACACAGAAATTGCATCGGAATTAAATACAAAAGGCACAATGCCGATTTAAGTACAACGAGACTGACTCTTCTTACTGTCTATGTATTGAACCATTCCTGTGACACTAATCATAGATTCCGATCCTTAACTTCAGGATTACTGTATCCCTATGACCTTCTTATTGACGATGAAACACAGAAATTGCATCGGAACTAAATACAAAAGGCACAATGCCGACTTAAGTACAAGAAGACTGACTCTTCCTACTGTCTATGTTTTGAACCATCCCTGTGACACAAGTTATAGATTCCGATGCTTCACTTCAGGTTTATTGTATCCCTTGGACCTTCCTATTGACGATGAGACACAGAAATTGCATCGGAATTAAATACAAAAGGCACAATGCAGACATAAGTACAAGAAGACCGACTCTTCTTACTGTCTATGTTTTGAACCATTCCTGTGACAATAGTTATAGTTTCCGATGTTTTACTCAAGGTTTACTGTATCCCTTGGACCTTCTTATTGACGATGAAACACAGAAATTGCATCGGAATTAAATCCAAAAGTCACAATGCCGACTAAAGAACAAGAAGACTGACACTTCTGACAGTCTATGTTTTGAACCATTCCTGTGACACTAGTTATAGATTCCGGTGCTTTACTCCAGGTTTACTGTATCCCTTGCACCTTCTTATTTACGATGAAACCCAGAAATTGCATCGGAATTAAATACAAAAGGCACAATGCCGACTTAAGTACAAGAAGACTGAATCTTCTTACTGTCTATGTTTTCAACCATTCCTGTGAATCTAGTTATAGATTCCGATGCTTCACCTCAGGTTTACTGTATCCCTCCGACCTTCTTATTGACGATGAAACACAGAAATTGCATCAAAATTAAATACAAAAGGCACAATGCCGACTTAAGTACAAGAAGACTGACTCTTCTTACTGTCTATGTTTTGAACCATTCCTGTGACACTACTTATAGATTCCGCTGCTTCACTTTAGGTTTACTGTATCCCTCTGACCTTCTTATTGACGATGAAACACAGAGATTGCATCCGAATTAAATACAAAAGGCACATGCCGAGTTAAGTACATGTAGACTGACTTTTCCTACTGTCTATGTTTTGAACCATTCCTGTGACACTAGTTATAGATTCCGATGGTTCATTTCAGGTTTACTGTATCCCTTGGACCTTCTTATTAACGATGAAACACAGAAATTGCATCGGAATTAAATACAAAAGGCACAATGCCGACATAAGTACAAGAAGACTGAGTCTTCTTACTGACTATGTTTCGAACCATTCCTGTGACACTAGTTATAGATTCCGATGGTTCATTTAAGGTTTACTGCATCCCTCGGACCTTCTTATTGACGATGAGACACAGAAATTGCATCGGAATTAAATACAAAGGGCACAATGCCGATTTAAGTAAAAGATCTCTGACTCTTCTTACTGTCTATGATTTAAACCATTCCTGTGACACTAGTTATAGATTCCGATGCTTCACTCCAGGTTTACTGTATCCCTTTTATCTTCTTATTGACGATGAAACACAGAAATTGCATCAGAATAAAATAGAAAAGGCACAATGATGACTTAAGTGCAAGAAGACTGACTCTTCTTATTGACTATGTTTTGAACCATTCCTGTGACACTTGTCATAGATTCCGATGCTTCACTTCAGGATTACTGTACCCCTCTGACCTTCTTGTTGACGATAAAACACAGAAATTGTATCGGAATTAAATACAAAAGGCACAATGCCGACATAAGTACAAGAAGACTGACTCTTCTTACAGTCCATGTTTTGAACCATCCCTGTGACACTAGTTATAGATTCCGATGCTTCATTCCAGGTTTACTGTATCCCTTGGGCCTTCTTATTGACGATGACACACAGAAATTGCATCGGAATTAAATACAATAGGCACAATGCCGACTTAAGTACAAGAAGACTGACTCTTCCTACTGTCTATGTTTTGAACCATTCCTGTGACACTAGTCATAGTTTCCGATGCTTCACATCAGGTTTACTGTATCCCTTGCACCTTCTTATTGACGATGAAACACAGAAATTGCATCGGAATTAAATACAAATGGCACAATACCGACTTAAGTACAAGAAGACTGACTCTTCTTACTGACTATGTTTTGAACCATTCCTGTGACACTAGTCATAGATTCCGGTGCTTAACTTCAGGATTACTGTATCCCAATGACCTTCTTATTGACGATGAAACACAGAAATTGCATCGGAATTAAATACAAAAGGCACAATGCCGACATAAGTACAAGGAGACTGACCCTTCTTACTCTCTATGTTTGAACCATTCCTGTGACACTAGTCATAGATTCCGATGCTTCACTTCAGGATTACTGTATCCCTATGACCTTCTTATTGACGATGAAACACAGAAAATGCATCGGAATTAAATACAAAAAGCACAATGCCGACTTAAGTACAAGAAGACTGACTCTTCTTACTGTCTATGTTTTGAAATATTCCTGTGACACTACTTATAGATTCCGAAGCTTCAATTCAGGTCAACTGTATCCCTTGGACCTTCTTATTGACGATGAAACAGAGAAATTGCATCGGAATTAAATACAAAAGGCACAATGCCGACTTAAGAACTGGAAGACTGACTCTTCTTACTGACTATGTTTTGAACAATTCCTGTGAAACTAGTTATAAATTTCGATGCTTCACATCAGGTTTTCTCTATCCCTCTGACGTTCTTATTGCCGATGAAACACAGAAATTGCATCGGAATTAAATACAAAAGGCACATTGCCGACTTAAGTACATGTAGACTGACTTTTCCTACTGTCTATGATTTGAACCATTCATGTGACACTAGTTATAGATTCCGATGGTTCATTACAGGTTTACTGTATCCCTTGGACCTTCTTATTGACGATGAAACACAGAAATTGCATTGGAATTAAATACAAAAAGCACAATGCCGACTTAAGTACAAGAAGACTGACACTTCTTACTATCTACGTTTGAACCATCCCTGTGACACAAGTTATAGAGTCCGATGCTTTACTCCATGTTTACTGTATCCCTCTGACCTTCTTATTGACGATGAAACACAGAAATTGCATCGGAATTATATAGAAAAGGCACAATTCCTATGTAAGTACAAGAAGACTGACTCTTCTTACTCTCTATGTTTTGAACCATTCCTGTGATACTAGTTTTTTATTCCGATGCTTCACTTGAGGTTTACTGGATCCCTCGGACCTTCTTATGTACGATGAAACACAGAAAATGCATCGGAATGAAATACAAAAGTAACAATGCCGACTTAAGTACAGGAAGACTGAATCTTCCAACACTCTATGATTTGAAACATTCCTGTGACACTAGTTATAGATTCCGATGCTTCAATACAGGTGTACTGTATCCCTCTGACCTTCTTATTGACGATGAAACACAGAAATTGCATCGGAATTAAATACAAAGGGCACAATACCGACTTAAGTACAAGAAGACTGACTCTTCCGACTGTCTATGTTTTGAACCATTCCTGTGACACTAGTTATAGATTCCGATGCTTCACTTCAGGTTCACTGTATCCCTTGGACCTTCTTATTGACGATGAAACACACTAATTGCATCGGATTTAAATACAAAAGGCACAATGCCGACTTAAGTACAAGAAGACTGACTCTTCTTACTGACTATGTTTTGAACCATTCCTGTGACACTAGTTATAGATTCCGATGGTTCATTTCATTTTTACTGCAACCCCTCGGACCTTCTTATTGACGATGAGACCCAGAAATTGCATCGGAATTAAATACAAAAGGCACAATGCCGATTTAAGTAAAAGATCTCTGACTCTTCTTACTGTCTATTATTTGAACCATTCCTGTGACTCTAGTTATAGATTCCGATGCTTCACTCCAGGTTTACTGTATCCCTTGGACCTTCTTATTGACGATGAAACACAGAAATTGCATCGGAATTAAATACAATAGGCACAATGCCGACTTAAGTACAAGAAGACTGACTCTTTCTACTGTCTATGTTTTGAACCATTCCTGTGACACTAGTCATGGTTTCCGATGCTTCACTTCAGGTTTACTGTATCCCTCTGACCTTCTTACTGACGATGAAACACAGAAATTGCATCGGAATTAAATGGAATGTGCACAATGCTGACTTAAGTACAAGAAGACTGACTCTTCTTACTGTTTATGATTTGAACCATTCCTGTGACACTAGCTATAGATTCCGATGCTTCACTTCAGGTGTACTGCATCCCTTGGACCTTCTTATTGACGATGAAACACAGAAATTACGTCGGAATTAAATACAAAAGTCACAATGCCGATGAACTACAAGTAGACTGACTCTTCTTACTGTCTATGATTTCAACCAATCCTGTGACACTAGTTATGGATTCTGATGCTTCACTTCAGGTTTACTGTATCCCTATGGCTTTCTTATTGACGATGAAACACAGAAATTGCATCGGAATTAAATGGAATGTGCACAATGCTGACTTAAGTACAAGAAGACTGACTCTTCTTACTGTTTATGATTTGAACCATTCCTGTGACACTAGCTATAGATTCCGATGCTTCACTTCAGGTGTACTGCATCCCTTGGACCTTCTTATTGACGATGAAACACAGAAATTACGTCGGAATTAAATACAAAAGTCACAATGCCGATGAACTACAAGTAGACTGACTCTTCTTACTGTCTATGATTTCAACCAATCCTGTGACACTAGTTATGGATTCTGATGCTTCACTTCTGGTTTACTGTATCCCTACGGCTTTCTTATTGACGATGAAACACAGAAATTGCATCGGAATTAAATACAAAAGGCACAACGCCGACTTATGTATAAGAAAACTGACTCATCTGACTGTCTATGTTTAGAACCATTCCTCTGACACTAGTTATAGATTCCGATGCTTCACTTCAGGTTTACTGTGTCCCTTGCAATTTCTTATTGACGACGAAACCTAGAAATTGCATCGGAATTAAATAGAAAAGGCACAATGCCGACTTAAGTACAACAACACTGACCCTTCCTATTGTCTATGTTTTGAACAATTCCTGTGACACTAGTTATAGATTCCGATGCTTCACTTCAGGTTTACTGTATCCAACTGACCTTCTTATTGACGATAAAACACAGAAATTGCATCGGAATTAAATAGAAAAGGCACAATGCCGACTTAAGTACAAGAAGACTGACTCTTCCTACTGTCTATGTTTTGAACCATTCCTGTGACACTAGTTATAGATCCCGATGCTTCACTTCAGGTTTACAGTATCCCTCTGACCGCCCTATTGAAGATGAAACATAGAAATTGCATCGGAATTAAATATAAAAGGCACAATGCCGACTTAAGTACAAGAAGACTGACTCTTCTTACAGTCTATGTTTTGAACCATTCCTGTGACACTAGTTATAGATTCCGATGCTTCACTTCAGGTTTACTTTATCCCTTGGATATTCTTAATGACGATGAATCACAGAAAATGCATCGGAATTAAATACAAAAGGCACAATTCTGACTTAAGTACAAGAAGACTGACTCTACTTACTGTCTATGTTTGAACAATTCCTGTGACACTAGTTATATATTCCGATGCTTCACTCCAGGTTCACTGTATTCCTTGGACCTTCTTATCGACGATGAAAACCAGAAATTGCATCGGAGTTAAATACAAAAGGTACAATGCCGACTTAAGTACAAGAAGACTGACCCTTATTACTGTCTATGTTTTGAACTATTCCTGTGACACTAGTTATAGATTCTGATGCTTCACTTCAGATTTACTGTATCCCTTGGACCTTCTTATTGGCGACGAAACACAGAAATTGCATCGGAATTAAATAGAAAAGGCACAATGACGACTTAAGTACAAGAAGACTGACTCTACCTAATGCCTATGATTTGAACCATTCCTGTGACACTAGTTATAGATTCCGATGCTTCACTTCAGGTTTACTGTATACCACTGACCTTCTTATTGACGATGAAACACAGAAATTGCATCGGAATTAAATACAAAAGGCACAATGCCGACTTAAGTACAAGAAGACTGACTCTTCGTACTGTCTATGTTTTGAACCATTCCTGTAACACTAGTTATAGATCCGATGCTTCACTTCAGGTTTACTGTATCCCTTGGACCTTCTTATTGACGATGAATCACAGAAATTGCATCGGAATTTAAATACAAAAGGCACAATACCGACTTAAGTAGAAGAAGAGTGACTCTTCTTACTGACTATGTTTTGAACCATTCCTGTTACACTAGTTATAGATTCCGATGCTTCACTTCAGGTTTACTGTATCCCTCTGACCTTCTTATTGACAATGAAACAAAGAAATTGCATCGCAATTAAATAGAAAAGGCACAATGCCGACTTAAGTACAAGAAGACTGACTGTTCTTACTGATTATGTTTTGAACCATTCCTGTGACACTAGTCATAGATTCCGATGCTTCACTTCAGGTTTACTGTTTCCCTCTGACCTTCGCATTGATGATGAAACAAAGAAATTGCATCGGAATTAAATAGAAAAGGCACAATGCTGACTTAAGTAAAAGCAGACTGACTCCTCTTACTGTCTATGAATTGAACCATTCCTCTGACACTAGTTATAGATTCCGATGCTTCACTTCAGGTCTACTGTATCCCTTGGACCTTCTTAATGACGATGAAACAAAGAAATTGCATCGGAAATAAACACAAAAGGCACAATGCCGACTTTAGTACACGTTGACTGACTCTTCTTACTGTCTGTGTTTTGAACCATTCCTGTGACACTAGTTATAGATTCTGATGCTTCATTTCAGGTTTACTGTATCCCTCTGACCTTCTTATTGACGATGAAACACAGAAATTGCATCGGAATTAAATAAAAAACGCACAATGCCGACTTAAGTACAAGATGACTGACTCTTCCTACTGTCTATGTGTTGAACCATTCCTGTGACACTAGTCATAGATTCCGATGCTTCACTTCAGGTTTACTGTATCCCTCTGACCTTCTTATTGTCGATGAAACACCGAAATTGCGTCGGAATTAAATGCAAAAGGCACAATGCCGACTCAAGTACAAGAACACTGACTCTTCCTACTGTCTATGATTTGGACGATACCTGTGACACTAGTTATAGATTCCGATGCTTTACTTCAGGTTTACTGTATCCCTCTGACCTTCTTATTGACGATGAAAAACAGGTATTGCATCGGAATTAAATAGAATGTGCACAATGCTGACTTAAGTACAAGAAGACTGACTCTTCTTACTGTTTATGATTTGAACCATTCCTGTGACACTAGTTATAGATTCCGATGCTTCGCTTCAGGTTTACTGTATCCCATGGACCTTCTTATTGACGATGTATCACAGAAATTACATCGGAATGTAATACAAATGGCACAATGCCGACTTAAGTACAAGAAGACTGACTCTTCTTACTGACTATGATTTGAACCATTCCTGTGACACAAGTTATAGACTCCGATGTTTCACTTCAGGTTTACTGTATCCCTCTGACCTTCTTATTGACGGTGAAACACAGAATTTGAATCGGAAGTAAATAGAAAAGGCACAATGCCGACATAACTACAAGAAGATTGACTCTTCTTACTGGCTATGTTTTGAACCATTCCTGTGACACTAGTTATAGATTCTGATGCTTCATTTCAGGTTTACTGTATCCCTCTGACCTTCTTATTGACGATGAAACACAGAAATTGCATCGGAATTAAATACAAAAGGCACAATGCCGACTTAAGTACAAGAAGACTGACTCTTCCTACTCTCTATGTTTTGAACCATTCCTGTGACACTAGTTATAGATACCGATGCTTCACTTCAGGTTTACTGTATCCCTCTGACCTTCTTATTGACGATGAAACACAAAAATTGCATCGGAATGAAATACAAATTGCACAATGCCGACTTAAGTACAAGAAGACTGACTCTTATTACTGTCTATGTTTTGAACCATTAATGTGACACTAGTTATAGATTCCGACACTTCACTTCAGGTTTACTGTATCCCTTGGCCCTTCTTATTGACGATGAAACACCGAAATTGCATCGGAATTAAATACGAAAGGCACAATGCCGATTTAAGTACAAGAAGTCTGACTCTTCTTACTGACTATGTTTGAAAATTTCCTGTGACACTAGTTATATATTCCGATGCCTCATTTCAGGTTTACTGTATCCCTTGGACCTTCTTATTGACGAAGAAACACAGAAATTGCATCGGAATTACATACAAAAGGCACAATGCCGACTTAAGTACAAGAAGACTGACTGTTCCTACTGACTATGTTTTGAACCATTCCTGTGACACTAGTTATAGATTCCGACGCTTCACATCAGGTTTACTGTACCCATCTGACCTTCTTATTGACGATGAAACACAGAAATAGCATCGGAATTAAACAGAAAAATCACAATGCCGACTTAAGTACCAGAAGACTGACTCTTCCTACTGTCTATGTTTTGAATCAATCCTGTGACACTAGTTATAGATTCCGATGGTCCACTTCAAGGGTACTGTATCTCTTGGACCTTCTTATTGACGATGATACACAGAAAATGCATTGGAATGAAATACAAAAGGCACAATGCCGACTTAAGTACAAGTAGACTGACTCTTCTTACTGTCTATGTTTTGAACCATTCCTGTGACACTAGTTATGGAGTCTGATGCTTCACTTCGGGTTTACTGTATCCCTCTGACCTTCTTATTGACGATGAAACACAGAAGTTGCATCGGATTTAAATAAATGAAGCACAATGCCGACTTAAGTACAGGAAGACTGACTCTGCCTACTGTCTATGTTTTGAACCATTCCTGTGACACAAGTTATAGATTCCGATGTTTGACTTCAGGTTTACTGTATCCCTCTGACCTTCGTATTGACGATGACCACAGAAATTGCATCGGAAATAAATACAAAATGCACAATGCCGACACAAGTAGAAGATGACTGACTCTTCCTACTGTCTCTGTTTTGAACGATTCCTGTGACGCTAGTTATACATTCCGATGCTTCACTTCAGGTTTACTGTATCCCTCTGACCTTCTTAATGACGGTGAAACACAGAAATTGCATCGGAATTAAATAGAAAAGGCACAATGCCGAATTAAGTACGAGAAGACCGACTCTTCTTACTGACTATGTTTTGAACCATTCCTGTGACACTAGTTATAGATTCCGATGCTTCACTTCAGGTTTACTGTATCCCTCTGACCTTCTTATCGACAATGAAACACAGAAATTGCGACGCAATTAAATAGAAAAGGCACAATGCCGACTTAAGTACAAGAAGACTGACTCTTCTTACTGACTATGTTTAGAACCATTCCTGTGACACTAGTTATAGATTCCGATGCTTCACTTCAGGTTTACTGTATTCCTTGGACCTTCTTATTGACGATGAATCACAGAAATTGCATTGGAATTAAATACAAAAGGCACAATGTCGACTTATGTACAAGAAGACTGACTCATCTGACTGTCTATATTTTGAACCATTCCTCTGACACTAGTTATAGATTACGATGCTTCACGTCAGGTTTACTGTATCCCTTGGACTTTCTTATTGACGACGAAACATAGAAATAGCATCGGAATTAAATAAAAACGGCATAATGCCGACTTTAGTACAAGAAGACTGACTCTTCCTACTGTCTATGTTTTAAACCATTCCTGTGACACTAGTTATAGATTCCGATGATTCACTTCAGGTTTACTGTATCCCTCTGACCTTCCAATTGACGCTGAAACACAGAAATTGCATCGGAATTGGATACAAAAAGCACAATGTCGACAAGTACAAGAGGACTGACTCTTCTTACTGTCTATATATTGAAACATTCCTGTGACACTAGTTATAGATTCCGATGCTTCACTTCAGGTTTACTGTATCCCTGGGACCTTCTTATTGACGACGACATACAGAAATTGCATCGGAATTCAATAGAAAATGCACAATGCCGACTAAAGTACAACAAGACTGACCTTTCCTATTGTCTATGTTTGAACAATTCCAGTGACATTAGTTATAGATTCCAATGGTTCACTTCAGGTTTACTGAAACCCTGTGACCTTCTTATTGACGATGAAACACAGAAATTGAGTCGGGATTAAATACAAAAGACACAATGCCGACTTATGTACAAGAAGACTGACTCATCTTACTGTCTATGTTTTGAACCATTCCTGTGACACTAGTTATTGATTCCTATGCTTCACTTCAGGTTTACTGTATCCATCTGACCTTCTTATTGACGATGAAACACAGAAATAGCATCGGAATTAAACAGAAAAATCACAATGCCGACTTCAGTACAAGGAGACTGACTCTTCTTACTGTCTATGTTTTGAACCATTCCTGTGACACTAGTTATGGAGTCTGATGCTTCACTTCGGGTTCACTGTATTCCTCTGACCTTCGTATTGACGATGAAACACAGAAATTGCATCGGTATTAAATAAATGAGGCACAATGCCGACTTAAGTACAGGAAGACTGACTCTTCCTACTGTCTATGTTTTGAACCATTCCTGTCACACTAGTTACAGATTCCGATGCTTGACTTCAGGTTTACTGTATCCCTCTGACCTTCTTATTGACGGTGAAACACAGAAATTGCATCGGAATGAAATGGAAAAGGCACAATGCCGAATTAAGTACGAGAAGACCGACTCTTCTTACTGACTATGTTTTGAACCATTCCTGTGACACTAGTTATAGATTCCGATGCTTCTCTTCAGGTTTACAGTATCCCCCTGACCTTCTTATGGACGATGAAACACAGAAATTGCATCGGAATTAAATACATAAGGCACATTGCCGACTTAAGTACAAGAAGACTGACCCCTAGTACTGTCTATGTTTAGAACCATTCCTGTGACACTAGTTATAGATTCCGATGCTTCACTTCAGGTTTACTGTATTCCTTGGACCTTCTTATTAACGATGATACACAGAAATTGCATTGGAATTAAATACAAAAGGCACAATGCCGACTTAAGTACAAGTAGACTGACTCTTCTTACTGTCTATGTTTTGAACCATTCCTGTGACACTAGTTATGGAGTCTGATGCTTCACTTCGGGTTTACTGTATCCCTCTGACCTTCTTATTGACGATGAAACACAGAAGTTGCATCGGATTTAAATAAATGAAGCACAATGCCGACTTAAGTACAGGAAGACTGACTCTGCCTACTGTCTATGTTTTGAACCATTCCTGTGACACAAGTTATAGATTCCGATGTTTGACTTCAGGTTTACTGTATCCCTCTGACCTTCGTATTGACGATGACCACAGAAATTGCATCGGAATTAGATACAAAAAGCACAATGTCGACAAGTACAAGAGGACTGACTCTTCTTACTGTCTATATATTGAAACATTCCTGTGACACTAGTTATAGATTCCGATGCTTCACTTCAGGTTTACTGTATCCCTGGGACCTTCTTATTGACGACGACATACAGAAATTGCATCGGAATTCAATAGAAAATGCACAATGCCGACTAAAGTACAACAAGACTGACCTTTCCTATTGTCTATGTTTGAACAATTCCAGTGACATTAGTTATAGATTCCAATGGTTCACTTCAGGTTTACTGAAACCCTGTGACCTTCTTATTGACGATGAAACACAGAAATTGAGTCGGGATTAAATACAAAAGACACAATGCCGACTTATGTACAAGAAGACTGACTCATCTTACTGTCTATGTTTTGAACCATTCCTGTGACACTAGTTATTGATTCCTATGCTTCACTTCAGGTTTACTGTATCCATCTGACCTTCTTATTGACGATGAAACACAGAAATAGCATCGGAATTAAACAGAAAAATCACAATGCCGACTTCAGTACAAGGAGACTGACTCTTCTTACTGTCTATGTTTTGAACCATTCCTGTGACACTAGTTATGGAGTCTGATGCTTCACTTCGGGTTCACTGTATTCCGCTGACCTTCGTATTGACGATGAAACACAGAAATTGCATCGGAATTAAATAAATGAGGCACAATGCCGACTTAAGTACAGGAAGACTGACTCTTCCTACTGTCTATGTTTTGAACCATTCCTGTCACACTAGTTACAGATTCCGATGCTTGACTTCAGGTTTACTGTATCCCTCTGACCTTCTTATTGACGGTGAAACACAGAAATTGCATCGGAATGAAATGGAAAAGGCACAATGCCGAATTAAGTACGAGAAGACCGACTCTTCTTACTGACTATGTTTTGAACCATTCCTGTGACACTAGTTATAGATTCCGATGCTTCACTTCAGGTTTACTGTATCCCTCTGACCATCTTATCGACAATGAAACACAGAAATTGCATCGCAATTAAATAGAAAAGGCACAATGCCGACTTAAGTTCAAGAAGACTTACTCTTCTTACTGACTATGTTTTGAACCATTCCTGTGACACTAGTTATAGATTCCGATGCTTCTCTTCAGGTTTACAGTATCCCCCTGACCTTCTTATGGACGATGAATCACAGAAATTGCATCGGAATTAAATACATAAGGCACATTGCCGACTTAAGTACAAGAAGACTGACCCCTAGTACTGTCTATGTTTAGAACCATTCCTGTGACACTAGTTATAGATTCCGATGCTTCACTTCAGGTTTACTGTATTCCTTGGACCTTCTTATTAACGATGAATCACAGAAATTGCATTGGAATTAAATACAAAAGGCACAATGCCGACTTATGTACAAGAAGACTGACTCATCTGACTGTCTATGTTTTGAACCATTCCTCTGACACTAGTTATAGATTACGATGCTTCACTTCAGGTTTACTGTATCCCTTGGACTTTCTTATTGACGACGAAACATAGAAATTGCATCGGAATTAAATAGAAAAGGCACAATGCCGACTTTAGTACAAGAAGACTGACTCTTCCTACTGTCTATGTTTTAAACCATTCCTGTGACACTAGTTATAGATTCCGATGATTAACTTCAGGTTTACTGTATCCCTCTGACCTTTTAATTGACGATGAAACACAGAAATTGCATCGGAATTAGATACAAAATGCACAATGTCGACTTAAGTACATGAGGACTGACTCTTCTTACTGTCTATGTATTGAAATAATCCTGTGACACTAGTTATAGATTCCGATGCTTCACTTCAGGTTTACTGTATCCCTTGGACCTTCTTATTGACGACGACATACAGAAATTGCTTCGGAATTAAATAGAAAATGCACATTGCCGACTAAAGAACAACAAGACTGACCCTTCCTATTGTCTATGCTTTGAACAATTCCTGTGACATTAGTTATAGATTCCGATGCTTCACTTCAGGTTTACTGAAACCCTCTGATCTTCTTATTGACGATGAAACACAGAAATTGCATCGGAATTAAATAGAAAAGGCACAATGCCGACTTAAGTACAAGAAGACTGACTCTTCCTACTGTCTATGTTTTGAACCATTCCTGTGACACTAGTTATAGATCCCGATGCCTCACTTCAGGTTTACTGTATCCCCCTGACCGCCCTATTGAAGATGAAACACAGAAATTGTATCGGAGTTAAATAGAAAAGGCACAATGCCGACTTAGGTACAAGAAGACTGACTCTTCTTACTGTCTATGATTTGAACCATTCCTGTGACACTAGTTATAGATTCCGAGGCTTCACTTCAGGTTTACTGTATCCCTTGGACCTTCTTAATGACGATGTATCACAGAAATTGCATCGGAATTAAATAGAAAAGGCACAATGCTGACTTATGTACAAGAAGACTGTCTCATCTACTGTCTATGTTTTGAACCATTCCTCTGACACTAGTTATAGATCCCGATGCTTCACTTCAGGTTTACTGTAACCCTCTGACCGCCCTATTGAAGATGAAACACAGAAATTACATCGGAATTAAATAGAAAAGGCACAATGCCGACTTAAGTACAAGAAGACTGACTCTTCTTACAGTCTATGTTTCGAACGATTCCTGTGCCACTAGTTATAGATTTCGATGCTTTACTTCAGGTTTACTTTATCCCTTGGATCTTCTTAATGACGGTGAATCACAGAAATTGCATCGGAATTAAATAGAAAAGGCACAATGCCGACTTAAGTACAAGAAGACTGACTCTACCTAATGTCTATGATTTGAACCATTCCTGTGACACTAGTTATAGATTCCGATGCTTCACTTCAGGTTTACTATATCCCACTGACCCACTTATTGACGATGAAACACAGAAATTGCATCGGAATTAAATATAAAAGGCACAATGCCGACTTAAGTACAAGAAGACTGACTCTTCCTACTGTCTATGTTTTGAACCATTCCTGTAACACTAGTTATAGATTCCGATGCTTCACTTCAGGTTTACTGTATCCCTCTGACCTTCTTATTGACAATGAAATACAGAAATTGCATCGCAATTAAGTAGAAAAGGCACAATTCCGACTTAAGTACAAGAAGACAGACTGTTCTTACTGTCTATGTTTAAACCATTCCTGTGACACTAGTTATAGATTCCGATGCTTCACTCCAGCTTCACTGTATTCCTTGGACCTTCTTATCGACGATGAAAACCAGAAATTGTATCGGAGTTAAATACAAAAGGCACAATGCCGAGTTAAGTACAAGAAGATTGACTCATCTTACTGTCTATGTTTTGAACTATTCCTGTGACACTAGTTATAGATTCCTTAGCTTCACTTCAGATTTACTGTATCCCTTGGACCTTCTTATTGACGACGAAACACAGAAATTGCATCGGAATTAAATAGAAAAGGCACAATGCCGACTTAAGTACAAGAAGACTGACTCTACCTAATGTCTATGATTTGAACCATTCCTGTGACACTAGTTATAGATTCCGATGCTTCACTTCAGGTTTACTATATCCCACTGACCCACTTATTGACGATGAAACACAGAAATTGCATCGGAATTAAATATAAAAGGCACAATGCCGACTTAAGTACAAGAAGACTGACTCTTCCTACTGTCTATGTTTTGAACCATTCCTGTAACACTAGTTATAGATTCCGATGCTTCACTTCAGGTTTACTGTATCCCTCTGACCTTCTTATTGACAATGAAATACAGAAATTGCATCGCAATTAAGTAGAAAAGGCACAATGCCGACTTAAGTACAAGAAGACTGACTCTTCCTACTGTCTATGTTTTAAAGCGTCATGTGACACTAGTTATAGATTCCGATGATTCACTTCAGGTTTACTGTATCCCTCTGACCTTCTTATTGACGATGAAACATAGAAATTGCATCGGAATTATATAGAAAAGGCACAATGCCGACTTTAGTACAAGAAGACTGACTCTTCTTACTGTCTATGTTTTGAAATATTCCTGTGACACTAGTTATAGATTGTGATTCTTCATTTCAGGTTTACTGTATCCCTTGGACCTCCTTATTGACGACGACATACAGAAATTGCATCGGAATTAAATAGAAAATGCACAATGCCGACTAAAGTACAACAAGACTGACCCTTCCTATTGTCTATGCTTTGAACAATTCCTGTGACATTAGTTATAGATTCCGATGCTTCACTTCAGGTTTACTGAAACCCTCTGACCTTCTTATTGACGATGAAACATAGAAATTGCATCGGAATTATATAGAAAAGGCACAATGCCGACTTTAGTACAAGAAGACTGACTCTTCCTACTGTCTATGCTTTGAACCATTCCTGTGACACTAGTTATAGATCCCGATGCTTCACTTCAGGTTTACTGTATCCCTCTGACCGCCCAATTGAAGATGAAACACAGAAATTGCATCGGAATGAAATAGAAAAGGCACAATGCCGACTTAAGTACAAGAAGACTCACTCTTCTTACTGTCTATGTTTTGAACCATTCCTGTGACACTAGTTATAGATTCCGATGCTTCACTTCAGGTGTACTGTATTCCTTGGACTTTCTTAATGACAATGTATCACAGAAATTGCATCGGAATTAAATACAAAAGGCACAATTCCGACTTAAGTACAAGAAGACTGACTCTTCTTACTGTCTATGTTTAAACAATTCCTGTGACAATAGTTATAGATTCCGATGCTTCACTCCAGGTTCACTGTATTCCTTGGACCTTCTTATCGACGATGAATACCAGAAATTGTATCGGAATTAAATAGAAAAGGCACAATGCCGACTTAAGTACAAGAAGACTGACTCTTCTTACAGTCTATGTTTCGAACAATTCCTGTGACACTAGTTATAGATTCCGATGCATCACTCCAGGTTCACTGTATTCCTTGGACCTTCTTATCGACGATGAAAACGAGAAATTGTATCGGAGTTAAATACAAAAGGCACAATGCCGAGTTAAGTACAAGAAGACTGACTCTTCTTACTGTCTATGTTTTGAACTATTCCTGTGACACTAGTTGTAGAATCTGATGCTTCACTTCAGATTTATTGTATCACTTGGACCTTCTTATCGACGACGAAACACAGAAATTGCATCGGAATTAAATAGAAAAGGCACAATGCCGACTTAAGTACAAGAAGACTTACTCTACCTAATGTCTATGCTTTGGACCATTCCTGTGACACTAGTTATAAATTCCGATGCTTCACTTCAGGTTTACTGTATCCCACTGACCTTCTCATTGACGATGAAACACAGAAATTGCATCGGAATTAAATAAAAAAGGCACAATGCCGACTTAAGTACAAGAAGACTGACTCTTCCTACTGTCTACGTTTTAAACCATTCCTGTAACACTAGTTATAGATCCGATGCTTCACTTCAGGTTTACTGTATCCATCTGACCTTCTTATTGACGATGAGACACAGAATTTGCATAGGAAGTAAATAGAAACGCCACAATGCCGACTTAAGTACAAGAAGACTGACTCTTCTTACTGACTATATTTTGAACCATTCCTGTGACACTAGTTATAGATTCCGAAGCTTTACTTCAGATTTACTGTATCCCTCTGACCTTCTTATTGACAATGAAATACAGAAATTGCATCGCCATTAAATACAAAAGGCACAATGCCGACTTAAGTACAAGAAGACTGACTCTTCCTACTGTCTATGTTTTGAACCATTCCTGTGACACTAGTTATAGATCCCGATGCTTCACTTCAGGTTTACTGTATCCCTCTGACCGCCCTATTGAAGATGAAACACAGAAATTGCATCGGAATTAAATAGAAAAGGCACACTGCCGACTTAAGTACAAGAAGACTGACTCTACCTAATGTCTATGATTTGAACCATTCCTGTGACACTACTTATAGATTCCGATGCTTCACTTCAGGTTTACTGTATCCCTTGGACCTTCTTATTGACGATGAATCATAGAAATTGCATCGGAATAAAAAACAAAAGGCACAATGCCGACTTAAGTACAAGAAGACTGACTCTTCTTACTGACTGTGTTTTGAACCATTCCTGTGACACTAGTTATAGATTCCGATGCTTCACTTCAGGTTCACTGTATCCCTCTGACCTTCTTATTGGCAATGAAACACAGAAATTGCATCGCAATTAAGTAGAAAAGGCACAATGCCGACTTAAGTACAAGAAGACAGACTCTTCTTACTGATTTTGTTTTGAACCATTCCTGTGACAGTAGTTATAGATTCCGATGCTTCACTTCAGGTGTACTGTATCCCTTGGACCTTCTTATTAACGATGAAAAACAGAAGTTGCATCGGAATTAAACACAAAAGGCACAATGCCGAATTTAGTTCACGTTGACTGACTCTTCTTATTGTCTATGATTTGAACCATTCCTGTGACACTAGTTATAGATTCTGATGCTTCATTTCAGGTTTACTGTATCCCTCTGACCTTCTTATTGACGATGAAACACAGATATTGCATCGGAATTAAATACAAAACGCACAATGCCGACTTAAGTACAAGAAGACTGACTCTTCCTAGTGTCTATGTGTTGAACCATTCCTGTGACACTAGTTATAGATTCCGATGCTTCACTTCAGGTTTACCGCATCCCTCTGACCTTCGTTTTGACGATGAAACACAGAAATTGCATCGGAATTAAATGCAAAAGGCACAATGCCGACTCAAATACAAGAACACTGACTCTTCCTACTGTCTATGATTTGGACCATACCTGTGACACTAATTATAGATTCCGATGCTTCATTTCAGGTTTACTGTATCCCTCTGACCTTCTTATTGACGATGAAACACCGAAATTGCATCGGAATCAAATACGAAAGGCACAATGCCGACATAAGTACAAGAAGACTGCCTCTTCTTACTGACTATGGTTTGAACCATTCCTGTGACACCACTTATAGATTCCGATGCTTCACTTCAGGTTTACTGTATACCTCTGACCTTCTTATTGACGATGAAACACAGAAATTGCATCGGAATTTAATAGAAAAGGCACAATGCCGACTTAGGTGCTAGAAGACTGTCTCTTCTTAATGTCAATGCTTTGAACCATTCCTGTGACACTAGTTATAGATTCCGAAGCTTTCCTTCAGGTTTACTGCATCCCTTGGACCTTCTTATTGACGATGAAACACAGAAATTGCATCGGAATTAAATAGAAAAGGCACAATGCCGACTTAAGTACAAGAAGACTGGCTCTTCTTACTGACTATGTTTTGAACCATTCCTGTGACACTAGTTATTGATTCCAATTCTTCACTTCAGGTTTACTGTATCCCATGGACCTTCTTATTGACGATGAAACACAAAAATTGCATCGGAATTAAATGCAAAAGGCACAATGCCGACTTAAGTACAAGTAGACTGACTCTTCCTACTGTCAATGATTTGAGCCATTCCTGTGACACTAGTTATAGATTCCCATGCTTCACTTCATATTTACTGTATCCCTCTGACCTTCTTGTTGACAATGAAACACAGAAATTGCATCGCAATTAAATAGAAGAGGCACAATGCCGACTTAAGTACAAGAAGACTGACACCTCTTACTGACTATGTTTTGAACCATTCCTGTGACACTAGTTATAGTCTCCGATGCTTCACTTTAGGTTTACTGTATGCCTCTGACCTTCTTATGGACGATGAAACACAGAAATTGCATCGCAATTAAATGCAAAAATCACATTGCCGACTTAACTACAAGAAGACTGACTCTTATTACTGTCTATGTTTTGAACCATTCCTGCGACACTAGCTATAGATTCCGATGCTTCACTTCAGGTTTACTTTATCCCTTGGATCTTCTTAATGACGATGAATCACAGAAATTGCATCGGAATTAAATACAAAAGGCACAATTCCGACTTAAGTACAAGAAGACTGACTCTTCTTACTGTGTATGTTTGAACAATTCCTGTGACACTATTTATAGATTCCGATGCTTCACTCCAGGTTCACTGTGTTCCTTGGACCTTCTTATCGACGATGAAAACGAGAAATTGTATCGGAGTTAAATACAAAAGGCACAATGCCGAGTTAAGTACAAGAAGACTGACTCTTCTTACTGTCAATGTTTTGAACTATTCCTGTGACACTAGTTATAGATTCTGATGCTTCACTTCAGATTTATTGTATCCCTTGGACCTTCTTATCGACGACGAAACACAGAAATTGCATCGGAATTAAATAGAAAAGGCACAATGCCGACTTAAGTACAAGAAGACTGACTCTACCTAATGTCTATGATTTGAACCATTCCTGTGACACTAGTTATAGATTCCGATGCTTCACTTCAGGTTTACTGTATCCCACTGAACTTCTTATTGACGATGAAACACAGAAATTGCATCGGAATTAAATAAAAAAGGCACAATGCCTACTTAAGTACAAGAAGTCTGACTCTTCCTACTGTCTATGTTTTAAACCATTCCTGTAACACTAGTTATAGATCCGATGCTTCACTTCAGGTTTACTGTATCCATCTGACCTTCTTATTGACGATGAGACACAGAATTTGCATCGGAAGTAAATAGAAACGCCACAATGCCGACTTAAGTACCAGAAGACTGACTCTTCTTACTGACTATATTTTCAACCAATCCTGTGACACTAGTTATAGATTGCGATGCTTCTCTTCAGGTTTATTGTTTCCCTTGGACCTTCTTATTGACGATGAATCATAGAAATTGCATCGGAATTAAATACAAAAGGCACAATGCCGACTTAAGTACAAGAAGACTGACACTTCTTACTGACTATGTTTTGAACCATTCCTGTGACACTGGTTATAGATTCCGAAGCTTCACTTCAGATTTACTGTATCCCTCTGACCTTCTTATTGACAATGAAATACAGAAATTGCATCGCAATTAGATAGAAGAGGCACAATGCCGACTTAAGTACAAGAAGACTGACTCTTCCTTCTGTCTATGTTTTAAACCATTCCTGTGACACTAGTTATAGATTCCGAAGATTCACTTCAGGTTTACTGTATCCCTCTGACCTTCTAATTGACGATGAAACACAGAAATTGCATCGGGATTAGATACAAAAAGCACAATGTCGACTTAAGTACAAGAGGACTGACTCTTCTTACTGTCTATGTTTTGAAATATTCCTGTGACACTAGTTATAGATTCCGATGCTTCACTTCAGGTTTACTGTATCCCTTGGACCTTGTTATTGACGACGACAAACAGAAATTGCATCGGAATTAAATAGAAAATGCACAATGCCGACTAAAGTACAACAAGACTGACCCTTCCTATTGTCTATGCTTTGAACAATTCCTGTGACATTAGTTATACATTCCGATGCTTCACTTCAGGTTTACTGTATCCCTCTGACCGCCCTATTGAAGATGAAACACAGAAATTGCATCGGAATTAAATAGAAAATGCACAATGCCGACTTAAGTACAAGAAGACTGACTCTTCTTACTGTCTATGTTTTGAACCATTCCTGTGACACTAGTTATAGATTCCGATGCTTCACTTCAGGTTTACTGTATCCCTTGGACCTTCTTAATGACGATGTATCACAGGAATTGCATCGGAATTAAATATAAAAGGCACAATGCTGACTTATGTACAAGAAGACTGTCTCATCTACTGTCTATGTTTTGAACCATTCCTCTGACACTAGTTATGGATCCCGATGCTTCACTTCAGGTTTACTGTATCCCTCTGACCGCCCTATTGAAGATGAAACACAGAAATTGCATCGGAATTAAATAGAAAAGGCACAATGCCGACTTAAGTACAAGAAGACTGACTCTTCTTCCAGTCTATGATTTGAACCATTCCTGTGACACTAGTTACAGATTCCGATGCTTCACTTCAGGTTTACTTTATCCCTTGGATCATCTTAATGACGATGAATCACAGAAATTGCATCGGAATTAAATACAAAAGGCACAATTCCGACTTAAGTACAAGAAGACTGACTCTTCTTACTGTGTAAGTTTGAACAATTCCTGTGACACTAGTTATAGATTCCGATGCTTCACTCCAGGTTCACTGTATTCCTTGGACTTTCTTATCGACGATGAAAACCAGAAATTGTATCTGAGTTAAATACAAAAGGCACAATGCCGAGTTTAGTACAAGAAGACTGACTCTTCTTACTGTCTATGTTTTGAACTATTCCTGTGACACTAGTTATAGATTCTGATGCTTCACTTCAGATTTACTGTATCCCTTGGACGTTCTTATCGACGACGAAACACTGAAATTTCATCGGATTTAAATAGAAAAGGCACACTGCCGACTTAAGTACAAGAAGACTGACTCTACCTAATGTCTATGATTTGAACCATTCCTGTGACACTAGTTATAGATTCCGATGCTTCACTTCAGGTTTACTGTATCCCACTGACCTTCTTATTGACGATGAAACACAGAAATTGCATCGGAATTAAATAAAAAAGGCACAATGCCGACTTAAGTACAAGACGACTGACTCTTCCTACTGTCTATGTTTTAAACCATTCCTGTAACACTAGTTATAGATCCGATGCTTCACTTCAGGTTTACTGTATCCATCTGACCTTCTTATTGACGATGAGACACAGAATTTGCATCGGAAGTAAATAGAAACGCCACAATGCCGACTTAAGTACAAGAAGACTGACTCTTCTTATTGACTATATTTTGAACCATTACTGTGACACTAGTTATAGATTGCGATGCTTCACTTCAGGTTTACTGTATCCCTTGGACTTTCTTATTGTCGATGAATCATAGAAATTGCATCGGAATTAAAAACAAAAGGCACAATGCCGATTTAAGTACAAGAAGACTGACTCTTCTTACTGACTATTTTTTGAACCATTCCTGTGACACTAGTTATAGATTCCGAGGCTTCACTTCAGGTTTACTGTATCCCTCTGACCTTCTTATTGACAATGAAACACAGAAATTGCATCGCAATTAAATAGAAAAAGCACAATGCCGACTTAAGTGCAAGAAGACTGACTCTTCTTACTGATTATGTTTTGAACCATTCCTGTGACAGTAGTTATAGATTCCGATGCTTCGCTTCAGGTGTACTGTATCCCTTGGACCATCTTATTGACGATGAAACACAGAAATTGCATCGGAATTAAACACAAAAGGCACAATGCCGACTTTAGTTCACGTAGACTGACTCTTCTTACTGTCTATGATTTGAACCATTCCTGTGACACTAGTTATAGATTCTGATGCTTCATTTCAGGTTTACTGTATCCCTCTGACCTTCTTATTGACGATGAAACACAGAAATTGCATCGGAATGAAATACAAAACGCACAATGCCGACTTAAGTACAAGAAGACTGACTCTTACTAGTGTATATGTGTTGAACCATTCCTGTGACACTAGTTATAGATTCCGATGCTTCACTTCAGGTTTACTGCATCATTCTGACCTTCGTTTTGACGATGAAACACAGAAATTGCATCGGAATTAAATGCAAAAGGCACAATGCCGACTCAAATACAAGAACACAGACTCTTCCTACTGTCTATGATTTGGACCATACCTGTGACACTAATTATAGATTCCGATGCTTCATTTCAGGTTTACTGTATCCCTCTGACCTTCTTATTGACGATGAAACACCGAAATTGCATCGGGATCAAATACGAAAGGCACAATGCCGACATAAGTACAAGAAGACTGACTCTTCTTACTGACTATGGTGTGAACCATTCCTGTGACACCACTTATAGATTCCGATGATTCACTTCAGGTTTGCTGTATCCCTCTGACCTTCTTATTGACGATGAAACACAGAAATTGCATCGGAATTTAATAGAAAAGGCACAATGCCGACTTAAGTGCAAGAAGACTGTCTCTTCTTAATAACAATGCTTTGAACCATTCCTGTGACACTAGTTATGGATTCCGAAGCTTTTCTTCAGGTTTACTGCATCTCTTGGACCTTCTTATTGACGATGAAACACAGAAATTGCATCGGAATTAAACACAAAAGGCACAATGCCGACTTTAGTTCACGTAGACTGACTCTTCTTACTGTCTATGATTTGAACCATTCCTGTGACACTAGTTATTGATTCCGATTCTTCACTTCAGGTTTACTGTATCCCATGGACCTTCTTATTGACGATGAAACACAAAAATTGCATCGGAATTAAATACAAAAGGCACAATGCTGACTTAAGTACAAGTAGACTGACTCTTCCTACTGTCTATGTTTTGAGCCATTCCTGTGACACTAGTTATAGATTCCGATGCTTCACTTCATATTTACTGTATCCCTCTGACCTTCTTGTTGACAATGAAACACAGAAAATGCATCGCAATTAAATAGAAAAGGCACAATGCCGACTTAAGTACAAGAAGACTGACTCCTCTTACTGACTATGTTTTGAACCATTCCTGTGACACTAGTTATAGTCTCCGATGCTTCACTTCAGGTTTACTGTATCCCTCTGTCCTTCTTATAGACGGTGATACACAGAAATTGCATCGGAATTAAATACAAAAGGCACATTGCCGACTTAACTACAAGAAGACAGACTCTTCTTACTGATTTTGTTTTGAACCATTCCTGTGACAGTAGTTATAGATTCCGATGCTTCACTTCAGGTGTACTGTATCCCTTGGACCTTCTTATTAACGATGAAACACAGAAATAGCATAGGAATTAAACACAAAAGGCACAATGCCGAATTTAGTTCACGTAGACTGACTCTTCTTATTGTCTATGATTTGAACCATTCCTGTGACACTAGTTATAGATTCTGATGCTTCATTTCAGGTTTACTGTATCCCTCTGACCTTCTTATTGACGATGAAACACAGATATTGCATCGGAATTAAATACAAAACGCACAATGCCGACTTAAGTACAAGAAGACTGACTCTTCCTAGTGTCTATGTGTTGAACCATTCCTGTGACACTAGTTATAGATTCCGATGCTTCACTTCAGGTTTACTGCATCCCTCTGACCTTCGTTTTGACGATGAAACACAGAAATTGCATCGGAATTAAATGCAAAAGGCACAATGCCGACTCAAATACAAGAACACTGACTCTTCCTACTGTCTATGATTTGGACCATACCTGTGACACTAATTATAGATTCCGATGCTTCATTTCAGGTTTACTGTATCCCTCTGACCTTCTTATTGACGATGAAACACCGAAATTGCATCGGAATCAAATACGAAAGGCACAATGCCGACATAAGTACAAGAAGACTGCCACTTCTTACTGACTATGGTTTGAACCATTCCTGTGACACCACTTATAGATTCCGATGCTTCACTTCAGGTTTACTGTATCCCTCTGACCTTCTTATTGACGATGAAAGACAGAAATTGCATCGGAATTTAATAGAAAAGGCACAATGCCGACTTAGGTGCTAGAAGACTGTCTCTTCTTAATGTCAATGCTTTGAACCATTCCTGTGACACTAGTTATAGATTCCGAAGCTTTTCTTCAGGTTTACTGCATCCCTTGGACCTTCTTATTGACGATGAAACACAGAAATTGCATCGGAATTAAATAGAAAAGGCACAATGCCGACTTAAGTACAAGAAGACTGACTCTTCTTACTGACTATGTTTTGAACCATTCCTGTGACACTAGTTATTGATTCCAATTCTTCACTTCAGGTTTACTGTATCCCATGGACCTTCTTATTGACGATGAAACACAAAAATTGCATCGGAATTAAATGCAAAAGGCACAATGCCGACTTAAGTACAAGTAGACTGACTCTTCCTACTGTCAATGTTTTGAGCCATTCCTGTGACACTAGTTATAGATTCCGATGCTTCACTTCATATTTACTGTATCCCTCTGACCTTCTTGTTGACAATGAAACACAGAAATTGCATCGCAATTAAATAGAAGAGGAACAATGCCGACTTAAGTACAAGAAGACTGACACCTCTTACTGACTATGTTTTGAACCAATCCTGTGACACTAGTTATAGTCTCCGATGCTTCACTTCAGGTTTACTGTATGCCTCTGACCTTCTTATGGACGATGAAACACAGAAATTGCATCGCAATTAAATGCAAAAGGCACATTGCCGACTTAACTACAAGAAGACTGACTCTTATTACTGTCTATGTTTTGAACCATTCCTGTGACACTAGCTATAGATTCCGATGCTTCACTTCAGGTTTACTTTATCCCTTGGATCTTCTTAATGACGATGAATCACAGAAATTGCATCGGAATTAAATACAAAAGGCACAATTCCGACTTAAGTACAAGAAGACTGACTCTTCTTACTGTGTATGTTTGAACAATTCCTGTGACACTATTTATAGATTCCGATGCTTCACTCCAGGTTCACTGTATTCCTTGGACCTTCTTATCGACGATGAAAACGAGAAATTGTATCGGAGTTAAATACAAAAGGCACAATGCCGAGTTAAGTACAAGAAGACTGACTCTTCTTACTGTCAATGTTTTGAACTATTCCTGTGACACTAGTTATAGATTCTGATGCTTCACTTCAGATTTATTGTATCCCTTGGACCTTCTTATCGACGGCGAAACACAGAAATTGCATCGGAATTAAATAGAAAAGGCACAATGCCGACTTAAGTACAAGAAGACTGACTCTACCTAATGTCTATGATTTGAACCATTCCTGTGACACTAGTTATAGATTCCGATGCTTCACTTCAGGTTTACTGTATCCCACTGAACTTCTTATTGACGATGAAACACAGAAATTGCATCGGAATTAAATAAAAAAGGCACAATGCCTACTTAAGTACAAGAAGACTGACTCTTCCTACTGTCTATGTGTTAAACCATTCCTGTAACACTAGTTATAGATCCGATGCTTCACTTCAGGTTTACTGTATCCATCTGACCTTCTTATTGACGATGAGACACAGAATTTGCATCGGAAGTAAATAGAAACGCCACAATGCCGACTTAAGTACCAGAAGACTGACTCTTCTTACTGACTATATTTTCAACCAATCCTGTGACACTAGTTATAGATTGCGATGCTTCTTTTCAGGTTTATTGTATCCCTTGGACCTTCTTATTGACGATGAATCATAGAAATTGCATCGGAATTAAATACAAAAGGCACAATGCCGACTTAAGTACAAGAAGACTGACACTTCTTACTGACTATGTTTTGAACCATTCCTGTGACATTGGTTATAGATTCCGAAGCTTCACTTAAGATTTACTGTATCCCTCTGACCTTCTTATTGACAATGAAATACAGAAATTGCATCGCAATTAAATAGAAAAGGCACAATGCCGACTTAAGTACAAGAAGACTGACTCTTCCTACTGTCTATGTTTTAAACCATTCCTGTGACACTAGTTATAGATTCCGAAGATTCACTTCAGGTTTACTGTATCCCTCTGACCTTCTAATTGACGATGAAACACAGAAATTGCATCGGGATTAGATACAAAAAGCACAATGTCGACTTAAGTACAAGAGGACTGACTCTTCTTACTGTCTATGTTTTGAAATATTCCTGTGACACTAGTTATGGATTCCGATGCTTCACTTCAGGTTTACTGTATCCCTTGGACCTTGTTATTGACGACGACAAACAGAAATTGCATCGGAATTAAATAGAAAATGCACAATGCCGACTAAAGTACAACAAGACTGACCCTTCCTATTGTCTATGCTTTGAACAATTCCTGTGACATTAGTTATAGATTCCGATGCTTCACTTCAGGTTTACTGTATCCCTCTGACCGCCCTATTGAAGATGAAACACAGAAATTGCATCGGAATTAAATAGAAAATGCACAATGCCGACTTAAGTACAAGAAGACTGACTCTTCTTACTGTCTGTGTTTTGAACCATTCCTGTGACACTAGTTATAGATTCCGATGCTTCACTTCAGGTTTACTGTATCCCTTGGACCTTCTTAATGACGATGTATCACAGGAATTGCATCGGAATTAAATAGAAAAGGCACAATGCTGACTTATGTACAAGAAGACTGTCTCATCTACTGTCTATGTTTTGAACCATTCCTCTGACACTAGTTATGGATCCCGATGCTTCACTTCAGGTTTACTGTATCCCTCTGACCGCCCTATTGAAGATGAAACACAGAAATTGCATCGGAATTAAATAGAAAAGGCACAATGCCGACTTAAGTACAAGAAGCCTGACTCTTCTTCCAGTCTATGTTTTGAACCATTCCTGTGACACTAGTTATAGATTCCGATGCTTCACTTCAGGTTTACTTTATCCCTTGGATCATCTTAATGACGATGAATCACAGAAATTGCATCGGAATTAAATACAAAAGGCACAATTCCGAATAAAGTACAAGAAGACTGACTCTTCTTACTGTGTAAGTTTGAACAATTCCTGTGACACTAGTTATAGATTCCGATGCTTCACGCCAGGTTCACTGTATTCCTTGGACTTTCTTATCGACGATGACAACCAGAAATTGTATCTGAGTTAAATACAAAAGGCACAATGCCGACTTAAGTACAAGACGACTGACTCTTCCTACTGTCTATGTTTTAAACCATTCCTGTAACACTAGTTATAGATCCGATGCTTCACTTCAGGTTTACTGTATCCATCTGACCTTCTTATTGACGATGAGACACAGAATTTGCATCGGAAGTAAATAGAAACGCCACAATGCCGACTTAAGTACAAGAAGACTGACTCTTCTTACTGACTATATTTTGAACCATTACTGTGACACTAGTTATAGATTGCGATGCTTCACTTCAGGTTTACTGTATCCCTTGGACTTTCTTATTGTCGATGAATCATAGAAATTGCATCGGAATTAAAAACAAAAGGCACAATGCCGACTTAAGTACAAGAAGACTGACTCTTCTTACTGACTATTTTTTGAACCATTCCAGTGACACTAGTTATAGATTCGGATGCTTCACTTCAGGTTTACTGTATCCCTCTGACCTTCTTATTGACAATGAAACACAGAAATTGCATCGCAATTAAATAGAAAAAGCACAATGCCGACTTAAGTGCAAGAAGACTGACTCTTCTTACTGATTATGATTTGAACCATTCCTGTGACAGTAGTTATAGATTCCGATGCTTCGCTTCAGGTGTACTGTATCCCTTGGACCTTCTTATTGACAATGAAACACAGAAATTGCATCGGAATTAAACACAAAAGGCACAATGCCGACTTTAGTTCACGTAGACTGACTCTTCTTACTGTCTATGATTTGAACCATTCCTGTGACACTAGTTATAGATTCTGATGCTTCATTTCAGGTTTACTGTATCCCTCTGACCTTCTTATTGACGATGAAACACCGAAATATCATCGGGATCAAATACGAAAGGCACATGCCGACAAAAGTACAAGAAGACTGACTCTTCTTACTGACTATGGTTGGAACCATTCCTGTGACACCACTTATAGATTCCGATGATTCACTTCAGGTTTACTGTATCCCTCTGACCTTCTTATTGACGATGAAACACAGAAATTGCATCGGAATTTAATAGAAAAGGCACAATGCCGACTTAAGTGCAAGAAGACGGTCTCTTCTTAATAACAATGCTTTGAACCATTCCTGTGACACTAGTTATGGATTCCGAAGCTTTTCTTCAGGTTTACTGCATCCCTTGGACCTTCTTATTGACGATGAAACACAGAAATTGCATCGGAATTAAATAGAAAAGGCACAATGCCGACTTAAGTACAAGAAGACTGACTCTTCTTACTGACTATGTTTTGAACCATTCCTGTGACACTAGTTATTGATTCCGATTCTTCACTTCAGGTTTACTGTATCCCATGGACCTTCTTATTGACGATGAAACACAAAAATTGCATCGGAATGAAATACAAAAGGCACAATGCTGACTTAAGTACAAGTAGACTGACTCTTCCTACTGTCTATGTTTTGAGCCATTCCTGTGACACTAGTTATAGATTCCGATTCTTCACTTCATATTTACTGTATCCCTCTGACCTTCTTGTTGACAATGAAACACAGAAAATGCATCGCAATTAAATAGAAAAGGCACAATGCCGACTTAGGTACAAGAAGACTGACTCCTCTTACTGACTATGTTTTGAACCATTCCTGTGACACTAGTTATAGTCTCCGATGCTTCACTTCAGGTTTACTGTATCCCTCTGACCTTCTACTTGACGATGAAACACAGAAATTGCATCGGAATTAGATACAAAAAGCACAATGTCGACTTAAGTACTAGAGGACTGACTCTTCTAACTGTCTATGTTTTGAAACATTCCTGTGACACTAGTTATAGATTCCGATGCTTCACTTCAGGTTTACTGTATCCCTTGGACCTTCTTATTGACGACGACATACAGAAATTGCATCGGAATTAAATAGAAAATGCACAATGCCGACTTAAGTACAACAAGACTGACCCTTCCTATTGTCTATGTTTTGAACAATTCCTGTGACATTAGTTATAGATTCCAATGCTTCACTTCAGGTTAACTGTATCCATCTGACCTTCTTATTGACGATGAAACACAGAAATTACATCGGAATTAAATAGAAAAGGAACAATGCCGACTTAAGTACAAGAAGACTGACTCTTCCTACTATCTATGTTTTGAACCATTCCTGTGACACTAGTTATAGATCCCGATGCTTCACTTCAGGTTTACTGTATCCCTCTGACCGCCCTATTGAAGATGAAACACAGAAATTGCATCGGACTTAAATAGAAAAGGCACAATGCCAACTTAAGTACAAGCAGACTGACTCTTCTTACTGTCTATGTTTTGAACCATTCCTGTGACACTAGTTATAGATTCCGATGCTTCACTTCAGGTTTACTGTATCCCTTGGACCTTCTTAATGACGATGTATCACAGAAATTGCATCGGAATGAAATAGGAAAGGCACAATGCTGACTTATGTACATGAAGACTGTCTCATCTACTGTCTATGTTTTGAACCATTCCTCTGACACTAGTTATAGATCCCGATGCTTCACTTCAGGTTTACTGTATCCCACTGACCGCCCTATTGAAGATGAAACACAGAAATTGCATCGGAATTAAATAGAAAAGGCACAATGCCGACTTAAGTACAAGAAGACTGACTCTTCCTACAGTCTATTTTTGAACCATTCCTGTGACACTAGTTATACATTCCGATGCTTCACTTGAGGTTTACTTAATCCCTTGGATCTTATAATGACGATGAATCACAGAAATTGCATCGGAATTAAATAGATAAGGCACAATGCCGACTTAAGTACAAGAAGACTGACTCTACCTAATGTCTATGATTTGAACCATTCCTGTGACACTAGTTATAGATTCCGATGCTTCACTTCAGGTTTACTGTATCCCACTGACCTTCTTATTGACGATGAAACACAGAAATTGCATCGGAATTAAATACAAAAGGCACAATGCCGACTTAAGTACAAGAAGACTGACTCTTCCTACTGTGTATGTTGTGAACCATTCCTGTAACATTGGTTATAGATCCGATGCTTCACTTCAGGTTTAATGTATCCATCTGACCTTCTTGTTGACGATGAGACACAGAATTTGCATCGGAAGTAAATAGAAACGGCACAATGCCGGCTTAAGTACAAGAAGACTGACTCTTCTTACTGACTATATTTTGAACCATTCCTGTGACACTAGTTATAGATTGAGATGCTTCACTTCAGGTTTACTGTATCCCTTGGACCTTCTTATTGACGATGAATCACAGAAATTGCATCGGAATTAAATACAAAAGGCACAATGCCGACTTAAGTGCAAGAAGACTGACTCTTCTTACTGACTATGTTTTGAACCATTCCTGTGACACTAGTTATAGATTCCGATGCTTCACTTCAGGTTTACTGTATCCCTCTGACCTTCTTATTGACAATGAAACACAGAAATTGCATCGCAATTAAATAGAAAAAGCACAATGCCGACTTCAGTACATGAAGACTGACTCTTCTTACTGATTATGTTTTGAACCATTCCTGTGACACTAATTATAGACTCCGATGCTTCACTTCAGGTTTACTGTATCCCTCTGACCTTCTTATTGATGATGAAACAAAGAAATTGCATCGGAATTAAATAGTAAAGGCACAATGCTGACTTATGTACAAGAAGACTGACTCTTCTTACTGTCTATGATTTGAACCATTCCTGTGACACTAGTTATAGATTCCGATGCTTCACTTGAGGTGTACTGTAAACCTTGGACCCTTTTTATTGACGATGAAAACACAGAAATTGCATCGGAATTAAACACAAAAGGCACAATGCCGACTTTAGTACACGTAGACAGTCTCTTCTTACTGTCTATGTTTTGAAACATTCCTGTGACACTAGTTATAGATTCTGATGCTTCATTTCAGGTTTACTGCATCCCTCTGACCTTCTTATTGACGATGAAACACAGAAATTGCATCGAAATTAAATAGAAAACGCACAATGCCGACTTAAGTACAAGAAGACTGACTCTTCCTACTGTCTATGTGTTGAACTATTCCTGTGACACTAGTTATAGATTCCGATGCTTCACTTCAGGTTTACTGTATCCCTCTGACCTTCTTATTGACGATGAAACACAGAAATTGCATCGGAATTCATGCAAAAGGCACAATGCCGACTTAAGTACAAGAAGACTGACTCATCTGACTGTCTATGTTTTGAACCATTCCTCTGACACTAGTTATAGATTCCGATGCTTCACTTCAGGTTTACTATATTCCTTGGACTTTCTTATTGACGACGAAACATAGAAATTGCATCGGAATTAAATAGAAAAGGCACAATGCCGACCTTAAGTACAAGAAGGCTGACTCTTCCTACTGTCTATGTTTTAAAACCATTCCTGTGACACTAGTTATAGATTCCGAAGATTCCACTTCAGGTTTACTATATCCCTCTGACCTTCTAATTGACGATGAAACACAGAAATTGCATCGGAATTAGATACAAAAAGCACAATGTCGACTTAAGTACAAGAGGACTGACCTCTTCTTACTGTCTATGTTTTGAAACATTCCTGAGACACTAGTTATAGATTTCGATGCTTCAGGTTCGGGTTTACTGTATCCCTTGGGCCTTATTATTGACCCACGACATGCAGAAATTGCATTGGAATTAAATTGAAAATGCACAATGCCGACTTAAGTACAACAAAGACTGACCCTTCCTATTGTCTATGTTTGAACAATTCCTGTGACATTAGTTATAGATTTCCGATGCTTCACTTCAGGTTTACTGCATCCCTCTGACCTTCTTATTGACGATGAAAAACAGAAATTGCATCTCAATTAAATAGAAAAGGCACAATGCAGACTTAAGTACAAGAAGACTGACTCTTCCTACTGCCTATGTTTTGAACCATTCCTGTGACACTAGTTATAGATCCCGATGCTTCACTTCAGGTTTACTGTATCCCTCTGACCGCCATATTGAAGATGAAACACAGAAATTGCATCGGAATTACATAGAAAAGGCACAATGCCGACTTAAGTACAAGAAGACTGACTCTTCTTTCTGTCTATATGTTTTGAACCATTCCTGTGACACCAGTTGTAGATTCCGATGCTTCACTTCAGGTTTACTGTATTCCTTGGACCTTCTTAATGACGATGTATCACAGAAATTGCATCGGAATTAAATAGAAAAGGCACAATGCTGACTTATGTACAAGAAGACTGTCTCATCTACTGTCTATGTTTTGAACCATTCCTCTGACACTAGTTATAGATCCGATGCTTCACTTCAGGTTTACTGTATCCCTCTGACCACCCTATTGAAGATGAAACACAGAAATTGCATCGGAATTAAATAAGAAAAGGGCACAATGCCGGACTTAAGTACAAGAAGACTGACTCTTCTTACAGTCTATGTTTTGAACCATTCCTGTGACACTAGTTATACATTCCGATGCTTCACTTCAGGTTTACTGTATCCCTCTGACCTTCTTATTGACAATGAAACACAGAAATTGCATCGCAATTAAATAGAAAAGGCACAATGCCGACTTAAGTACAAGAAGACTGACTCTTCTTACTGATTATGTTTTGAACCATTCCTGTGACACTAGTTATAGACTACGATGCTTCACTTCAGGTTTACTGTATCCCTCTGACCTTATTGATGATGAAACAAAGAAATTGCATCGGAATTAAATAGAAAAGGCACAATGCTGACTTAAGTACAAGAAGACTGACACTTCTTACTGTCTATGATTTGAACCATTCCTGTGACACTATTTATAGATTCCGATGCTTCACTTCAGGTGAACTGTATCCCTTGGACCTTCTTATTGACGATGAAGCACAGAAATTGCATCGGAATTAAACACAAAAGGCACAATGCCGACTTTAGTACACGTAGACAGACTCTTCTTACTGTCTATGTTTTGAACCATTCCTGTGACACTAGTTATAGATTCTGATGCTTCATTTCAGGTTTACTGTATCCCTCTGACCTTCTTATCGACGATGAAACACAGAAATTGCATCGGAATTAAATACAAAACGCACAATGCCGACTTAAGTACAAGAAGGCTGACTCTTCCTACTGTCTATGTTTTAAACCATTCCTGTGACACTAGTTATAGATTCCGATGATTCACTTCAGGTTTACTGTATCCCTCTGACCTTCCAATTTACGATGAAACACAGATATTGCATCGGAATTAGATACAAAAAGCACAATGTCGACTTAAGTACAAGAGGACTGACTCTTCTTACTGTTTATGTTTTGAAACATTCCTGTGACACTAGTTATAGATTCCGACGCTTCACTTCAGGTTTACTGTATCCCTTGGGCCTTGTTATTGACGACGACATACAGAAATTGCATCGGAATTAAATTGAAAATGCACAATGCCGACTTAAGTACAACAAGACTGACCCTTCCTATTGTCTATGTTTGAACAATTCCTGTGACATTAGTTATAGATTCCGATGCTTCACTTCAGGTTTACTGCATCCCTCTGACCTTCTTATTGACGATGAAAAACAGAAATTGCATCTCAATTAAATAGAAAAGGCACAATGCAGACTTAAGTACAAGAAGACTGACTCTTCCTACTGCCTATGTTTTGAACCATTCCTGTGACACTAGTTATAGATCCCGATGCTTCACTTCAGGTTTACTGTATCCCTCTGACCGCCATATTGAAGATGAAACACAGAAATTGCATCGGAATTACATAGAAAAGGCACGATGCCGACTTAAGTACAAGAAGACTGACTCTTCTTACTGTCTATGTTTTGAACCATTCCTGTGACACCAGTTGTAGATTCCGATGCTTCACTTCAGGTTTACTGTATTCCTTGGACCTTCTTAATGACGATGTATCACAGAAATTGCATCGGAATTAAATAGAAAAGGCACAATGCTGACTTATGTACAAGAAGACTGTCTTATCTACTGTCTATGTTTAGAACCATTCCTCTGACACTAGTTATAGATCCCGATGCTTCACTTCAGGTTTACTGTATCCCTCTGACCACCCTATTGAAGATGAAACACAGAAATTGCATCGGAATTAAATAGAAAAGGCACAATGCCGACTTAAGTACAAGAAGACTGACTCTTCTTACAGTCTATGTTTTGAACCATTCCTGTGACACTAGTTATACATTCCGATGCTTCACTTCAGGTTTACTGTATCCCTCTGACCTTCTTATTGACAATGAAACACAGAAATTGCATCGCAATTAAATAGAAAAGGCACAATGCCGACTTAAGTACAAGAAGACTGACTCTTCTTACTGATTATGTTTTGAACCATTCCTGTGACACTAGTTATAGATCCCGATGCTTCACTTCAGGTTTACTGTATTCCTTGGACCTTCTTAATGACGATGTATCACAGAAATTGCATCGGAATTAAATAGAAAAGGCACAATGCTGACTTATGTACAAGAAGACTGTCTCATCTACTGTCTATGTTTTGAACCATTCCTCTGACACTAGTTATAGATCCCGATGCTTCACTTCAGGTTTACTGTATCCCTCTGACCACCCTATTGAAGATGAAACACAGAAATTGCATCGGAATTAAATAGAAAAGGCACAATGCCGACTTAAGTACAAGAAGACTGACTCTTCTTACAGTCTATGTTTTGAACCATTCCTGTGACACTAGTTATACATTCCGATGCTTCACTTCAGGTTTACTGTATCCCTCTGACCTTCTTATTGACAATGAAACACAGAAATTGCATCGCAATTAAATAGAAAAGGCACAATGCCGACTTAAGTACAAGAAGACCGACTCTTCTTACTGATTATGTTTTGAACCATTCCTGTGACACTAGTTATAGACTACGATGCTTCACTTCAGGTTTACTGTATCCCTCTGACCTTATTGATGATGAAACAAAGAAATTGCATCGGAATTAAATAGAAAAGGCACAATGCTGACTTAAGTACAAGAAGACTGACACTTCTTACTGTCTATGATTTGAACCATTCCTGTGACACTATTTATAGATTCCGATGCTTCACTTCAGGTGAACTGTATCCCTTGGACCTTCTTATTGACGATGAAGCACAGAAATTGCATCGGAATTAAACACAAAAGGCACAATGCCGACTTTAGTACACGTAGACAGACTCTTCTTACTGTCTATGTTTTGAACCATTCCTGTGACACTAGTTATAGATTCTGATGCTTCATTTCAGGTTTACTGTATCCCTCTGACCTTCTTATCGACGATGAAACACAGAAATTGCATCGGAATTAAATACAAAACGCACAATGCCGACTTAAGTACAAGAAGGCTGACTCTTCCTACTGTCTATGTTTTAAACCATTCCTGTGACACTAGTTATAGATTCCGATGATTCACTTCAGGTTTACTGTATCCCTCTGACCTTCCAATTTACGATGAAACACAGATATTGCATCGGAATTAGATACAAAAAGCACAATGTCGACTTAAGTACAAGAGGACTGACTCTTCTTACTGTTTATGTTTTGAAACATTCCTGTGACACTAGTTATAGATTCCGACGCTTCACTTCAGGTTTACTGTATCCCTTGGGCCTTGTTATTGACGACGACATACAGAAATTGCATCGGAATTAAATTGAAAATGCACAATGCCGACTTAAGTACAACAAGACTGACCCTTCCTATTGTCTATGTTTGAACAATTCCTGTGACATTAGTTATAGATTCCGATGCTTCACTTCAGGTTTACTGCATCCCTCTGACCTTCTTATTGACGATGAAAAACAGAAATTGCATCTCAATTAAATAGAAAAGGCACAATGCAGACTTAAGTACAAGAAGACTGACTCTTCCTACTGCCTATGTTTTGAACCATTCCTGTGACACTAGTTATAGATCCCGATGCTTCACTTCAGGTTTACTGTATCCCTCTGACCGCCATATTGAAGATGAAACACAGAAATTGCATCGGAATTACATAGAAAAGGCACGATGCCGACTTAAGTACAAGAAGACTGACTCTTCTTACTGTCTATGTTTTGAACCATTCCTGTGACACCAGTTGTAGATTCCGATGCTTCACTTCAGGTTTACTGTATTCCTTGGACCTTCTTAATGACGATGTATCACAGAAATTGCATCGGAATTAAATAGAAAAGGCACAATGCTGACTTATGTACAAGAAGACTGTCTTATCTACTGTCTATGTTTAGAACCATTCCTCTGACACTAGTTATAGATCCCGATGCTTCACTTCAGGTTTACTGTATCCCTCTGACCACCCTATTGAAGATGAAACACAGAAATTGCATCGGAATTAAATAGAAAAGGCACAATGCCGACTTAAGTACAAGAAGACTGACTCTTCTTACAGTCTATGTTTTGAACCATTCCTGTGACACTAGTTATACATTCCGATGCTTCACTTCAGGTTTACTGTATCCCTCTGACCTTCTTATTGACAATGAAACACAGAAATTGCATCGCAATTAAATAGAAAAGGCACAATGCCGACTTAAGTACAAGAAGACTGACTCTTCTTACTGATTATGTTTTGAACCATTCCTGTGACACTAGTTATAGACTACGATGCTTCACTTCAGGTTTACTGTATCCCTCTGACCTTATTGATGATGAAACAAAGAAATTGCATCGGAATTAAGTAGAAAAGGCACAATGCTGACTTAAGTACAAGAAGACTGACACTTCTTACTGTCTATGATTTGAACCATTCCTGTGACACTATTTATAGATTCCGATGCTTCACTTCAGGTGAACTGTATCCCTTGGACCTTCTTATTGACGATGAAGCACAGAAATTGCATCGGAATTAAACACAAAAGGCACAATGCCGACTTTAGTACACGTAGACAGACTCCTCTTACTGTCTATGTTTTGAACCATTCCTGTGACACTAGTTATAGATTCTGATGCTTCATTTCAGGTTTACTGTATCCCTCTGACCTTCTTATCGACGATGAAACACAGAAATTGCATCGGAATTAAATACAAAACGCACAATGCCGACTTAAGTACAAGAAGGCTGACTCTTCCTACTGTCTATGTTTTAAACCATTCCTGTGACACTAGTTATAGATTCCGATGATTCACTTCAGGTTTACTGTATCCCTCTGACCTTCTAATTGACGATGAAATACAGATATTGCATCGGAATTAGATACAAAAAGCACAATGTCGACTTAAGTACAAGAGGACTGACTCTTCTTACTGTTTATGTTTTGAAACATTCCTGTGACACTAGTTATAGATTCCGATGCTTCACTTCAGGTTTACTGTATCCCTTGGGCGTTGTTATTGACGACGACATACAGAAATTGCATCGGAATTAAATAGAAAATGCACAATGCCGACTTAAGTACAACAAGACTGACCCTTCCTATTGTCTATGATTTGAACAATTCATGTGACATTAGTTATAGATTCCGACGCTTCACTTCAGTTTTACTGTATCCCTCTGACATTCTTATTGACGATGAAAAAGAGAAATTGCATCGGAATTAAATAGAAAAGGCACAATGCCGACTTAAGTACAAGAAGACTGACTCTTCTTACTGTCTATGTTTTCAACCATTCCTGTGACACTAGTTATAGATTCCGATGCTTCACTTCAGGTTTACTGTATCCCTTGGACCTTCTTAATGACGATGTACCACAGAAATTGCATCGCAATTAAATAGAAAAAGCACAATGACGAATTAAGTACAAGAAGAGTGACTCTTCTTACTGATTATGTTTGAACCATTCCTGTGACACTAGTTATAGACTCCGATGCTTCACTTCAGGTTTACTGTATCCCTCTGACCTTCTTATTGATGATGAAACAAAGAAATTGCATCGGAATTAAATAGAAAAGGCACAATGCTGACTTAAGTACAAGAAGACTGACTCTTCTTACTGTCTATGATTTGAACCATTCCTGTGACACTAGTTATAGATTCCGATGCTTCACTTGAGGTGTACTGTATCCCTTGGACCTTCTTATTGGCGATGAAACACAGAAATTGCATCGGAATTAGACACAAAAGGCACAATGCCGATTTAAGTACAAGTAGGCTGACTCTTCCTACTGTCTATGTTTTAATCCATTCCTGTGACACTAGTTATAGATTCCGATGATTCACTTCAGGTTTACTGTATCCCTCTGACCTTCTAATTGACGATGAAACACAGAAATTGCATCGGAATTAGATACAAAAAGCACAACGTCGACTTAAGTACAAGAGGACTGACTCTTCTTACTGTCTATGTTTTGAAACATTCCTGTGACACTAGTTATAGATTCCGATGCTTCACTTCAGGTTTACTGTATCCCTTGGGCCTTGTTATTGACCACGACATACAGAAATTGCATTGGAATTAAATAGAAAATGCACAATGCCGACTTAAGTACAACTAGAGTGACCCTTCCTATTGTCTATGTTTGAACAATTCCTGTGACATTAGTTATAGATTCCGATGCTTCACTTCAGGTTTACTGTATCCCTCTGACCTTCTTATTGACGATGAAAAACAGAAATTGCATCGGAATTAAATAGAAAATGCACAATGCCGACTTAAGTACAAGAAGACTGACTCTTCCTACTGCCTATGTTTTGAACCATTCCTGTGACACTAGTTATAGATCCCGATGCTTCACTTCAGGTTTACTGTATCCCTCTGACCGCCATATTGAAGATGAAACACAGAAATTGCAACGGAATTACATAGAAAAGGCGTAATGCCGACTTAAGTACAAGAAGACTGACTCTTCTTACTGTCTATGTTTTGAACCATTCCTGTGACACTAGTTATACATTCCGATGCTTCACTTGAGGTTTACTTAATCCCTTGGATCTTATAATGACGATGAATCACAGAAATTGCATCGGAATTAAATAGATAAGGCACAATGCCGACTTAAGTACAAGAAGACTGACTCTACCTATGATTTGAACCATTCCTGTGACACTAGTTATAGATTCCGATGCTTCACTTCAGGTTTACTGTATCCCACTGACCTTCTTATTGACGATGAAACACAGAAATTGCATCGGAATGAAATACAAAAGGCACAATGCCTACTTAAGTACAAGAAGACTGACTCTTCCTACTGTCTATGTTTTGAACCATTCCTGTAACACTAGTTATAGATCCGATGCTTCACTTCAGGTTTACTGTATCCATCTGACCTTCTTATTGACGATGAGACACATAATTAGCATCGGAAGTAAATAGAAACGGCACAATGCCGGCTTAAGTACAAGAAGACTGACTCTTCTTACTGACTATATTTTGAACCATTCCTGTGACACTAGTTATAGATTGCGATGCTTCACTTCAGGTTTACTGTATCCCTTGGACCTTTTTATTGACGATGAATCACAGAAATTGCATCGGAATTAAATACAAAAGGCACAATGCCGACTTAAGTACAAGAAGACTGACTCTTCTTACTGACTATGTTTTGAACCATTCCTGTGACACTAGTTATAGATTCCGATGCTTCACTTCAGGTTTACTGTATCCCTCTGACCTTCTTATTGACAATGAAACACAGATATTGCATCGCAAATAAATCGAAAAAGCACAATACCGACTTAAGTACAAGAAGACTGACTCTTCTTACTGATTATGTTTTGAACCATTCCTGTGACACTAGTTATAGACTCCGATGCTTCACTTCAGGTTTACTGTGTCCCTCTGACCTTCTTATTGATGATGAAACAAAGAAATTGCAACGGAATTAAATAGAAAAGGCACAATGCTGACTTAAGTACAAGAAGACTGACTCTTCTTACTGTCTATGATTTGAACCATTCCTGTGACACTAGTTATAGATTCCGATGCTTCACTTGAGGTGTACTGTATGCCTTGGACCTTCTTATTGACGATGAAACACAGAAATTGCATCGGAATTAAACACAAAAGGCACAATGCCGACTTTACTACACGTAGACAGTCTCTTCTTACTGTCTATGTTTTGAACCATTCCTGTGACACTAGTTATAGATTCTGATGCTTCATTTCAGGTTTACTGCATCCCTCTGACCTTCTTATTGACGATGAAACACAGAAATTGCATCGGAATTAAATACAAAACGCACAATGCCGACTTAAGTACAAGAAGACTGACTCTTCCTACTATCTATGTGTTGAACTTTTCCTGTGACACTAGTTATAGATTCCGATGCTTCACTTCAGGATTACTGTATCCCTCTGACCTTCTTATTGACGATGAAACACAGAAATTGCATCGGAATTAAATGCAAAAGGCACAATGCCGACTTAAGTACCAGAAGACTGACTCATCTGACTGTCTATGATTTGAACCATTCCTCTGACACTAGTTATAGATTCCGATGCTTCACTTCAGGTTTACTGTATCCCTCTGACCTTCTTATTGACGATGAAACACAGAAATTGCATCGGAATTAAATGCAAAAGGCACAATGCCGACTCAAGTACAAGAACACTGACTCTTCCTACTGTCTATGATTTGGACCATACCGGTGACACTAGTTATAGATTCCGATGCATCACTTCAGGTTTACTGTATCCCTCTGACCTTCTTATTGACGATGAAACACCGAAATTGCATCGGAATCAAATACGAAAGGCACAATGCCGACATAAGTACAAGAAGACTGACTCCTCTTACTGACTATGCTTTGAACCATTCCTGTGACACTAGTTATAGTCTCCGATTCTTCACTTCAGGTTTACTGTATCCCTCTGACCTTCTTATGGACGATGAAACACAGAAATTGTATCGAAATTAAAAAAAAAAGGAAAATTGCCGACTTAAGAGCAAGAAGACTAACTCTTATTACTGGCTATGTTTTGAACCATTCCTGTGACACTAGTTATAGATTCCAATGCTTCACTTCAGGTTTACTGTATTCCTTGGACCTTCTTATTGACGATGACTCACAGAAATTGCATTAGAATTAAATACAAAAGGCACAATGCCGACTTATGTACAAGAAGACTGACTCATCTGACTGTCTATGTTTTGAACCATTCCTCTGACACTAGTTATAGATTCCGATGCTTCACTTCAGGTTTACTGTATCCCTCTGACCTTCTTATTGACGATGAAACACAGAAATTGCATCGGAATTAAATGCAAAAGGCACAATGCCGACTCAAGTACAAGAACACTGACTCTTCCTACTGTCTATGATTTGGACCATACCGGTGACACTAGTTATAGATTCCGATGCATCACTTCAGGTTTACTGTATCCCTCTGACCTTCTTATTGACGATGAAACACCGAAATTGCATCAGAATCAAATACGAAAGGCACAATGCCGACATAAGTACAAGAAGACTGACTCTTTTTACTGACTATGGTTTGAACCAATCCTGTGACACCACTTATAGATTCCGATGCTTCACTTCAGGTTTACTGTATCCCTCTGACCTTCTTATTGACAATGAAACACAGAAATTGCATCGCAATTAAATAGAAAAGGCACAATGCCGACTTAAGTACAAGAAGACTGACTCCTCTTACTGACTATGCTTTGAACCATTCCTGTGACACTAGTTATAGTCTCTGATGCTTCACTTCAGGTTTACTGTATCCCTCTGACCTTCTTATGGACGATGAAACTCAGAAATTGCATCGGAATTAAATACAAAAGGAACATTGCCGACTTAAGTACAAGAAGACTGACTCTTATTACTGTCTATGTTTTGATCCATTCATCTGACACTAGTTATAGATCCCGATGCTTCACTTCAGGTTTACTGTGTCCCTCTGACCGCCCAATTGAAGATAAAACACAGAAATTGCATCGCAATTAAATAGAAAAGGCACAATGCCGACTTAAGTACAAGAAGACTGACTCTTCTTACACTCTATGTTTGAACCATTCCTGTGACACTAGTTATAGATTCCGATGTTTCACTGCAGGTTTACTTTATCCCTTGGATCTTCTTAATGACGATAAATCACAGAAATTGCATCGGAATTAAATACAAAAGGCACAATGCCGACTTAAGTACAAGAAGACTGACTCTTCTTACTGACTATGTTTTGACCATTCCTGTGACACTAGTTATAGATTCCGATGCTTCACTTCAGGTTTACTGTATCCCTCTGACCTTCTTATTGACAATGAAACACAGAAATTGCATCGCAATTAAATAGAAAAAGCACAATGCCGACTTAAGTACAAGAAGACTGACTCTTCTTACACTCTATGTTTGAACCATTCCTGTGACACTAGTTATAGATTCCGATGCTTCACTGCAGGTTTACTTTATCCCTTGGATCTTCTTAATGACGATAAATCACAGAAATTGCATCGGAATTAAATACAAAAGGCACAATGCCGACTTAAGTACAAGAAGACTGACTCTTCTTACTGATTATGTTTTGAACCATACCTGTGACACTAGTTATAGACTCTGATGCTTCACTTCAGGTTTACTGTATCCCTCTGACCTTCTTATTGACGATGAAACACAGAAATTGCATCCGAATTAAATACAAAATGCACAATGCCGACTTAAGTACAAGAAGACTGACTCTTAATACTGCCTATGTGTTGAACCATTACTGTGACACTAGTTATAGATTCCGATGCTTCACTTCAGATTTACTGTATCCCTCTGACCTTCTTATTGACGATGTAACACAGAAATTGCATTGGAATTAAATGCAAAAGGCACAATGCCGACTCAAGTACAAGAACACTGACTCTTCCTACTGTCTATGATTTGGACCATAATTGTGACTCTAGTTATAGATTCCGATGCTTCACTTCCGGTTTACTGTATCCCTCTGACCTTCTTATTGACGCTGAAACACCGAAATTGCATCGGAATCAAATACGAAAGGCACAATGCCGACATAAGTACAAAAAAACTGACTCTTTTTACTGACTATGGTTTGAACCAATCCTGTGACACCACTTATAGATTCCGATGCTTCACTTCAGGTTTACTGTATCCCTCTGACCTTCTTATTGACAATGAAACACAGAAATTGCATCGCAATTAAATAGAAAAGGCACAATGCCGACTTAAGTACAAGAAGACTGACTCCTCTTACTGACTATGCTTTGAACCATTCCTGTGACACTAGTTATAGTCTCCGATGCTTCACTTCAGGTTTACTGTATTCTCTGACCTTCTTATGGACGATGAAACACAGAAATTGCATCGGAATTAAAAACAAAAGGAACATTGCCGACTTAAGAACAAGAAGACTGACTCTAATTACTGTCTATGTTTTGAACCATTCCTGTGACACTAGTTATAGATTCCAATGCTTCACTTCAGGTTTACTGTATTCCTTGGACCTTCTTATTGACGATGACTCACAGAAATTGCATTAGAATTAAATACAAAAGGCACAATGCCGACTTATGTACAAGAAGACTGACTCATCTGACTGTCTATGTTTTGAACCATTCCTCTGACACTAGTTATAGATTCCGATGCTTCACTTCAGGTTTACTATATCCCTTGGACTTTCTTATTGACAACGAAACATAGAAATTGCATCGGAATTAAATAGAAAAGGCACAATGCCAACTTAAGTACAAGAAGGCTGACTCTTCCTACTGTCTATGTTTTAAACCATTCCTGTGACACTAGTTATAGATTCCGATGATTCACTTCAGGTTTACAGTATCCCTCTGACCTTCTAACTGACGATGAAACACAGATATTGCATCGCAATTAGATACAAAAAGCACAATGTCGACTTAAGTACAAGAGGACTGACTCTTCTTACTGTCTATGTTTTAAAACATTCCTGTGACACTAGTTATAGATTCCGATGCTTCACTTCAGGTTTACTGTATCCCTTCGGCCTTGTTATTGACGACGTCATACAGAAATTGCATCGGAATTAAATAGAAAATGCACAATGCCGACTTAAGTACAACAAGACTGACCCTTCCTATTGTCTATGATTTGAACAATTCCTGTGACATTAGTTATAGATTCCGATGCTTCACTTCAGGTTTGCTGTATCCCTCTGACCTTCTTCTTGACGATGAAAAACAGTAATTGAATCGGAATTAAATAGAAAAGTCACAATGCCGACTTAAGTACAAGAAAACTGACTCTTCTTACTGTCTATGTTTTGAACCATTCCTGTGACACTAGTTATAGATTCCGATGCTTCACTTCAGGTTTAGTGTATCCCTTGGACCTTCTTATTGACGATGAATCACAGAAATTGCATCGGAATTAAATACAAAAGGCACAATGCCGACTTAAGTACAAGAAGACTGACCCTTCTTACTGACTATGTTTTGAACCATTTCTGTGACACTAGTTATAGATTCCGATGCTTCACTTCAGGTTTACTGTATCCCTCTGACCTTCCTATTGACAATGAAACAAAGAAATTGCATCGCAATTAAATAGAAAAGGCACAATGCCGACTTAAGTACAAGAAGACTGACTCTTCTTACTGATTATGTTTTGAACCATTCCTGTGACACTAGTTATAGACTCCGATGCTTCACTTCAGGTTTACTGTATCCCTCTGACCTTCTTATTGATGATGAAACAAAGAAATTGCATCGGAAATAAATAGAAAAGGCACAATGCTGAATTAAGTACAAGAAGACTGACTCTTCTTACTCTCTATGATTTGAACCATTCCTGTGACACTAATTATAGTATCCGATGCTTCACTTCAGGCGTGCTGTATCCCTTGGACCTTCTTATTGACGATGAAACACAGAAATTGCATCGGAATTAAACACAAAAGGCACAATGCCGACTTTAGTACACGTAGACAGACTCTTCTTACTGTCTATGTTTTGAACCATTCCTGTGACACTAGTTATAGATTCTGATGCTTCATTTCAGGTTTACTGTATCCCTCTGACCTTCTTATCGACGATGAAACACAGAAATTGCATCGGAATTAAATACAAAAAGCACAATGCCGACATAAGTACAAGAAGACTGACTCTTCCTACTGTCTATGTGTTGAACCATTCCTGTGACACTAGTTATAGATTCCGATGCTTCACTTCAGGTTTACTGTATCCCTCTGACCTTCTTATTGACGATGAAACACAGAAATTGCATCGAAATTAAATGCAAAAGGCACAATGCCGACTCAAGTACAAGAACACTGACTCTTCCTACTGTCTATGATTTGGACCATACCGGTGGCACTAGTTATAGATTCCGATGCATCACTTCAGGTTTACTGTATCCCTCTGACCTTCTTATTGACGATGAAACACCGAAATTGCATCGGAATCAAATACGAAAGGCACAATGCCGACATAAGTACAAGAAGACTGACTCTTTTTACTGACTATGGTTTGAACCAATCCTGTGACACCACTTATAGATTCCGATGCTTCACTTCAAATTTACTGTATCCCTCTGACCTTCTTATTGACAATGAAACACAGAAATTGCATCGCAAATAAATAGAAAAGGCACAATGCCGACTTTAGTACAAGAAGACTGACTCCTCTTACTGACTATGCTTTGAACCATTCCTGTGACACTAGTTATAGTCTCCGATGCTTCACTTCAGGTTTACTGTATCCCTCTGACCTTCTTATGGACGATGAAACTCAGAAATTGCATCGGAATTAAATACAAAAGGAACATTGCCGACTTAAGTACAAGAAGACTGACTCTTATTACTGTCTATGTTTTGATCCATTCATCTGACACTAGTTATAGATCCCGATGCTTCACTTCAGGTTTACTGTGTCCCTCTGACCGCCCAATTGAAGATAAAACACAGAAATTGCATCGGAATTAAATAGAAAAGGCACAATGCCGACTTAAGTACAAGAAGACTGACTCTTCTTACACTCTATGTTTGAACCATTCCTGTGACACTAGTTATAGATTCCGATGCTTCACTGCAGGTTTACTTTATCCCTTGGATCTTCTTAATGACGATAAATCACAGAAATTGCATCGGAATTAAATACAAAAGGCACAATGCCGACTTAAGTACAAGAAGACTGACTCTTCTTACTGACTATGTTTTGAACCATTCCTGTGACACTAGTTATAGATTCCGATGCTTCACTTCAGGTTTACTGTATCCCACTGACCTTCTTATTGACAATGAAACACAGAAATTGCATCGCAATTAAATAGAAAAAGCACAATGCCGACTTAAGTACAAGAAGATTGACTCTTCTTACACTCTATGTTTGAACCATTCCTGTGACACTAGTTATAGATTCCGATGCTTCACTGCAGGTTTACTTTATCCCTTGGATCTTCTTAATGACGATAAATCACAGAAATTGCATCGGAATTAAATACAAAAGGCACAATGCCGACTTAAGTACAAGAAGACTGACTCTTCTTACTGATTATGTTTTGAACCATACCTGTGACACTAGTTATAGACTCTGATGCTTCACTTCAGGTTTACTGTATCCCTCTGACCTTCTTATTGATGATGAAACAAAGAAATTGCATCGGAATTAAACAGAAAAGGCACAATGCTGACTTTAGTACAAGAAGATTGTCTCTTCTTACTGTCTATAATTTGAACCATTACTGTGACACTAGTCATGGATTCCGATGCTTCACTTCAGGTGTACTGTATCCTTTGGACCTTCTTATTGACGATGAAACACAAAAATTGCATCGGAATTAAACACAAAAGGAACAATGCCGACTTTAGTACACGTAGACTGAATCTTCTTACTGTCTATGTTTTGAACCATTCCTGTGACACTAGTTATAGTTTCTGATGCTTCATTTCAGGTTTACTGTATCCCTTGGACCTTCTTATTGACGATGAATCACAGAAATTGCATCGGAATTCAATACAAAAGGCACAATGCCGACTTAAGTACAAGAAGACTGACTCCTCTTACTGACTATGTTTTGAACCATTCCTGTGACACTAGTTATAGTCTCCGATGCTTCACTTCAGGTTTACTGTATCCCTCTGACCTTCTTAATGATGATGAAACACAGAAATTGCTTCGGAATTAAATAGAAATGGTACAATGCTGACTTAAGTTCAAGAAGACTGACTCTTCTTACTGTCTATGATTTGAACCATTCCTGTGACACTAGCTATGGATTCCGATGTTTCACTTCAGGTGTACTGTATCCCTTGGACCTTCTTATTGACGATGAAACACAGAAATTGCATCGGAATGAAACACAAAAGGCACAATGCCGACTTTAGTACACGTAGACTGACTCTTCTTAATGTCTACGTTTTGAACCATTCCTGTGACACTAGTTATAAATTCTGATGCTTCATTTCAGGTTTACTGTATCCCTCTGACCTTCTTATTGACGATGAAACACAGGAATTGCATCGGAATTAAATACAAAACGCACAATGCCGACTTAAGTAGAAGAGGACTGGCTCTTCCTACTGTCGATGTTTGAACCATTCCTGTGGCACTAGTTATAGATTCCGATGCTTCACTTCAGGTTTACTGTATCCCTCTGACCTTCTTATTGACGATGAAACACAGAAATTGCATCGGAATTAAATGCAAAAGGCAAAATGCCGACTCATGTACAAGAACACTGACTCTTCCTACTGCCTATTATTCGGACCATTCCTGTGCCACTAGTTATAAATTCCGATGCTTCACTTCAGGATTACTGTATCCCTCTGACCTTCTTATTGATGTTGAAACACAGAAATTGCATCGGAATTAAATAGAAAAGGCACAATGCCGGCTTAAGTACAAGAGGACTGACTCTTCTTACTTTCCATGTTTTGAACCGATCCTGTGACACCACTTATAGATTCCGATGCTTCAGGTTTACTGTATCCCTCTGACCTTCTTATTGACGATGAAACACAGAAATTGCATCGGAATTAAATAGAAAAGGCACAATGCCGTCTTAAGTGCAAGAAGACTGACTCTTCTTACTGTCTATGTTTTGAACCATTCCTGTGACACTAGTTATAGATTCCGAAGCTTCTCTTCAGGTGTACTGCATCCCTCTGACCTTCTTATTGACGATGAAACACAGAAATTGCATCGGAATTAAATAGAAAAGGCACAATGCCGACTTAAGTACAAGAAGAATGACTCTTCCTATTGTCGATCTTTTGAACCATTCCGGTGACACTAGTTATAGTTTCCAATGCTTCACTTGAGGTTTACTGTATCCCTCTGACCTTCTTATTGATGATGAAACACAGAAATTGCAACGGAAATAAATACAAAAGGCACAATGCCGACTTAAGTACAAGAAGACTAACTCTTCCTACTGTCTATGATTTGATCAATTTCTGTGACACTAGTTATTTATTCCGATTCTTCACTTCAGGTTTACTGTATCCCTTGGACCATCTTATTGACGACGACATACAGAAATTGCATCGGAATTAAATAGAAAATGCACAATGCCGACTAAAGTAAAAGAAGACTGACCCTTCCTATTGTCTATGCTTTGAACAATTCCTGTGACATTAGTTATAGATTCCGATGCTTCACTTCAGGTTTACTGAAACCCTCTGACCTTCTTATTTGCGATGAAACATAGAGATTGCATCGGAATTAAATAGAAAAGGCACAATGCCGACTTAAGTACAAGAAGACTGACTCATCCTACTGTCTATGTTTTGAACCATTCCTCTGACACTAGTTATAGATCCCGATGCTTCACTTCAGGTTTACTGTATCCCTCTGACCGCCCTATTGAAGATGAAAGACAGAAATTGCATCGGAATTAAATAGAAAAGGCACAATGCCGCCTTAACTACAAGAAGACTGACTCTTCTTCCAGTCTATGTTTTGAACCATTCCTGTGACACTAGTTATAGATTCCGATGCTTCACTTCTGGTTTACTTTATCCCTTGGATCTTCTTAATGACGATGAATCACAGAAATTGCATCGGAATTAAATACAAAAGGCACAATTCCGACTTAAGTACAAGAAGACTGACTCTTCTTACTGTGTATGTTTGAACAATTCCTGTGACACTAGTTATAGATTCCGATACTTCACTCCAGGTTCAGTGTATTCCTTGGACCTTCTTATCGACGATGAAAACCAGAAATTGTATCGGAGTTAAATACAAAAGGCACAATGCCGAGTTAAGTACAAGAAGACTGACTCTTCTTACTGTCTATGTTTTGAACTATTCCTGTGACACTAGTTATAGATTCTGATGCCTCACTTCAGATTTACTGTATACCTTGGACCTTCTTATCGACGACGAAACACAGAAATAGCATCGGAATTAAATAGAAAAGGCACAGTGCCGACTTAAGTACAAGAAGACTGACTCTACCTAATGTGTATGATTTGAACCATTCCTGTGACACTAGTTATAGATTCCGAAGCTTCACTTCAGGTTTACTGTATCCCACTGACGTTCTTATTGACGATGAAACACAGAAATTGCATCGGAATTAAATAAAAAAGGCACAATGCCGACTTAAGTACAAGAAGACTGACTCTTCCTACTGTCTATGTTTTAAAACATTCCTGCAACACTTCTTATAGATCCGATGCTTCACTTCAGGTTTACTGTATCCCTCTGACCTTCTTATTGACAATGAAAAACAGAAATTGCATCGCAATTAAATAGAAAAGGCACAATCCCGACTTAAGTACAAGAAGACTGACTCATCTTACTGATTATGTTTTGAACCATGCCTGTGACACTAGTTATAGACTCCGATGCTTCACTTCAGGTTTACTGTATCCCTCTGACCTTCTTATTGATGTTGAAACAAAGAAATTGCATCGGAATTAAATAGAAAAGGCACAATGCTGACGTAAGTACAAGAAGACTGACTCTTCTTACTCTCTATGATTTGAACCATTCCTGTGACAGTAGTTATAGATTCCGATGCTTCACTTCAGGTGTACTGTATCTCTTGGACCTTCTTATTGACAATGAAACACAGAAATTGCATCGGAATTAAACACAAAAGGCACAATGCTGACTTTATTCACGTAGACTGACTCTTCTTACTGTCTATGTTTTGAACCATTCCTGTGACACTAGTTATAGATTCTGATGCTTCATTTCAGGTTTACTGTATCCCTCTGACCTTCTTATTGACGATGAAACACAGAAATTGCATCCGAATTAAATACAAAACGCACAATGCCGACTTAAGTACAAGAAGACTGACTCTTCCTACTGTCTATGTGTTGAACCATTCCTGTGACACTAGTTATAGATTCCGATGCTTCACTTCAGGTTTACTGTATCCCTCTGACCTTCGTATTGACGATGAAACACAGAAATTGCATCGGAATTAAATGCAAAATGCACAATGCCGACTCAAGTACAAGAACACTGACTCTTCCTATTGTCTATGATTTGGACCATACCTGTGACACTAGTTATAGATTCCGATGCTTCACTTCAGCTTTACTGTATCCCTCTGACTTTCTTGTTGACAATGAAACACCGAAATTGCATCGGAATCAAATACGAAAGGCACAATGCCGTCATAAGTACAAGAAGACTGACTCTTCTTACTGACTATGGTTTGAACTTTTCCTGTGACACCACTTATAGATTCCGATGCTTCACTTCAGGTTTACTGTATCCCTCTGACCTTCTTATTGACGATGAAACACAGAAATTGCATCGGAATTAAATAGAAACGGCACAATGCCGACTTAAGTGCAAGAAGACTGTCTCTTCTTAATGTCAATGCTTTGAACCATTCCTGTGACACTAGTTATAGATTCCGAAGCTTTTCTTCAGGTTTACTGCATCCCTTGGACCTTCTTATTGACGATGAAACACAGAAATTGCATCGGAATTAAATAGAAAAGGCACATTGCCGACTTAAGTACAAGAAGACTGACTCTTCTTACTGACTATGATTTGAACCATTCCTGTGACACTAGTTATTGATTCCGATTCTTCACTTCAGGTTTACTGTATCCCATGGACCTTCTTATTGACGATGAAACACAAAAATTGCATCGGAAATAAATACAAAAGGCACAATGCCGACTTAAGTACAAGTAGACTGACTCTTCCTACTGTCTATGTTTTGAACCATTCCTGTGACACTAGTTATAGATTCCGATGTTTCACTTCATATTTACTGTATCCCTCTGACCTTGTTGTTGACAATGAAACACAGAAATTGCATCGCAATTAAATAGAAAAGGCACAATGCCGACTTAAGTACAAGAAGACTGACTCCTCTTACTGACTATGTTTTGAACCATTCCTGCGACACTAGTTATAGTCTCCGATGCTTCACTTCAGGTTTACTGTATCCCTCTGACCTTCTTATGGACGATGAAACACAGAAATTGCATCGGAATTAAATACAAAAGGCACATTGCCGACTTAACTACAAGAAGACTGACTCTTATTACTGTCTATGTTTTGAACCATTCCTGTGACACTAGTTATAGATTCCGATGCTTCACTTCAGGTTTACTGTATTCCTTGGACCTTCTTATTGACGATGAATCACAGAAATTGCATTGGAATTAAATACAAAAGGCACAATGCCGACTTATGTACAAGAAGACTGACTCATCTGACTGTCTATGTTTTGAACCATTCCTGTGACACTAGCTATAGATTCCGATGCTTCACTTCAGGTTTACTGTATCCCTTGGACTTACTTATTGACGACGAAACATAGAAATTGCATCGGAATTAAATAGAAAAGGCACAATGCCGACTTAAGTACAAGAAGACTGACTCTTCCTACTTTGTATGTTTTTAACCATTCCTGTGACACTAGTTACAGATTCCGATGATTCACTTCAGGTTTACTGTATCCCTCTGACCTTCTAATTGACGATGAAACACAGAAATTGCATCGGAATTAGATACAAAAAGCACAATGTCGACTTAAGTACAAGAGGACTGACTCTTCTTACTGTCTATGTTTGAACCATTCCTGTGACACTAGTTATACATCCCGATGCTTCACTTCAGGTTTACTGTATCCCTCTGACCCCCCTATTGAAGATGAAACACAGAAATTGCATCGGAATTAAATAGATTAGGCACAATGCCAACTTAAGTACAAGAAGGCTGACTTTTCTTACTGTCTATGTTTTGAACCATTCCTGTGACACTAGTTATAGATTCCGATGCTTCACTTCAGGTTTACTGTATCCCTTGGACCTTCTTAATGACGATGTATCACAGAAATTGCATCGGAATTAAATAGAAAAGGCACAATACTGACTTATGTACAAGAAGACTGTCTCATCTACTGTCTATGTTTTGAACCATTCCTCTGACACTAGTTATAGATCCCGATGCTTCACTTCAGGTTTACTGGATCCCTCTGACCGCCCTATTGAAGATGAAACACAGAAATTGCAACGGAGTTAAATAGAAAAGGGACAATGCCGACTTAGGTACAAGAAGATTGACTCTTCTTACAGTCTATGTTATGAACCATTCCTGTGACACTAGTTATACATTCCGATGCTTCACTTCAGGTTTACTTTATCCCTTGGATCTTCTTAATGACGATGAATCACAGAAATTGCATCGGAATTAAATAGAAAAGGCACAATGCCGACTTATATACAAGAAGACTGACTCTACCTAATGTCTATGATTTGAACCGTTCCTGTGACACTAGTTATAGATTCCGATGCTTCACTTCAGGTTTACTGTATCCCACTGACCTTCTTATTGACGATGAAACACCGAAATTGCATCGGAATTAAATACAAAAGGCACAATGCCGACTTATGTACAAGAAGACTGAGTCTTCTTACTGACTATATTTTGAACCATTCCTGTGACACTAGTTATAGATTGCGATCCTTCACTTCAGGGTTACTGTATCCCTTGGACATTCTTATTGACGATGAATCACAGAAATTGCATCGGAATTAAATAGAAAAGGCACAATGCCGACTTAAGTACAAGAAGACTGACTCTTCTTACTGACTATGTTTTGAACCATTCCTGTGACACTAGTTATAGATTCCGATGCTTCACTTCAGGTTTACTGTAACCCTCTGACCTTCTTATTGACAATGAAACACAGAAATTGCATCGCAATTAAATAGAAAAGGCACAATGCCGACTTAAGTACAAGAAGACTAACTCTTCTTACTGATTATAGTTTGAACCATTCCTGTGACACTAGTTATAGACTGCGATGCTTCACTTCAGGTTTACTGTATCCCTCTGATCTTCTTATTGATGATGAAACAAAGAAATTGCATCGGAATTAAATAGAAAAGTCACAATGCTGACTTAAGTACAAGAAGACTGACTCTTCTTACTGTCTATGATTTGAACCATTCCTGTGAAACTAGTTATAGATTCCGATGCTTCACTTCAGGTGTACTGTATCCCTTGGACCTTCTTATTGACGATGAAACACAGAAATTGCATCGGAATTAAACACAAAAGGCACAATGCCGACTTTAGTACACGTAGACAGACTCTTCTTACTGTCTATGTTTTGAACCATTCCTGTGACACTAGTTATAGATTCTGATGCTTCATTTCAGGTTTACTGTATCCCTCTGACCTTCTTATTGACGATGAAACACAGAAATAGCATCGGAATTAAATGCAAAAGGCACAATGCCGACTCAAGTACAAGAACACTGTCTCCTCCTACTGTCTATGATTTGGACCATACCGGTGAAACTAGTTATAGATTCCGATGCTTCACTTCAGGTTTACTGTATCACTCTGACCTTCTTACTGACGATGAAACACCGAAATTGCATCGGAATCAAATACGAAAGGCACAATGCCGACATAAGTACAAGAAGACTGACTCTTCTTACTGACTATGATTTGAACCATTCCTGTGACACCACTTATAGATTCCGATGCTTCACTTCAGGTTTACTGTTTCCCTCTGACCTTCTTATTGACGATGAAACACAGAAATTGCATCGGAATTAAATAGAAAAGGCACAATGCCGACTTAAGTGCAAGAAGACTGCCTCTTCTTAATGTCTATGATTTGAACCATTCCTGTGACACTGGTTATAGATTCCGAAGCTTTTCTTCAGGTTTTCTGCATCCCTTGGACCTTCTTATTGACGATGAAACACAGAAATTGCATCGGAATTTAATAGAAAAGGCACAATGACGACTTAAGTACATGTAGACTGACACTTCCTACTCTCTATGCTTTGAACCATTCCTGTGACACTAGTTATAGATTCCGATGCTTCGCTTCAGGTTTACTGTATCCCTTGGACCTTCTTATTGACGATGAATCACAGAAATTGCTTCGGAATTAAATACAAAAGGCACAATGCCGGCTTAAGTACCAGAAGACTAGCTCTTCTTACTGACTATGTTTTGAACCATTCCTGTGACACTAGTTATAGATCACGATGCTTCATTTCAGGTTTACTGTATCCCTCTCACCTTCTTATTGAGAATGAAACACAGATATTGCATCGCAATTAAATAGAAAAGGCATAATGCAGACTTAAGTATAAGAAGACTGACTCCTCTTACTGACTATGCTTTGAACCATTCCTGTGACACTAGTTATAGTCTCCGATGCTTCACTTCAGGTTTACTGTATCCCACTGACCTTCTTATGGACGATGAAACACAGAAATTGCATCGGAATTAGATACAAAAAGCACAATGTCGACTTAAGTACAAGAGGACTGACTCTTCTTACTGTCAATGATTTGAAACATTCCTGTGACACTAGTTATAGATTCCGATGCTTCACTTCAGGTTTACAGTATCCCTTGGACCTTCTTATTGACGACGACATACAGAAATTGCATCGGAATTAAATAGAAAATGCACAATGCCGACTTAAGTACAACAAGACTGACCCTTCCTATTGTCTATGTTTTGAACAATTCCTGTGACATTAGTTATAGATTCCGATGCTTCACTTCAGGTTTACTGTATCCCTCTGACCTTCTTATTGACGATGAAATACAGAAATTGCATCGGAATTAAATAGAAAAGGCACAATGCCGACTTAAGTACAAGAAGACTGACTCTTCCTACTGTGTATGATTTGAACCATTCCTGTGACACTAGTTATAGATCCCGATGCTTCACTTCAGGTTTACTGTATCCCTCTGACCGCCATATTGAAGATGAAACACAGAAATTGCATCGGAATTACATAGAAAAGGCACAATGCCGACTTAAGTACAAGAAGACTGACTCTTCTTACTGTCTATGTTTTGAACCATTCCTGTGACACTAGTTATAGAATCCGATGCTTCACTTCAGGTGTACTGCATCCCTTGGACATTCTTATTGACGATGAAACACGGAAATGACGTCGGAATTAAATACAAAAGGCACAATGATCGATTAACTACAAGTAGATTGACTCTTCTTAATGTCTATGATTTGAACCATTCCTGTGACACTAGTTATAGATTCCGACGCTTCACTTCAGGTTTACTGTATCCCTTGGACCTTCTTATTGACGATGAAACACAGAAATTGCATCGGAATTAAATACAAAAGGCACAATGCCGACTTAAGTACAAGAAGACTGACTCATCTTACTGTCAATGTTTTGAACCATTCCTGTGACACTAGTTATTGATTCCGACGCTTTACTTGAGGTTTACTGTATCCCTTGGACCTTCTTATTGACGACGAAACACAGAAATTGCATCGGAATTAAATAGAAAAAGCACAATGCCGACTTAAGTACAAGAAGACTGACTCTTCCTACTGTCTATGTTTTGAACCATTCCTGTGACACTAGTTATAGATTCCGATGCTTCACTTCAGGTTTACTGTATCCCTCGGACCTTCTTATTGTCGATGAAACACAGAAATTGCATCGGAATTAAATAGAAAAGGCACAATGCCGACTTAAGTACATGTAGACTGACTCTTCCTACTCTCTATGCTTTGAACCATTCCTGTGACACTAGTTATAGATTCCGATGCTTCACTTCAGGTTTACTGTATCCCTTGGACCTTCTTAATGACGATGTGTCACAGAAATTGCATCGGGATTAAATAGAAAAGGCACAATGCTGACTTATGTACAAGAAGACCGTCTCATCTACTGTCTATGTTTTGAACCATTCCTCTGACACTATTTATAGTCTCCGATGCTTCACTTCAGGTTTACTGTATCCCTCTGACCTTTTTATTGATGATGAAACACAGAAATTTCTTCGGAATTAAATAGAAATGGCACAATGCTGACATAAGTACAAGAAGACTGACTCTCCTTACTGTCTATGATTTGAACCATTCCTGTGACACTAGTTATAGATTCCGATGCTTCACTTCAGGTGTACTGTATCCCTTGGACCTTCTTATTGACGATGAAACACAGAAATTGCATCGGAATGAAACACAAAAGGCACAATGCCGACTTTAGTACACGTAGACTGACTCTTCTTACTGTCTATGTTTTGAACCATTCCTGTGACACTAGTTATAGATTCCGATGCTTCACTTCAGGTGTACTGCATCCCTTGGACCTTCTTATTGACGATGAAACACGGAAATGACGTCGGAATTAAATACAAAAGGCACAATGATCGATTAACTACAAGTAGATTGACTCTTCTTAATGTCTATGATTTGAACCAATCCTGTGACACTAGCTATGGATTCTGATGCTTCACTTCAGTTTTACTGTATCCCTATGGCTTTCGTATTGACGATGAAACACAGAAATAGCATCGGAATTAAATACAAAAGGCACAATGCCGACATAAGTACAAGAAGACTGACTCTTCCTACTGTCTATGTTTTGAACCATTCCTGTGACCCTAGTTATAGATTCCGATGCTTCACTTCAGATTTACTGTATCCCTCTGACCTTCTTACTGACGAAGAAACACAGAATTTGCATCGGAAGTAAATAGAAAAGGCAACAATGCCGACTTAAGTACAAGAAGATTGACCCTTCTTACTGACTATGTTTTGAACCATGCCAGTGACGCTAGTTGTAGATTCCGATGCTTCACTTCAGATTTACTGTATCCCTCTGACCTTCTTATTGATGATGAAACACAGAAATTGCATCGGAATTAAATAGAAAAGGCACAATGCCGGCTTAAGTACAAGAGGACTGACTCTTCTTACTTTCTATGTTTTGAACCGATCCTGTGACACCACTTATAGATTCCGATGCTTCAGGTTTACAGTATCCCTCTGATCTTCTTATTGACGATGAAACACAGAAATTGCATCGGAATTAAATAGAAAAGGCACAATGCCGACTTAAGTGCAAGAAGACTGACTCTTCTTACTGTCTATGTTTTGAACCATTCCTGTGACACTAGTTATAGATTCCGAAGCTTCTCTTCAGGTGTACTGCATCCCTCTGACGTTCTTATTGACGATGAAACACAGAAATTGCATCGGAATTAAATAGAAAAGGCACAATGCCGACTTAAGTACAAGAAGACTAACTCTTCTTACTGTCTATGATTTGATCAATTTCTGTGACACTAGTTATACATTCCGATGCTTCACTTCAGGTTTACTGTATCCCTCTGACCTTCTTATTGAGGATGAAACACAGAAATTGTTTCGGAATTAAATACAAAAGGCAGAATGCCGACTTAAGAACAAGAAGACTGACTCTTCTTACTGAGTATGTTTTGAACCATTTCTGTGACACTAGTTATGGATTCAGATGCTTCACTTCAGGTTTACTCTATCCCTTGGACCCTCTTATTGACGTTGAAACACAGAAATTGCATCGTAATTAAGTAAAAAGGCACAATGCCGAATTAAGTACAAGAAGACTGACTCTTCTTACTGACTATGTTTTGAACCATTCCTGTTACACTAGTTATAGATTCCGATGATTCACTTCAGGTTTACTGTATCCCTCTGCCCTTCTTATTGAAGATAAAACACAGAAATTGCATTAGAATTAAATACAAAAGGCACAATGCCGACTTAAGTACAAGAAGACCGACTCTTATCCCTGTCTATGTTTTGAACCATTCCTGTGACACTAGTTATAGATTCCGATAATTCACTTCAGGTTTACTATATCCCTTGGACCTTCTTATTGACGACGAAACACAGAAATTGCATCGGAATTAAATAGAAAAGGCACAATGCCGTCTTAAGTACAAGAAGACTGACTCTTCTTACTGACTATGTTTGAACCATTCCTGTGACACTAGTTATTGATTCCGATGCTTCACTTCAGGTTTACTGTATCCCTTGGCCCTTCGTATTGACGATGAAACACCGAAATTGCATCGGAATTAAATACGAAAGGCACAATGCCGATTTAAGTACAAGAAGACAGACTCTTCTTACTGACTTTGTTTGAACCATTCCTGTGACACCACTTATGGATTCCGATGCTTCCCTTCAGGTTTACTGTATCCCTCTGACCTTCTTATTGACTATGAAACACAGAAATTGCATCGGAATTAAATAGAAAAGGCACAATGCGGATTTAAGTATAAGAAGACTGACTCTTGTTACTGTTTATGATTTAAACCATTCCTGTGACATTAGTTATAGATTCCGATGCTTCACTTCAGGTGTACTGCATCCCTTGGACCTTCTTATTGACGATGAAACACAGAAATTACGTCGGAATTAAATACAAAAGGCACAATGCCGATTAATTACAAGTAGACTGACTCTTCTTACTGTCTATGATTTGAACCAATCCTGTGACACTACTTATGGATTCTGATGCTTCACTTCAGGTTTACTGTATCCCTATGGCTTTCTTATTGACGATGAAACACAGAAATTGCATCGGAATTAAACACAAAAGGCACAATGCCGACTTAAGTACAAGAAGACTGACTCTTCCCACTTTCTATGTTTTGAACCATTCCTGTGACCCTAGTTATAGATTCCGTTGCTTCACTTCAGATTTACTGTTTCGCTCTGACCTTCTTATTGACGATGAAACACAGAATTTGCATCGGAAGTAAATACAAAAGGCACAATGCCGACATAAGTACAAGAAGAATGACTCTTCCTGCTGTCTATGTTTTGAACCATTCCGGTGACACTAGTTATAGATTCCGATGCTTCACTTCAGGTTTACTGTATCCCTCTGACCTTCTTATTGATGATGAAACACAGAAATTGCATCGGAAATAAATACAAAAGGCACAATGCCGACTTAAGTACAAGAAGACAGACTCTTCCTACTGTCTATGATTTGATCAATTCCTGTGACACCAGTTATACATTCCGATGCTTCATTTCAGGTTTACTGTATCCCTCTGATCTTCGTATTGACGATGAAACACAGAAATTGCTTCGGAATTAAATACAAAAGGCACAATGCCGACTTAAGTACAAGAAGACTAACTCTTCTTACTTACTATGCTTTGAACCATTTCTATGACACTAGTTATGGATTCCGATGCTTCACTTCAGGTTTACTGTATCCCTTGGACTCTCTTATTGACGAAGAAACACAGAAATTGCATCGTAATTAAGTAAAAAGGCACAATGCCGACTTAAGTACAAGAAGACTGACTCTTCTTACTGACTATGTTTTGAACCATTCCTGTTACACTAGTTATAGATTCCGATGCTTCACTTCAGGTTTACTGTATCCCTCTGACCTTCTTATTGACGATGAAACACAGAAATTGCATCGGAATTAAATACAAAAGGCACAATGCCGACTTAAGTACAAGAAGACTGACTCTTCCTACTCTCTATGTTTTGAACCATTCCTTTGACACTAGTTATAGATACCGATGCTTCACTTCAGGTTTACTGTATCCCTCTGACCTTCTTATTGACGATGAAACACAGAAATTGCATCGGAATGAAATACAAAAGGCACAATGCCGACTTAAGTACAAGAAGACTGACTCTTATTACTGTCTATGTTTTGAACCATTCCTGTGACACTAGTTATATATTCCGACGCTTCACTTCAGGTTTACTGTATCCCTTGGACCTCCTTATTGACGATGAAACACAGAAATTGCATCGGAATTAAATACAAAAGGCACAATGCCGACTTATGTACAAGAAGACTGACTCATCTTACTGTCTACGTTTTGAACCATTCCTGTGACACTAGTTATTGATTCCGATGCTTCACTTCAGGTTTACTGTATCCCTTGGACCTTCTTATTGACGACGAAACACAGAAATTGCATCGGAATTAAATAGAAAAGGCACAATGCGGACTTAAGTACAAGAAGAGTGACTCTACCTACTGTCTATGTTTTGAACCATTCCTGTGACACTAGTTATAGATTCCGATGCTTCACTTCAGGTTTACTGTATTCCAATGACCTTCTTATTGTCGATGAAACACAGAAATTTCATCGGAATTAGATACAAAAAGCACAATGCAGACTTAAGTACAAGAGGACTGAATCTTCTTACTGTCTATGTTTGAGACATTCCTGTGACACTAGTTATAGATACCGATGCTTCACTTCAGGTGTACTGCTTCCCTTGGACCTTCTTATTGACGATGAAACACAGAAATTGCTTCGGAATTAAATACAAAAAGCACAATGCCGACTTAAGTACAAGAAGACTGACTCTTCTAACTGACTATGTTTTGAAGCATTTCTGTGACACTCGTTATGGATTCCGATGCTTCACTTCAGGTTTACTGTATCCCTATGGCTTTCTTATTGACGATGAAACACAGAAAATGCATCGGAAATAAATACAAAAGGCACAATGCCGATTAACTACAAGTAGACTGAATCTTCTTACTATCTATGGTTTGAACCAATGCTGTGACACTAGTTATGGATTCTGATGCTTCACTTCAGGTTACTGTATCCCTATGGCTTTCTTATTGACGATGAAACGCAGAAAATGCATCGGAAATAAATACAAAAGGCACAATGCCGACTTAAGTACAAGAAGACTGACTCTTCCGACTGTCTATGATTTGATCAATTCCTGTGACACTAGTTATACATTCCGATGCTTCACTTCAGGTTTACTGTATCCCTCTGACCTTCTTATTGACGATGAAACACAGAAATGGCTTCGGAATTAAATACAAAAGGCACAATGCCGACTTAAGTACAAGAAGACTGACTCTTCTAACTGACTATGTTTTGAACCATTTCTGTGACACTCGTTATGGATTCCGATGCTTCACTTCAGGTTTACTGTATCCCTTGGACCCTCTTATTGACAATGAAACACAGAAATTGCATCGTAATTAAGTAAAAAGGCACAATGCCGAATTAAGTACAGGAAGACTGACTCTACTTTCTGACTATGTTTTGAACCATTCCTGTTACACTAGTTATAGATTCTAATGCTTGACTTCAGGTTTACTGTATCCCTCTGACATTCTTATTGACGATGAATCACAGAAATTGCATCGGAATTAAATACAAAAGGCACAATGCCGACTTAAGTACAAGAAGACTGACTCTTCCTACTCTCTATGTTTGAACCATTCCTGTGACACTAGTTATAGATACCGATACTTCAATTCAGGTTTACTGTATCCCTCTGACCTTCTTATTGACGATGAAACACAGAAATTGCATCGGAATGAAATACAAAAGGCACAATGCCGACTTAAGTACAAGAAGACTGACTCTTCCTACTGTCTATGCTTTGAACCATTCCTGTGACACTAGTTATAGATTCCGATCCTTCACTTCAGGTTTACTATTTCCCTTGGACGTTCTTATTGACGACGAAACACAGAAACTGCATCGGAATTAAATAGAAAAGGCACAATGCCGACTTAAGTACTAGAAGACTGACTCTTCTTACTGACTATGTTTGAACCATTCCTGTGACACTAGTTATAGATTCCGACGCTTCACTTCAGGTTTACTGTATCCCTTGGACGTTCTTATTGACGATGAAACACAGAAATTGCATCGGAGTTAAATAGAAAAGGCACAATGCCGACTTAAGTACAAGAAGACTGACTCATCTTACTGTCTATGTTTTGAACCAATACTGTGACACTAGTTATTGATTCCGATGCTTCACTTCAGGTTTACTGTATCCCTTGGCCCTTCTTATTGACGATGAAACACCGAAATTGCATCGGAATTAAATACGAAAGGCACAATGCTGACTTAAGTACAAGAAGACTGACTCTTCTTACTGACTTTGTTTGAACCATTCCTGTGACACCACTTATAGATTCCGATGCTTCCCTTCAGGTTTACTGTTTCCCTCTGACCTTCTTATTGACAATGAAACACAGAAATTGCATCGGAATTAAATAGAAAGGCTCAATGCCGTTTTAAGTTCAAGATGACTGACTCTTCTTACTGTCTATGTTTTGAACCATTCCTGTGACACTAGTTATAGATTCCGATGCTTCGCTTCAGGTGTACTGCATCCCTTGGACCTTCTTATTGACGATGAAACAAAGAAACTGCATCGGAATTAAATGGAAAAGGCACAATGCCGACTTAAGTGCAAGAAGACTGAGTCTTCTTACTGACTATGTTTTGAACCATTATTGTGACACTAGTTATAGATTCCGATGCCTCACGTCAGGTTTACTGTATCCCTTGGACCTTCTTATTGACGATGAAACACAGAAATTGCATCGGAATTAAATACAAAAGGCACAATGCCGACTTAAGTACAAGAACACTGACTCGTCCTACTGTCTATGTTTTGAACGATTCCTGTGACACTAGTTATAGATTCCGATGCATCACTTCTGGTTTACTGTATCCATCTGACCTTCTTATTAACGATGAAACACAGAAATAGCATCGGAATTAAACAGAAAATGCACAATGCCGACTAAAGTACAAGAAGACTGACTCCTCTTACTGTCTATGTTTTGAATCAATCCTGTGACACGAATTATACATTCCGATGCTTCACTTCAGGATTACTGTATCCATCTGAAATTCTTATGGACGATGAAACACAGAAATTGCATCGGAATTAAATACAAAAGGCACAATGCCGACTAAAGTACAAGAAGACTGACTCTTCTTACTGTCTATGATTTGAACCGTTCCTGTGACACAAGTTATAGATTCTGATGTTTCACTTCAGGGGTACTGTATCCCTTGGACCTTCTTATTGACGATGAAACACAGAAATTGCATTGAAATTAAATACAGAAGGCACAATGCCGACTTAAGTACAAGTAGACTGACTCTTCTTACTGTCTACGCCTTGAACCATTCCTGTGACACTAGTTATACATTCCGATGCTTCACTTCAGGTTCACTGTATCCCTCTGACCTTCTTATTGACGAAGAAACACAGAAATTGCATCGGAATTAAATAGAAAAGGCACAATACCGAATTAAGTACAAGAAGACCGACTCTTCTTACTGACTATCTTTTGAACCATTCCTGTGACACTAGTTATAGATTCCGATGATTCACTTCTAATTTACTGTATCCCTCTGACCTTCTTATTGACGATGAAACACAGTAATTGCATCGGAATTAAATACAAAAGGCACAATGCCGACTTAAGTACAAGAAGACTGACTCCTCTTACTGTCTATGTTTTGAACCATTCCTGTGACACTAGTTATTGATTTCGATGCTTCACTTCAGGTTTACTGTATCCCTTGGACCTTCTTACTGACGACGATACACAGAAATTGCATCGGAATTAAATAGAAAAGGCACAATGCCGACTTAAGTACAAGAAGACTGACTCTTCTTACTGACTATGTTTTGAACCATTCCTGTGACACTAGTTATAGATTCCGATGCCTCACTTCAGATTTACTGTATCCCTTGGACCTTCTTATTGACGATGAAACACAGAAATTGCATCGGAATTAAATACAAAATGAACAATGTCGACTTAAGTACAAGAAGACTGACTCGTCCTACTGTCTATGATTTGAATCATTCCTGTAACACTAGTTATAGATTCCGATGCATCACTTCAGGTTTACTGTTTCCATCTGACCTTCTTATTGACGATGAAACACAGAAATAGCATCGGAATTAAACAGAAAAGGCACAAAGCCGACTTAAGTACAAGAAGACTGACTCTTCCTACTGTCTATGTTTTGAATCAATCCTGTGACACTAGTTATACATTCCGATGCTTCACTTCAGGATTACTGTATCCATCTGACCTTCTTATGGACGATGAAACACAGAAATTGCATCGGAATTAAATACAAAAGGCACAATGCCGACTTAAGTACAAGAAGACTGACTCTTCTTTCTGTCTATGATTTGAACCATTCCTGTGACACAAGTTATAGATTCTGATGCTTCACTTCAGGGGTACTGTATCCCTTGGACCTTTTTATTGACGATGAAACACAGAAATTGCATTGGAATTAAATACAGAAGGCACAATGCCGACTTAAGTACAAGTAGACTGAATCTTCCTACTGTCTATGCCTTGAACCATTCCTGTGACACTAGTTATAGATTCCGATGATTCACTTCAAATTTACTGTATCCCTCTGACATTCTTATTGACGACGAAACACAGAAATTGCATCGGAATTAAATAGAAAAGGCACAATGCCGACTTAAGTACAAGAAGACTGACTTCTTACTGACTATGTTTTGAACCATTCCTGTGACACTAGTTATAGATTCCGATGCTTCACTTCAGGTTTACTGTATCCCTTGGACCTTCTTACTGACGATGAAACACCGAAATTGCATCGGAATTAAATACGAAAGGCACAATGCCGACTTAAGTACAAGAAGACTGACTCTTCTTACTGATTTTGTTTGAACCATTCCTGTGACACCACTTATAGATTCCGATGCTTCACTTCAGGTTTACTGTATCCCTCTGACCTTCTTATTGACGATGAAACACAGAAATTGCATCGGAATTAAATAGAAAAGACACAATGCCGACTTAAGTACAAGAAGACTGACTCTTCTTACTGTCTATGGTTTGAACCATTCCTGTGACACTAGTTATATATTCCGATGCTTCACTTGAGGTGTACTGCATCCCTTGGACCTTCTTATTGACGATGAAACACAGAAATTGCATCGGAATTAAATACAAAAGCACAATTCCGACTTAAGTACAAGAAGACTGACTCTTCCTACTGTCTATGTTTTGAACCATTCCTGTGACACTAGTTATAGATTCCGATGCTCCACTTCAGGTTTACTGTATCCATCTGACCTTCTTATTGGCGATGAAACACAGAAATTGCATCGGAATTAAATAGAAAAGGAACAATGCCGACTTAAGTACGAGAAGACTGACTCTTCCTACTGTCTATGTTTTGAACCATTCCTGTGACACTAGTTATAGATTCCGATGCTTCACTTCAGGTTTACTCTATCCCTCTGACCTTCGTATTGAAGATGAAACACCGAAATTGCATCGGAAATAAATACAAATTGCACAATGCCGACTCAAGTAGAAGAAGACTGACTCTTCCTACTGTCTATGCTTTGAACGATTCCTGTGACACTAGTTATACATTCCGATGCTTCAATTCAGGTTTACTGTATCCCTCTGACCTTATTATTGACGATGAAACACAGAAATTGCATCGGAATTAAATAGAAAAGGCACAATGCCAACTTAAGTACAAGGAGACTGTCTCTTCCTACTCTCTATGTTTTGAACCATTCCTGTGACACTAGTTATAGATTCCGATGATTCACTTCAAATTTACTGTATCCCTCTGACCTTCATATTGACAATGAAACACAGTAATTGCATCAGAATTAAATACAAAAGGCACAATGCCGACTTAAGTACAAGAAGACTGACTCCTCTTACTGTCTATGTTTTGAACCATTCCTGTGACACTAGTTATTGATTCCGATGCTTCACTTCAGGTTAACTGTATCCCTTGGACCTTCTTATTGACGACGAAACACAGAAATTGCATCGGAATTAAATAGAAAAGGCACAATGCCGACATAAGTACAAGAAGACTGACTTCTTACTGACTATGTTTTGAACCATTCCTTTGACACTAGTTATAGATTCCGATGCTTCCCTTCAGGATTACTGTATCCCTTGGACCTTCTTACTGACGATGAAACACCGAAATTGCATCGGAATTAAACACGAAAGGCACAATGCCGACTTAAGTACAAGAAGACTGACTCTTCTTACTGATTTTGTTTGAACCATTCCTGTGACACCACTTACAGATTCCGATGCTTCACTTCAGGTTTACTGTATCCCTCTGACCTTCTTATTGACGATGAAACACAGAAATTGCATCGGAATTAAATAGAAAAGACACAATGCCTACTTAAGTACAAGAAGACTGACTCTTCTTACTCTCTATGTTTTGAACCATTCCTGTGACACTAGTTATAGATTCCGATGCATCACTTGAGGTGTACTGCATCCCTTGGACCTTCTTATTGACGATGAAACACAGAAATTGCATCGGAATTAAATACAAAAGCACATTTCCGACTTAAGTACAAGAAGACTGACTCTTCCTACTGTCTATGTTTTGAACCATTCCTGTGACACTAGTTATAGATTCCGATGCTCCACTTCAGGTTTACTGTATTCATCTGACCTTCGTATTGACCATGAAACACAGAAATTGAATCGGAATTAAATAAAAAAGGCACAATGCCGACTTAAGTACAAGTAGACTGACTCTTCTTGCTGTCTATGCTTTGAACCATTCCTGTGACACTAGTTATAGAGTCTGATGCTTCACTTCAGGTTTACTGTATCCCTCTGACCTTCTTATTGGCGATGAAACACAGAAATTGCAACGGAATTAAATAGAAAAGGCACAATGCCAACTTAAGTACAAGAAGACTGACTCTTCCTACTGTCTATGTTTTGTACCATTCCTGAGACACTAGTTACAGATTCCGATGCTTCACTTCAGGTTTACAGTGTCCCTCTGACCTTCGTATTTTAGATGAAACACAGAAATTGCATCGGAAATAAATACAAAATGCACAATGCCGACTCAAGTAGAAGAAGACTGACTCTTCCTACTGTCTATGCTTTGAACGATTTCTGTGACACTAGTTATACATTCCGATCCTTCAATTCAGGTTTACTGTATCCCTCTGACCTTCTTATTGACGATGAAACACAGAAATTGCATCGGAATTAAATAGAAAAGGCACAATGCCGACTTAAGTACAAGAAGACTGACTCTTCCTACTCTCTATGTTTTGAACCATTCCTTAGACACTAGTTATAGATACCGATGCTTCACTTCAGGTTTACTGTATCCCTCTGACCTTCTTATTGACGATGAAACACACAGAAATTGCATCGGAATGAAATACAAAAGGCACAATGCCGACTTAAGTACAAGAAGACTGACTCTTATTACTGTCTATGTTTTGAACCATTCCTGTGACACTAGTTATAGATTCCGACGCTTCACTGAAGGGTTTACTGTATCCCTTGAACCTTCTTATTGACGATGAAACACAGAAATTGCATCGGAATTAAATAGAAAAGGCACAATGCCGACTTAAGTACAAGAAGACTGACTCTTCCTACTGTCTATGTTATGAACCACTCCTGTGACACTAGTTATAGATTCCGATGCTTCACTTCAGGTTTACTGTATCCCTCTGACCTTCTTATTGTCGATGAAACAAAGAAATTGCATCGGAATTAGATACAAAAAGCACAATGCCGACTTAAGTACAAGAGGACTGAATCTTCTTACTGTCTATGTTTGAAACATTCCTGTGACACTAGTTATAGATACCGATGCTTCACTTCAGGTGTACTGCATCCCTTGGTCCTTCTTATTGACGATGAAACACAGAAATTACGTCGGAATGAAATACAAAAGGCACAATGCCGATTAACTACAAGTAGACTGACTCTTCTTACTGTCTATGATTTGAACCAATGCAGTGACACTAGTTATGGATTCTGATGCTTCACTTCATCTTTACTGTACCCCTATGGCTTTCTTATTGACGATGAAACACAGAAATTGCATCGGAATTAAATACAAAAGGCACAATGCTGACTTAAGTACAAGAAGACTGACTCTTCCTACTGTCTATGTTTGGAACCATTCCTGTGACCTTAGTTATAGATTCCGATGCTTCACTTCAGATTTACTGTATCCCTCTGACCTTCTTATTGACGATGAAACACAGAATTTGCATCGGAAGTAAATAGAAAAGGCACAATGCCGACTTAAGTACAAGAAGAATGACTCTTCCTGCTGTCTATGTTTTGAACTATTCCGGTGACACTAGTTATAGATTCCGATGCTTCACTTCAGGTTTACTGTATCCCTCTGACCTTCTTATTGATGATGAAACACAGAAATTGCATTGGAAATAAATACAAAAGGCACAATGCCGACTTAAGTACAAGAAGACTGACTCTTCCTACTGTCTATGATTTGATCAATTCCTGTGACACTAGTTATACATTCCGATGCTTCACTTCAGGTTTACTGTATCCCTCTGACCTTCTTAATGACGATGAATCACAGAAATTGCATCGGAATTAAATACAAAAGGCACAATGCCGACTTAAGTACAAGAAGACTGACACTTCCTACTCTCTATGTTTTGAACCATTCCTGTGACACTAGTTATAGATACCGATGCTTCAATTCAGGTTTACTGTATCCCTCTGACCTTCTTATTGACGATGAAACAGAAATTGCATCGGAATGAAATAATAAAAGGCACAATGCCGACTTAAGTACAAGAAGACTGACACTGCCTACTGTCTATGTTTTGAACCATTCCTGTGACACTAGTGATAGATTCCGATCCTTCACTTCAGGTTTACTATTTCCCTTGGACGTTCTTATTGACGACGAAACACAGAAATTGCATCGGAATTAAATAGAAAAGGCACAATGCCGACGTAAGTACTAGAAGACTGACTCTTCTTACTGACTATGTTTGAACCATTCCTGTGACACTAGTTATAGATTCCGACGCTTCACTTCAGGTTTACTGTATCCCTTGGACCTTCTTATTGACGATGAAACACAGAAATTGCATCGGAATTAAATAGAAAAGGCACAATGCCGACTTAAGTACAAGAAGACTGACTCATCTTACTGTCTATGTTTTGAACCATTCCTGTGACACTAGTTATTGATTCCGATGCTTCACTTCAGGTTTACTGTATCCCTTGGCCCTTCTTATTGACGATGAAACACCGAAATTGCATCGGAATTAAATACGAAAGGCACAATGCCGACTTAAGTACAAGAAGACTGACTCTTCTTACTGACTTTGTTTGAACCATTCCTGTGACTCCACTTATAGATTCCGATGCTTCCCTTCAGGTTTACTGTATCCCTCTGACCTTCTTATTTACGATGAAACACAGAAATTGCATCGGCATTAAATAGAAAAGCACAATGCCGATTTAAGTACAAGAAGACTGACTCTTCTTCCTGTCTATGTTTTGAACCATTCCTGTGACACTAGTTATAGATTCCGATGCTTCGCTTCAGGTGTACTGCATCCCTTGGACCTTCTTATTGACGATGAAACACAGAAATTGCATCGGAATTAAATACAAAATGCACAATGTCGACCTAAGTACAAGAAGACTGACTCGTCCTACTGTCTTTGTTTTGAACCATTCCTGTGACACTAGTTATAGATTCCGATGCATCACTTCACGTTTACTGTTTCCATCTGACCTTCTTATTGACGATGAAACACAGAAATAGCATCGGAATTAAACAGAAAAGGCACAAAGCCGACTTAAGTACAAGAAGACTGACTCTTCCTACTGTCTATGTTTTGAATCAATCCTGTGACACTAGTTATACATTCCGATGCTTCCCTTCAGGATTACTGTATCCATCTGACCTTCTTATGGACGATGAAACACAGAAATTGCATTGGAATTAAATACAAAAGGCACAATGCCGACTTAAGTACAAGAAGACTGACTCTTCTTACTGTCTATGATTTGAACCATTCCTGTGACACAAGTTATAGGTTCTGATGCTTCACTTCAGGGGTACTGTATCCCTTGGACCTTCTTATTGACGATGAAACACAGAAATTGCATTGGAATTAAATACAGAAGGCACAATGCCGACTTAAGTACAAGTAGACTGAATCTTCTTACTGTCTATGCCTTGAACCATTCCTGTGACACTAGTTATACATTGCGATGCTTCACTTCAGGTTCACTGTATCCCTCTGACCTTCTTATTGACGATGAAACACAGAAATTGCATCGGAATTAAATAGAAAAGGCACAATGCCGAATTATGTACAAGAAGACCGACTCTTATTACTGACTATCTTTTGAACCATTCCTGTGGCACAAGTTATAGATTCCGATGATCACTACATGTTTACTGTATCCCTCTGACCTTCTTATTGACGATGAAACACAGAAATTGCATCGGAATTAAATACAAAAGGCACAATGCCGACTTAAGTACAAGGAGACTGACTCTTCCTACTCCCTATGTTTTGAACAATTCCTGTGACACTAGTTATGGATTCCGATGATTCACTTCAAATTTACTGTATCCCTCTGACCTTCTTATTGACGATGAAACACAGTAATTGCATCGGAATTTAATACAAAAGGCACAATGCCGACTCAAGTACAAGAAGACTGACTCCTCTTACTGTCTATGATTTGAACCATTCCTGTGACACTAGTTATTGATTCCGATGCTTCACTCAGGTTTACTGTATCCCTTGGACCTTCTTATTGACGACGAAACACAGAAATTGCATCGGAATTAAATAGAAAAGGCACAATGCCGACTTAAGTACAAGAAGACTGACTTCTTACTGACTATGTTTTGAACCATTCCTGTGACACTAGTTATAGATTCCGATGCTTCACTTCAGGTTTACTGTATCCCTTGGACCTTCTTACTGACGATGAAACACCGAAATTGCATCGGAATTAAATACGAAAGGCACAATGCCGACTTAAGTACAAGAAGACTGACTCTTCTTACTGATTTTGTTTGAACCATTCCTGTGACACCACTTATAGATTCCGATGCTTCACTTCAGGTTTACTGTATCCCTCTGACCTTCTTATTGACGATGAAACACAGAAATTGCATCGGAATTAAATAGAAAAGACACAATGCCGACTTAAGTACAAGAAGACTGACTCTTCTTACTGTCTATGTTTTGAACCATTCCTGTGACACTAGTTATATATTCCGATGCTTCACTTGAGGTGTACTGCATCCCTTGGACCTTCTTATTGACGATGAAACACAGAAATTGCATCGGAATTAAATACAAAAGCACAATTCCGACTTAAGTACAAGAAGACTGACTCTTCCTACTGTCTATGTTTTGAACCATTCCTGTGACACTAGTTATAGATTCCGATGCTCCACTTCAGGTTTACTGTATCCATCTGACCTTCTTATTGACCATGAAACACAGAAATTGCATCGGAATTAAATAGAAAAGGCACAATGCCGACTTAAGTACAAGTAGACTGACTCTTCTTGCTGTCTATGCTTTGAACCATCCCTGTGAAACTAGTTATAGAGTCTGATGCTTCACTTCAATTTTACTGTATCCCTCTGACCTTCTTATTGGCGATGAAACACAGAAATTGCATCGGAATTAAATAGAAAAGGCACAATGCCGACTTAAGTGCAAGAATACTGACTCTTCGTACTGTCTATGTTTTGAACCATTCCTGTGACACTAGTTATAGATTCCGATGCTTCACTTCAGGTTTACTGTATCCCTCTGACCTTTGTATTGAAGATGAAACACAGAAATTGCATCGGAAATAAATACAAAATGCACAATGCCGACTCAAGTAGAAGAAGACTGACTCTTCCTACTGTCTATGCTTTGAACGATTCCTGTGACACTAGTTATACATTCCGATGCTTCAATTCAGGTTTACTGTATCCCTCTGACCTTATTATTGACGATGAAACACAGAAATTGCATCGGAATTAAATAGAAAAGGCACAATGCCGACTTAAGTGCAAGGAGACTGTCTCTTCCTACTCTCTATGTTTTGAACCATTTCTGTGACACTAGATATAGATTCCGATGATTCACTTCAAATTTACTGTATCCCTCTGACCTTCTTATTGACAATGAAACACAGTAATTGCATCAGAATTAAATACAAAAGGCACAATGCCGACTTAAGTACAAGAAGACTGACTTCTTACTGACTATGTTTTGAACCATTCCTGTGACACTAGTTATAGATTCCGATGCTTCACTTCAGGATTACTGTATCCCTTGGACCTTCTTACTGACGATGAAAAACCGAAATTGCATCGGAATTAAATACGAAAGGCACAATGCCGACTTAAGTACAAGAAGACTGACTCTTCTTACTGATTTTGTTTGAACCATTCCTGTGACACCACTTATAGATTCCGACGCTTCACTTCAGGTTTACTGTATCCCTCTGACCTTCTTATTGACGATGAAACACAGAAATTGCATCGGAATTAAATTGAAAAGACACAATGCCGACTTAACTACAAGAAGACTGACTCTTCTTACTGTCTATGTTTTGAACCATTCCTGTGACACTAGTTATAGATTCCGATGCTTGACTTGAGGTGTACTGCATCCCTTGGACCTTCTTATTGACGATGAAACATAGAAATTGCATCGGAATTAATTACAAAAGCACAATTCCGACTCAAGTACAAGAAGACTGACTCTTCCTACTGTCTATGTTTTGAACCATTCCTGTGACACTAGTTATAGATTCCGATGCTCCACTTCAGGTTTACTGTATCCATCTGACCTTCTTATTGACCATGAAACACAGAAATTGAATCGGAATTAAATACAAAAGGCACAATGCCGACTTAAGTACAAGTAGACTGACTCTTCTTGCTGTCTATGCTTTGAACCATTCCTGTGACACTAGTTATAGAGTCTGATGCTTCACTTCAGGTTTACTGTATCCCTCTGACCTTCTTATTGGCGATGAAACACAGAAATTGCAACGGAATTAAATAGAAAAGGCACAATGCCAACAAGACTGACTCTTCCTACTGTCTATGTTTTGTACCATTCCTGAGACACTAGTTACAGATTCCGATGCTTCACTTCAGGTTTACAGTGTCCCTCTGACCTTCGTATTGAAGATGAAACACAGAAATTGCATCGGAAATAAATACAAAATGCACAATGCCGACTCAAGTTGAAGAAGACTGACTCTTCCTACTGTCTATGCTTTGAACGATTCCTGTGACACTAGTTATACATTCCGATGTATCAATTCAGGTTTACTGTATCCCTCTGACCTTCTTATTGACGATGAAACACAGAAATTGCATCGGAATTAAATAGAAAAGGCACAATGCCGACTTAAGTACAAGAAAACTGACTCTAATTACTGTCTATGTTTCGAACCATTCCTGTGACAATTGTTATAGATTCCGTTGCTTCACTTCAGGTTTACTGTATCCCTTGGACCTTCTTATTGACGATGAAACACAGAAATTGGATTGGAATAAAATACAAAAGGCACAATGCCGACTTATGTACAAGAAGACTGACTCATCTTACTGTCTATGTTTTGAACCATTCCTCTGACACTAGTTATAGATTCCGATGCTTCACTTCAGGTTTACTGTATCCCTTGGACCTTCTTATTGACGACGAAACACAGAAATTGCAACGGAATTAAATAGAAAAGGCACAATGCCGACTTAAGTACAAGAAGACTGACTCTTCCTACTGTCTATGTTTTGAAACATTCGTATGACACTAGTTATAGATTCCGAAGCATCACTTCAGATTTACTGTATCCCTTTGACCTTCGTATTGACGATGAAACACAGAAACTGCATCGGAAATAAATACAAAATGCACAATGCCGACTCAAGTAGAAGAAGACTGACTCTTCCTACTGTCTATGTTTTGAACCATTCCTGTGACACTAGTTATAGATTCCGATGCTTCACTTCAGGTTTACTGTATCCCTCTGACCTTCTTATTGACAATGAAACACATAAATTGCATCGGAATTAAATAGAAAAAGCACATTGCCGACTTAAGTACAAGAAGACTGACTCTTCTTACTGTCTATGTTTTGAACCGATCCTGTGACACTAGTTATAGATTCCGATGCTTCACTTCAGGTTTAATGAATCCCTTGGACCTTCTTATTGACGATGAAACACAGAAATTGCATCGGAATTACATGCAAAAGGCACAATTCCGATTCAAGTACAAGAACAATGACTCTACCTACTGTCTATGTTTTGAACCATTCCTGTGACCCTAGTTATAGATTCCGATCCTTCACTTCCAATTTACTGTATCCCTCTGACCTTCTTATTGACGATGAAACACAGAATTTGCATCGGAAGTAAATAGAAAAGGCACAATGCCGACTTAAGTACAAGAAGATTGACTCTTCTTACTGACTATGTTTTGATCCATTCCTGTGACACTAGTTATAGATTCCGATGCTTCACTTCAGGTTTGCTGTATCCCTCTGACCTTCTTATTGACGATGAAACACAGAAATTGCATCGGAATTAAATAGAATGTGCACAATGCTTACTTAAGTACAAGAAGACTGACTCTTCTTACTGATTTTGTTTGAACCATTCCTGTGACACCACTTATAGAGTCCGATGCTTCACTTCAGGTTTACTGTATCCCTTGGACCTTCTTATTGACGATGAAACTCGGAAATTGCATCGGAAATAAATACAAAAGCACAATTCCGACTTAAGTACAAGAAGACTGACTCTTCCTACTGTCTATGTTTTGAACCATTCCTGTGACACTAGTTATAGATTCCGATGCTCCACTTCCGGTTTACTATTTCCATCTGACCTTTTTATTGACCATGAAACACAGAAATTGCAATGGAATTAAATACAAAAGGCACAATGCCGACTTAAGTACAAGTAGACTGACTCTTCTTGCTGTCTATGCTTTGAACCATTCCTGTGACACTAGTTATAGAGTCTGATGCTTCACTTCAGGTTTACTGTATCCCTCTGACCTTCTTATTGGCGATGAAACACAGAAATTGCATCGGAATTCAATAGAAAAGGCACAATGCCGACTTACGTACAAGAACATTGACTCTTCCTACTGTCTATGTTTTGAACCATTCCTGTGACACTAGTTATAGATTCCGATGCTTGACTTCAGGTTTACTGTGTCCCTCTGACCTTCGCATTGAAGATGAAACACAGAAATTGTATCGGAAATAAATACAAAATGCACAATGCCGACTCAAGTAGAAGAAGACTGACTCTACCTACTGTCTATGCTTCGAACGATTCCTGTGACACTAGTTATACATTCCGATGCTTCAATTCAGGTTTACTGTATCCCTCTGACCTTATTATTGGCGATGAAACACAGAAATTGCATCGGAATTAAATAGAAAATGCACAATGCCGACTTAAGTACAAGGAGACTGACTCTTCCTACTCTCTATGTTTTGAACCATTCCTGTGACACTACTTATAGATTCCGATGATTCACTTCAAATTTACTGTATCCCTCTGACCTTCTTATTGACGATGAAACACAGTAATTGTATCGGAATTAAATACAAAAGGCACAATGCCGACTTAAGTACAAGAAGACTGACTCCTCTTACTGTCTATGTTTTGAACCATTCCTGTGACACTAGTTATTGATTCCGATGCTTCACTTCAGGTTTACTGTATCCCTTGGACCTTCTTATTGACGACGAAACACAGAAATTGCATCGGAATTAAATACAAAAGGCACAATGCCGACTTAAGTACAAGAAGACTGACTTCTTACTGACTATGTTTCGAACCATTCCTGTGACACTAGTTATAGATTCCGATGCTTCACTTCAGGTTTATTGTATCCCTTGGACCTTCTTACTGATGATGAAACACCGAAATTGCATCGTAATTAAATACGAAAGGCACAATGCCGACTTAAGTACAAGAAGACTGACTCTTCTTACTGATTTTGTTTGAACCATTCCTGTGACACCACTTATAGATTCCGATGCTTCACTTCAGGTTTACTGTATCCCTCTGACCTTCGTATTGACGATGAAACACAGAAATTGCATCGGAAATAAATACAAAAGCACAATTCCGACTTAAGTACAAGAAGACTGACTCTTCCAACTGTCTATGTTTTGAACCATTCCTGTGACACTAGTTATAGATTCCGAAGCTTCACTTCAGGTTTACTGTGTCCCTCTGACTTTCGTATTGAGGATGAAACACAGAAATTGCATCGGAAATAAATACAAAATGCACAATGCCGACTCAAGTAGAAGAAGACTGACTCTTCCTACTGTCTATGCTTTGAACGATTCCTGTGGCACTAGTTATACTTTCCGATGCTTCAATTCAGGTTTAATGTATCCCTCTGACCTTATTATTGACGATGAAACACAGAAATTACATCGGAATTAAATAGAAAAGGCACAATGCCGACTTAAGTACAAGAAGACTGACTCTAAATACTGTCTATGTTTCGAACCATTCCTGTGACAATAGTTATAGATTCCGATGCTTCACTTCAGGTTTACTGTATCCCTTGGACCTTCTTATTGACGATGAAACACAGAAATTGGATCGGAATTAAATACAAAAGGCACAATGCCGACTTATGTGCAAGAAGACTGACTCATCTTACTGTCTATGTTTTGAACCATTCCTCTGACACTAGTTATAGATTCCGATGCTTCACTTCAGGTTTACTGTATCCCTTCGACCTTCTTATTGACGACGAAACACAGAAATTGCAACGGAATTAAATAGAAAAGGCACAATGCCGACTTATGTGCAAGAAGACTGACTCATCTTACTGTCTATGTTTTGAACCATTCCTCTGACACTAGTTATAGAGTCTGATGCTTCACTTCAGGTTTACTGTATCCCTCTGACCTTCGTATTGACGATGAAACACAGAAACTGCATCGGAAATAAATACAAAATGCACAATGCCGACTCAAGTAGGAGAAGACTGACTCTTCCTACTGTCTATGTTTTGAACCATTCCTGTGACACTAGTTATAGATTCCGATGCTTCACTTCAGGTTTACTGTATCCCTCTGCCCTTCTTATTGACAATGAAACACATAAATGGCATCGGAATTAAATAGAAAAAGCACATTGCCGACTTAAGTACAAGAAGACTGACTCTTCTTACTGTCTATGTTTTGAACCTATCCTGTGACACTAGTTATAGATTCCGATGCTTCACTTCAGGTTTAATGAATCCCTTGGACCTTCTTATTGACGATGAAACACAGAAATTGCATCGGAAATAAATACAAAAGCACAATTCCGACTTAAGTACAAGAAGACTGACTCTTCTCGCTGTCTATGCTTTGAACGATTCCTGTGGCACTAGTTATACTTTCCGATGCTTCAATTCAGGTTTAATGTATCCCTCTGACCTTATTATTGACGATGAAACACAGAAATTGCATCGGAATTAAATAGAAAAGGCACAATGCCGACATAAGTACAAGAAGACTGACACTAAATACTGTCTATGTTTCGAACCATTCCTGTGACAATAGTTATAGATTCCGATGCTTTACTTCAGGTTTACTGTATTCCTTGGACCTTCTTATTGACGATGAAACACAGAAATTGGAACGGAATTAAATACAAAAGGCACATTGCCGACTTATGTGCAAGAAGACTGGCTCATCTTACTGTCTATGTTTTGAACCATTCCTGTGACACTAGTTATAGATTCCGAAGCTTCTCTTCAGGTGTACTGCATCCCTCTGACCTTCTTATTGACGATGAAACACAGAAATTGCATCGGAATTAAATAGAAAAGGCACAATGCCGACTTAAGTACAAGAAGAATGACTTTTCCTGCTGTCTATGTTGTGAACCATTCCGGTTACACTAGTTATAGATTCCAATGCTTCACTTCAGGTTTACTGTATCCCTATGGCTTTATTATTGACGATGAAACACAGAAATTGCATCGGAAATAAATACAAAATGCACAATGCCGACTCAAGTAGAAGAAGACTGACTCTTCCAACTGTCTATGTTTTGAACGATTCCTGTGACACTAGTTATACATTCCGATGCTTCACTTCAGGTTTACTGTATCCCTCTGATCTTCTTATTGACGATGAAACACAGAAATTGCATCGGAATTAAATAGAAAAGGCACAATGCCGACTTAAGTACAAGAAGACTGACTCTAATTACTGTCTATGTTTCGAACCATTCCTGTGACAATAGTTATAGATTCCGATGCTTCACTTCAGGTTTACTGTATCCCTTGGACCTTCTTATTGACGACGAAACACAGAAATTGCATCGGAATTAAATACAAAAGGCACAATGCCGACTTATGTACAAGAAGACTGACTCATCTTACTGTCTATGTTTTGAACCATTCCTCTGACACTAGTTATTGATTTCGATGCTTCACTTCAGGTTTACTGTATCCCTTGTATCTTCATATCGACGACGAAATACAGAAATTGCAACGGAATTAAATAGAAAAGACACAATGCCGACTTAAGTACAAGAAGACTGACTCTTCCTACTGTCTATGTTTTGAATCATTCGTGTGACACTAGTTATAGACTCCGATGCTTCACTTCAGGTTTACTGTATCCCTCTGAACTTTTTATTGACGATGAAACACAGAAATTGCATCGGAATTAAATAGAACGTGCACAATGCTGACCTAAGTACAAGAAGACTGACTCTTCTTACTGTTTATGATTTGAACCAATCCTGTGACACTAGTTATGGATTCTGATGCTTCACTTCAGGTTTACTGTATCCCTATGGCTTTCTTATTGACGATGAAACACAGAAATTGCATCGGAATTAAGAACAAAATGCACAATGCCGACTTAAGTACAAGAAGACTGACTCTTCCTACTGTCTATGTTTTGAACCATTCCTGTGACACTAGTTATAGATTCCGATGTTTCACTTCAGGTTTACCGTATCCCTCTGACCTTCTTATTGTCGATGAAACACAGAAATTGCATCGGAATTAGATACAAATGCACAATGCCGACTTAAGTACAAGAGAACTGAATCTTCTTACTGTCTATGTTTGAAACATTCCTGTGAGACTAGTTATAAATTCGGATGCTTCACTTCAGGTGTACTGCATCCCTTGGACCTCCTTATTGACGATGAAACACAGAAATTACGTCGGAATTAAATACAAAAGGCACAATGCCGATTAACTTTAAGTAGACTGACTCTTCTTACTGTCTATGATTTGAACCAATCCTGTGACACTAGTTATGGATTCTGATGCTTCACTTCAGGTTTACTGTATCCCTATGGCTTTCTTTTTTTTGCGATGAAACACAGAAATTGCATCGGAAATAAATACAAAATGCACAATGCCGACTCAAGTAGAAGAAGACTGACTCTTCCTACTGTCTATGTTTTGAACGATTCCTGTAGCACTAGTTATACATTCCGATGCTTCACTTCAGGTTTACTGTATCCCTCTGATCTTCTTATTGACGATGAAACACAGAAATTGCATCGGAATTAAATAGAAAAGGGACAATGCCGACTTAAGTACAAGAAGACTGACTCTAATTACTGTCTATGTTTCGAACCATTCCTGTGACAATAGTTATAGATTCCGATGCTTCAGTTCAGGTTTACTGTATCCCTTGGAACTTCTTATTGACGACGAAACACAGAAATTGCATCGGAATTAAATACAAAAGGCACAATGCCGACTTATGTACAAGAAGACTGACTCATCTTACTGTCTATGTTTTGAACCATTCCTCTGACACTAGTTATAGATTTCGATGCTTCACTTCAGGTTTACTGTATCCCTTGTACCTTCTTATTGACGACGAAACACAGAAATTGCAACGGAATTAAACAGAAAAGGCACAATACCGACTTAAGTACAAGAAGACTGACTCTTCCTAGTGTCTATGTTTTGAATCATTCGTGTGACACTAGTTATAGATTCCGAAGCTTCACTTCAGATTTACTGTATCCCTCTGACCTTCGTATTGACGATGAAACACAGACATTGCATCGGAAATAAATACAAAACGCACAATGACGACTCAGGTAGAAGAAGACTGACTCTTTCTACTGTCTATGTTTTGAACCATTCCTGTGACACTAGTTATAGAATCCGATGCTTCACTTCAGGTTTACTGTATCCCTCTGACCTTCTTATTGACAATGAAACACAGAAATTGCATCAGAATTAAATAGAAAAGGCTCAATGCCGACTTAAGTACAAGAAGACTGACTCTTCTTACTGACTATGATCTGAACAATTCCTGTGACACTAGTTATAGTTTCCGATGCTTCACTTCAGGTTAACTGTATCCCTCTGACCTTCTTATTGACGATGAAACACAGAAATTGCATCGGAATTAAATAGAATGTGCACAATGCTGACTTAAGTACAAGTAGACTGACTCTTCTTACTGTTTATGATTTGAACCAATCCTGTGACACTAGTTATAGATTCCGATGCTTCACTTCATGTGTACTGCATCCCTTGGACCTTCTTATTGACGATGAAACACAGAAACTGCTTCGGAATTAAATACAAAAGGCACAATGCCGATTAACTACAAGTAGACTCACTCTTCTTACTGTCTATGATTTGAACCAATCCTGTGACACTAGTTAAGGATTCTGATGCTTCACTTCAGGTTTACTGTATCCCTATGGCTTTCTTATTGACGATGAAACACAGAAATTGCATCGGAATTAAGTACAAAATGCACAATGCCGACTTAAGTACAAGAAGACTGACTCTTCCTACTGTCTATGTTTTGAACCATTCCTGTGACCCTAGTTATAGATTCCGATGCTTCACATAAGATTTACTGTATCCCTCTGACCTTCTTATTGACGATGAAACACAGAATTTGCATCGGAATTAAAAACAAAATGCACAATGCCGACTTAAGTACAAGAAGATTGACTCTTCTTACTGACTATGTTTTGAACCATTCCTGTGACACTAGTCATAGATTCCGATGCTTCACTTCAGGTTTACTGTATCCCTCTGACCTTCTTATCGACAATGAAACACAGAAATTGAATCGGGATTAATTAGAAATATCACAATGCAGACTTAAGTACAAGAAGACTGACTCTTCTTACTGACTATGATTTGAACCATTCCTGTGACACTAGTTATAGACTCCGATGCTTCACTTCAGGTTTACTGTATCCCTCTGACCTTCTTATTGACGATGAAACACACAGAAATTGCATCGGAATGAAATACAAAAGGCACAATGCCGACTTAAGTACAAGAAGACTGACTCTTATTACTGTCTATGTTTTGAACCATTCCTGTGACACTAGTTATAGATTCCGATGCATCACTTCAGGTTTACTGTATCCCTTTGACCTTCTTATTGACGATGAAACACAGAAATTGCATCGGAATTAAATAGAAAAGGCACAATGCCGACTTAAGTGCAAGAAGACTGACACTTCTTACTGTCTATGTTTTGAACCATTCCTGTGACGCTAGTTATAGATTCCGAAGCTTCTCTTCAGGTGTACTGCATCCCTCTGACCTTCTTACTGACGAAGAAACACAGAAATTGCATCGGAAATAAATACAAAAGGCACAATGCTGACTTAAGTCCAAGAAGACTGACTCTATCTACTGTCTATGATTTGATCAATTCCTGTGACACTAGTTATACATTCCAATGCTTCACTTCGGGTTTACTGTATCCCTCTGACCTTCTTATTGACGATGAAATACAGAAATTGCTTCGGAATTAAATACAAAAGGCACAATGCCGACTTAAGTACAAGAAGACTGACTCTTCTTACTGATATTGTTTTGAACCATTTCTGTGACACTAGTTATGGATTCCGATGCTTCACTTCAGGTTTACTGTATCCCTTGGACCCTCTTATTGACGATGAAACACAGAAATTGCATCGTAATTAAGTAAAAAGGCACAATGCCGAATTAAGTACAAGAAGACTGACTCTTCTTACTGACTATGTTTTGAACCATTCCTGTTACACTAGTTATAGATTCCGATGCTACACATCAGGTTTACTGTATCCCTCTGACCTTCTTATTGACGATGAAACACAGAAATTGCATCGGAATTAAATACAAAAGGCACAATGCCGACTTAAGTACAAGAAGACTGACTCTTCCTACTCCCTATGTTTTGAAACATTCCTGTGACACTAGTTATAGATTCCGACGCTTCACTTCAGGTTTACTGTATCCCTTGGACCTTCTTATTGACGATGAAACACAGAAATTGCATCGGAATTAACTACAAAAGGCACAATGCCGACTTATGTACAAGAAGACTGACTTATCTTACTGTCTATGTTTTGAACCATTCCTGTGACACTTGTTATTGATTCCGATGCTTCACTTCAGGTTTACTGTATCCCTTGGACATTCTTATTGACGACGAAACACAGAAATTGCATCGGAATTAAATAGAAAATGCTCAATGCCGACTTTAGTACAAGAAGACTGACTCTTCCTACTGTCTATGCTATGAACCATTCCTGTGACACTAGTTATTGATTCCGATGCTTCACTTCAGGTTTACTGTATCCCTTGGACCTTCTTATTGACGATGAAATGCAGAAATTACGTCGGAATTAAATACAAAAGGCACAATGCCGATTAACTTCAAGTACACTGGCTCTTCTTACTGTCTATGATTTGAGCCAATCCTGTGACACTAGTTATGGATTCTGATGCTTCACCTCAGGTTTACTGTATCCCTATGGCTTTCTTATTGACGATGAAAAACAGAAATTGCATTGGAATTAAATACAAAAGGCACAATGCCCACTTAAGTACAAGAAGACTGACACTTCCTACTGACTATGTTTTCAACCATTCCTGAGACACTAGTTATAGATTCCGATTTTTCACTTCAGGTTTACTGTATCCCTCTGACCTTCTTATCGACAATGAAACACAGAAATTGCATCGGAATTAAATAGAAAAATCACAATGCCGACTTAAGTACAAGAAGTCTGACTCTTCTTACTGACTATGATTTGAACCATTCCTGTGACACTAGTTATTGATTCCGATGCTTCACTTCAGGTTTACTGTATCCCACTGACCTTCTTATTGACGATGAAACACAGAAATTGCAACTTAATTGAATAGAAAATGCACAATGCCGACTTAAGTACAAGAAGATTGACTCTTCCTGCTGTATATGTTTTGAACCATTCCGGTGACACTAGTTATAGATTCCGATACTTCAATTCAGGTTTACTGTATCCCTCTGACCTTCTTATTGATGATGAAACACAGAAATTGCATCGGAAATAAATACAAAAGGCACAATGCCGACTTAAGTACAGGAAGACTGACTCTTCCTACTGTCTACGTTTTGATCAATTCCTGTGACACTAGTTATAGATTCCGATGCTTCACTTCAGGTTTACTGTATCCCTCTGACCTTCTTATTGACGATGAAACACAGAAATGGCTTCGGAATGAAATACAAAAGGCACAATGCCGACTTAAGTACAAGAAGACTGACTCTTCTTACTGACTATGTTTTGAACCCTTTCTGTGACACTAGTTATGGATTCCGATGCTTCACTTCAGGTTTACTGTATCCCTTGGACCCTCTTGTTGACGATGAAACACAGAAATTGCATCGTAATTAAGGAGAAAGGCACAATGCCGTCTTAAGTACAAGATGACTGACTCTTCTTACTGACTATGTTTTGAACCATTCCTGTTACACTAGTTATAGATTCCGATGCTTCACTTCAGGTTTACTGTATCCCTCTGACCTTCTTATTGACTATGAAACACAGAAATTGCATCGGAATGAAATACAAAAGGCACAATGCCGACTTAAGTACAAGAAGATTGACTCTTATTACTGTCTATGTTTGAACCATTCCTGTGACACTAGTTATTGATTCCGATGCTTCACTTCAGGTTTACTGTATCCCTTGGACCTTCTTATTGACGATGAAACACAGAAATTGCATCGGAATTAAATAGAAAAGGCACAATGCCGACTTAAGTACAAGGAACTGACTCTTCCTACTGCATATGTTTTGAACCATTCCTGTGACACTAGTTATAGATTCCGATGCTTCACTTCAGTTTTACTGTATCCCTCTGACCTTCTTATTGTCGATGAAACACAGAAATTGCATCGGAATTAGATACAAAAAGCACAATGCCAACTTAAGTACAAGAGGACTGAATCTTCTTACTGTCTATGTTTGAAACATTCCTGTGACACTAGTTATAGATTCCGATCCTTCACTTCAGGTTTAATATATCCCTTGGACCTTCGTATTGACGACGAAACACAGAAATTGCATCGGAATTAAATTGAAAAGGCACAATGCCGACTTAAGTACAAGAAGACTGACTCTTCTTACTGACTATGTTTGAACCATTCCTGTGACACTAGTTATAGATTCCGATGCTTCACTTCAGGTTTACTGTATCCCACTGACCTTCTTATTGACGATGAAACACAGAAATTGCAACGGAATTAAATAGAAAAGGCACAATGCCGACTTAAGTACAAGAAGATTGACTCTTCCTGCCGTATATGTTTTGAACCATTCCGGTGACACTAGTTATAGATTCCGATACTTCAATTCAGGTTTACTGTATCCCTCTGACCTTCTTATTGACGATGAAACACAGAAATGGCTTCGGAATGAAAAACAAAAGGCACAATGCCGACTTAAGTACAAGAAGACTGACTCTTCTTACTGACTACGTTTTGATCAATTTCTGTGACACTTGTTATAGATTCCGATGCTTCACTTCAGGTTTACTGTATCCCTCTGACCTTCTTATTGACGATGAAACACAGAAATGGTTTCGGAATGAAATACAAAAGGCACAATGCCGACTTAAGTACGAGAAGACTGACAGTTCCTACTCTCTATGCTTTCAACCATTCCTGTGACACTAGTTATAGATTCCGATGCTTCACTTCAGGTCTACTGTATCCCTCTGACCTTCTTATTGACTATGAAACACAGAAATTGCATCGGAATGAAATACAAAAGGCACAATGCCGACTTAAGTACAAGAAGACTGACTCTTATTACTGTCTATGTTTGAACCATTCCTGTGACACTAGTTATTGATTCCGATGCTTCACTCCAGGTTTACTGTATCCCTTGGACCTTCTTATTGACGATGAAACACAGAAATTGCATCAGAATTAAATAGAAAAGGCACAATGCCGACTTAAGTACAAGAAACTGACTCTTCCTGCTGTCTATGTTTTGAACCATTCCTGTGACACTAGTTATAGATTCCGATGCTTCACTTCAGGTTTACTGTATCCCACTGACATTCTTATTGTCGATGAAACACAGAAATTGCATCGGAATTAGATACAAAAAGCACAATGCCAACTTAAGTACAAGAGGACTGAATCTTCTTACTGTCTATATTTGAAACATTCCTGTGACACTAGTTATAGATTCCGATCCTTCACTTCAGGTTTACTATATCCCTTGGACCTTCGTATTGACGACGAAACACAGACATTGCATCGGAATTAAATTGAAAAGGCACAATGCCGACTTAAGTACAAGAAGACTGACTCTTCTTACTGACTATGTTTGAACCATTCCTGTGACACTAGTTATAGATTCCGATGCTTCACTTCAGGTTTACTGTATCCCTTGGCCCTTCTTATTGACGATGAAACACCGAAATTGCATTGGAAATAAATACGAAAGGCACAATGCCGACTTAAGTACAAGAAGACTGACTCTTCTTACTGACTTTGTTTGAACCATTCCTGTGACACCACTTATAGATTCCGATGCTTCCCTTCAGGTTTACTGTACCCCTCTGACCTTCGTATTGACGATGAAACACAGAAATTGCATCGGAATTAAATAGAAAAGGCACAATGCCGATTTAAGTACAAGGAGACTGACTCTTCTTACTGTCTATGTTTCGAACCATTCCTGTGACTCTAGTTATAGATTCCGATGCTTCGCTTCAGGTGTACTGCATCCCTTGGACCTTCTTATTGACGATGAAACACAGAAATTGCATCGGAATTAAATACAAAAGGCACAATGCCGACTTAAGTACAAGAAGACTGACTCTTCCTACTGTCTATGTTTGAACCATTCCTGTGACACTAGTTATAGATTCCGATGCTTCACTTCAGGTTTGCTGTATCCATCTGACCTTCTTATTGATGATGAAACACAGAAATAGCATCGGAATTAAACAGAAAAGGCACAATGCCGACTTAAGTACAAGAAGACTGACTCTTCCTACTGTCTATGTTTTGAATCATTCCTGTGACACTAGTTATACATTCCGATGCTTCACTTCAGGATTACTGTATCCCTTGGACCTTCTTATTGCCGATGAAACACAGAAATTGCATCGGAATTAAGTAAAAAGGCACAATGCCGAATTAAGAACAAGAAGACTGACTCTTCTTACTGACTATGTTTTGAACCATTCCTGTTACACTAGTTATAGATTCCGATGCTTCACTTCAGGTTTACTGTATCCCTCTGACATTCTTATTGACGATGAAACACAGAAATTGCATCGGAATTAAATACAAAAGGCACAATGCCGACTTAAGTACAAGAAGACTGACTCTTCCTACTCTCTATGTTTTGAACCATTCCTGTGCCACTAGTAATAGATACCGATGCTTCACTTCAGGTTTACTATATCCCTCTGACCTTCTTATTGACGATGAAACACAGAAATTGCATCGGAATGAAATACAAAAGGCACAATGCCGACTTAAGTACAAGAAGACTGACTCTTATTACTGTCTATGTTTTGAACCATTCTTGTGACACTAGATATAGATTCCGACGCTTCACTTCAGGTTTACTGTATCCCTTGGATCTTCTTATTGCCGATGAAACACAGAAATTGCATCGGAATTAAATACAAAAGGCACAATGCCGATTAACTTCAAGTAGACTGACTCTTCTTACTGTCTATGATTTGAGCCAATCCTGTGACACTAGTTATGGATTCTGATGCTTCACCTCAGGTTTACTGTATCCCTATGGCTTTCTTATTGACGATGAAAAACAGAAATTGCATCGGAATTAAATACAAAAGGCACAATGCCCACTTAAGTACAAGAAGACTGACACTTCCTACTGACTATGTTTTCAACCATTCCTGAGACACTAGTTATAGATTCCGATGCTTCACTTCAGGTTTACTGCATCCCTCTGACATTCTTATCGACAATGAAATACAGAAATTGCATCGGAATTAAATAGAAAAATCACAATGCCGACATAAGTACAAGAAGTCTGACTCTTCTTACTGACTATGATTTGAACCATTCCTGTGACACTAGTTATTGATTCCGATGCTTCACATCAGGTTTACTGTAACCCTTGGACCCTCTTGAGGACGATGAAACACAGAAATTGCATCGCAATTAAGGAGAAAGGCAGAATGCCGACTTAAGTACAAGAAGTTTGACTCTTTTTACTGACTATGTTTTGAACCATTCCTGTTACACTATTTATAGATTCCGATGCTTCACTTCAGGTTTACTGTATCCCTATGACCTTCTTATTGACGATGAAACACAGAATTTGCATCGGAATTAAATACAAAAGGCACAATGACGACAAAAGTACAAGAAGACTGACAGTTCCTACTCTCTATGCTTTCAACCATTCCTGTGACACTAGTTATAGATTGCGATGCTTCACTTCAGGTTTACTGTACCCCTCTGACCTTCTTATTGACTATGAAACACAGAAATTGCATCGGAATGAAATACAAAAGGCACAATGCCGACTTAAGTACAAGAAGACTGACTCTTATTACTGTCTATGTTTGAACCATTCCTGTGACACTAGTTATTGATCCCGATGCTTCACTTCATTTTTACTGTATCCCTTGGACCTTCTTATTGACGATGAAACACAGAAATTGCATCGGAATTAAATAGAAAAGGCACAATGCCGACTTAAGTACAAGAAACTGACTCTTCCTACTGTCTATGTTTTGAACCATTCCTGTGACACTAGTTATAGATTCCGATGCTTCACTTCAGGTTTACTGTATCCCTCTGACCTTCTTATTGTCGATGAAACACAGAAATTGCATCGGAATTAGATACAAAAAGCATAATGCCAACTTAAGTACAAGAGGACTGAATCTTCTTACTGTCTATGTTTGAAACATTCCTGTGACACTAGTTATAGATTCCGATCCTTCACTTCCGGTTTAATATATCCCTTTGACCTTCGTATTGACGACGAAACACAGAAATTGCATCGGAATTAAATTGAAAAGGCACAATGCCGACTTAAGTACAAGAAGACTGACTCTTCTTACTGACTATGTTTGAACCATTCCTGTGACACTAGTTATAGATTCCGATGCTTCACTTCAGGTTTACTGTATCCCACTGACCTTCTTATTGACGATGAAACACAGAAATTACAACAGAATTAAATAGAAAAGGCACAATGCCGACTTAAGTACAAGAAGATTGACTCTTCCTGCTGTATATGTTTTGAACCATTCCGGTGACACTAGTTATAGATTCCGATACTTCAATTCAGGTTTACTGTATCCTTCTGACCTTCTTATTGATGATGAAACACAGAAATTGCATCGGAAAGAAATACAAAAGGCACAATGCCGACTTAAGTACAAGAAGACTGATTCTTCCTACTGTCTACGTTTTGATCAATTCCTGTGACACTAGTTATAGATTCCGATGCTTCACTCTGACCTTCTTATTGACGATGAAACACAGAAATGGCTTCGGAATGAAATACAAAAGGCACAATGCCGACTTAAGTACAAGAAGACTGACTCTTCTTACTGACTACGTCTTGATCAATTCCTGTGACACTTGTTATAGATTCCGATGCTTCACTTCAGGTTTACTGTATCCCTCTGACCTTCTTATTGACGATGAAACACAGAAATGGCTTCGGAATGAAATACAAAAGGCACAATGCCGACTTAAGTACAAGAAGACTGACTCTTCTTACTGACTATGCTTTGAACCATTTCTGTGACACTAGTTATTCATTCCGATGCTACACTTCAGGTTTATTGTATCCCTTGGACCCTCTTGTTGACGATGAAACACAGAATTTGCATCGTAATGAAGGAGAAAGGCACAATGCCGACATAAGTACAAGAAGACTGACTCTTCTTACTGACTACGTTTTGAACCATTCCTGTTACACTAGTTATAGATTCCGATGCTTCACTTCAGGTTTACTGTATCCCTATGACCTTCTTATTGACGATGAAACACAGAATTTGCATCGGAATTAAATACAAAAGGCACAATGCCGACTTAAGTACAAGAAGACTGACAGTTCCTACTCTCTATGCTTTCAACCATTCCTGTGACACTAGTTATAGATTCCGATGCTTCACTTCAGGTTTATGTATCCCTCTGACCTTCTTATTGACTACGAAACACAGAAATTGCATCGGAATGAAATACAAAAGGCACAATGCCGACTTAAGTACAAGAAGACTGACTCTTATTACTGTCTATGTTTGAACCATTCCTGTGACACAAGTTATTGATTCCGATGCTTCACTTCAGGTTTACTGTATCCCTTGGACCTTCTTATTGACGATGAAACACAGAAATTGCATCGGAATTAAATAGGAAAGGCACAATGCCGACTTAAGTACAAGAAACTGACTCTTCCTACTGTCTATGTTTTGAACCATTCCTGTGACACTAGTTATAGATTCCGATGCTTCACTTCAGGTTTACTGTATCCCTCTGACCTTCTTAATGTCGATGAACACAGAAATTGCATCGGAATTAGATACAAAAAGCACAATGCCAACTTAAGTACAAGAGGACTGAATCTTCTTACTGTCTATGTTTGAAACATTCCTGTGACACTAGTTATAGATTCCGATCCTTCACTTCAGGTTTACTATATCCCTTGGACCTTCGTATTGACGACGAAACACAGAAATTGCATCGGAATTAAATTGAAAACGCACAATGCCGACTTAAGTACAAGAAGACTGACTCTTCTTACTGACTTTGTTTGAACCATTCCTGTGACACTAGTTATAGATTCCGATACTTCAATTCAGGTTTACTGTGTCCCTCTGACCTTCTTATTGATGATGAAACACAAAAATTGCATCGGAAATAAATACAAAAGGCACAATGCCGACTTAAGTACAAGAAGACTGATTCTTCCTACTGTCTACGTTTTGATCAATTCCTGTGACACTAGTTATAGATTCCGATGCTTCACTTCAGGTTTACTGTATCCCTCTGACCTTCTTATTGACGATGAAACACAGAAATGGCTTCGGAATGAAATACAAACGGCACAATGCCGACTTAAGTACAAGAAGACTGACTCTTCTTACTGACTACGTTTTGATCAATTCCTGTGACACTTGTTATAGATTCCGATGCTTCACTTCAGGTTTACTGTATCCCTCTGACCTTCTTATTGTCGATGAAACACAGAAATGGCTTCGGAATGAAATACAAAAGGCACAATGCCGACTTAAGTACAAGAAGACTGACTCTTCTTACTGACTATGTTTTGAACCATTTCTGTGACACTTGTTATGGATTCCGATGCTTCACTTCAGGCTTATTGTATCCCTTGGACCCTCTTGTTGACGATGAAAAACAGAAATTGCATCGTAATTAAGAAGAAAGGCACAATGCCGACTTAAGTGCAAGAAGACTGACTCTTCTTACTGACTACGTTTTGAACCATTCCTGTTACACTAGTTATAGATTCCGATGCTTCACTTCAGGTTTACTGTATCCCTATGACCTTCTTATTGACGATGAAACACAGAATTTGCATCGGAATGAAATACAAAAGGCACAATGGCGACTTAAGTACAAGAAGACTGACTCTTTCTACTGTCTATGTTTGAACCATTCCTGTGACACTAGTTATAGATTCCGATGCTTCACTTCAGGTTTGCTGTATCCATCTGACCTTCTTATTGACGATGAAACACAGAAATAGCATCGGAATTAAACAGAAAAGGCACAATGCCGACTTAAGTACAAGAAGACTGACTCTTCCTACTGTCTATGTTTTGAATCATTCCTGTGACACTAGTTATACATTCCGATGCTTCACTTCAGGATTACTGTATCCCTCTGACCTTCTTATTGACGATGAAATACAGAAATTGCTTCGGAATTAAATACAAAAGGCACAATGCCGACTTAAGTACAAGGAGACTGACTCTTCATGCTGACTATGTTTTGAATCATTTCTGTGACACTGGTTATGGATTCCGATGCTTCCCTTCAGGTTTACTGGATCCCTTGGACCCTCTTATTGACGATGAAACACAGAAATTGCATCGTAATTAAGTAAAAAGTCACAATGCCGAATTAAGTACAAGAAGACTGACTCTTCATACTGACTATGTTTTGAACCATTCCTGTTACACTAGTTATAGATTCCGATGCTTCACTTCAGGTTTACTGTATCCCTCTGACATTCTTATTGACGATGAAACACAGAAATTGCATCGGAATTATATACAAAAGGCACAATACCGACTTAAGTACAAGAAGACTGACTCTTCCTACTCTCTATGTTTTGAACCATTCCTGTGACACTAGTAATAGATACCGATGCTTCACTTCAGGTTTACTGTATCCCACTGACCTTCTTATTGACGATGAAACACAGAAATTGCAACGGAATTAAATAGAAAAGGCACAATGCCGACTTAAGTACAAGAAGATTGACTCTTCCTGCTGTATATGTTTTGAAACATTCCGGTGACACTAGTTATAGATTCCGATACTTCACCTCAGGGTTACTGTATCCCTCTGACCTTCTTATTGATGATGAAAACAGAAATTGCATCGGAAATAAATACAAAAGGCACAATGCCGACTTAAGTACAAGAAGACTGACTCTTCCTACTGTCTACGTTTTGATCAATTCCTGTGACACTAGTTATAGATTCCGATGCTTCACTTCAGGTTTACTGTATCCCTCTGACCTTCTTATTGACGATGAAACACAGAAATGGCTTCGGAATGAAATACAAAAGGCACAATGCCGACTTAAGTACAAGAAGACTGACTCTTCTTACTGACTATTTTTTGAACCATTTCTGTGACACTAGTTATGGATTCCGATGCTTCATTTCAGGTTTACTGTATCCCTTGGACCCTCTTGTTGACGATGAAACACAGAAATTGCATCGTAATTAAGGAGAAAGGCACAATGCCGACTTAAGTACAAGAAGACTGACTCTTCTTACTGACTATGTTTTGAACCATTCCTGTTACACTAGTTATAGATTCCGATGCTTCACTTCAGGTTTACTGTATCCCTATGACCTTCTTATTGACTATGAAACACAGAATTTATTCCGGAATTAAATACAAAAGGCACAATGCCGACTTAAGTACAAGAAGACTGACAGTTCCTACTCTCTATGCTTTCAACCATTCCTGTGACACTAGTTATAGATACCGATGCTTCACTTCAGGTTTACTGTATCCCTCTGACCTTCTTATTGACTATGAAACACAGAAATTGCATCGGAATGAAATACAAAAGGCACAATGCCGACTTAAGTACAAGAAGACTGACTCTTATTACTGTCTATGTTTGAACCATTCCTGTGACACTAGTTATTGATTCCGATGCTTCACTTCAGGTTTACTGTATCCCTTGGACCTTCTTATTGACGATGAAGCACAGAAATTGCATCGGAATTAAATAGAAAAGGCACAATGCCGACTTAAGTACAAGAAACTGACTCTTCCTACTGTCTATGTTCTGAACCATTCCTGTGACACTAGTTATAGGTTCCGATGCTTCACTTCAGGTTTACTGTATCCCTCTGACCTTCTTATTGTCGATGAAACAGAGAAATTGCATCGGAATTAGATACAAAAAGCACAATGCCAACTTAAGTACAAGAGGACTGAATCTTCTTACTGTCTATGTTTGAAACATTCCTGTGACACTAGTTATAGATTCCGATCCTTCACTTCAGGTTTACTATATCCCTTGGACCTTCCTATTGACGACGAAACACAGAAATTGCATCGGAATTAAATTGAAATGGCACAATGCCGACTTAAGTACAAGAAGACTGACTCTTCTTACTGACTATGTTTGAACCATTCCTGTGACACTAGTTATAGATTCCGAGGCTTCACTTCAGGTTTACTGTATCCCCTGGCCCTTCTTATTGACGATGAAACACCGAAATTGCTTTGGAATTAAATACGAAAGGCACAATGCCGACTTAAGTACAAGAAGACTGACTCTTTTTACTGACTTTGTTTGAACCATTCCTGTGACACCACTTATAGATTCCGATGCTTCCCTTCAGGTTTACTGTACCCCTCTGACCTTCGTATTGACGATGAAACACAGAAATTGCATCGGAATTAAATAGAAAAGGCACAATGCCGATTTAAGTACAAGGAGACTGACTCTTCTTACTGTCTATGTTTTGAACCATTCCTGTGACACTAGTTATAGATTCCGATGCTTCGCTTCAGGTGTACTGCATCCTTTGGACCTTCTTATTGACGATGAAACTCAGAAATTGCATCGGAATTAAATACAAAAGGCACAATGCCGACTTAAGTACAAGAAGACTGACTCTTCCTACTGTCTATGTTTGAACCATTCCTGTGACACTAGTTATAGATTCCGATGCTTCACTTCAGGTTTGCTGTATCCATCTGACCTTCTTATTGACGATGAAACACAGAAATAGCATCGGAATTAAACAGAAAAGGCACAATGCCGACTTAAGTACAAGAAGACTGTCTCTTCCTACTGTCTATGTTTTGAATCATTCCTGTCACACTAGTTATACATTCCGATGCTTCACTTCAGGATTACTGTATCCCTCTGACCTTCTTATTGACGATGAAATACAGAAATTGCTTCGGAATTAAATACAAAAGGCACAAAGCCGACTTAAGTACAAGTAGACTGACTCTTATTACTGTCTATCTTTTGAACCATTCCTGTGACACTAGTTATTGATTCCGATGCTTCACTTCTGGTTTACCGTATCCCTTGGACCTTCTTATTGACGATGAAACACAGAAATTGCATCGGAATTAAATAGAAAAGGCACAATGCCGACTTAAGTACAAGAAGACTGACTCTTATTACTGTCTATGTTTTGAATCATTCTTGTGACACTAGATATAGATTCCGACGCTTCACTTCAGGTTTACTGTATCCCTTGGACCTTCTTATTGCCGATGAAACACAGAAATTGCATCGGAATTAAATACAAAAGGCACAATGCCGACTTATGTACAAGAAGACCTACTCATCTTACTGTCTATGTTTTGAACCATTCCTGTGACACTAGTTATTGATTCCGATGCTTCACTTCAGTTTTACTGTATACCTTGTACCTTCTTATTGACGACGAAACAAAGAAATTGCATCGGAATTAAATAGAAAAGGCACAATGCCGTCTTAAGTACAAGAAGACTGACTCTTCCTACTGTCTTTGTTTGAACCATTCCTGTAACACTAGTTATAGATTCCGATGCTTCACTTAAGGTTTACTGTATCCCTCTGACCTTCTTATTGATGATGAAACACAGAAATTGCATCGGAATGAAATACAAAAGGCACAATGCCGACTTAAGTACAAGAATACTGACTCTTCCTACTCTCTATGTTTTGAACCATTCCTGTGACACTAGTTATAGATACCGATGCTTCACTTCAGGTTTACTGTATCCCTCTGACCTTCTTATTGACGATGAAACACAGAAATTGCATCGGAATGAAATACAAAAGGCACAAAGCCGACTTAAGTACAAGTAGACTGACTCTTATTACTGTCTATCTTTTGAACCATTCCTGTGACACTAGTTATTGATTCCGATGCTTCACTTCTGGTGTACCGTATCCCTTGGACCTTCTTATTGACGATGAAACACAGAAATTGCATCGGAATTAAATAGAAAAGGCACAATGCCGACTTAAGTACAAGAATACTGACTCTTCCTACTGTCTATGTTTTGAACCATTCCTGTGACACTAGTTATAGATTCCGATGCTTCACTTCAGGTTTACTGTATCCCTCTGACCTTCTTATTGTCGATGAAACACAGAAATTGCATCGGAATTAGATACAAAAAGCACAATGCCGACTTAAGAACAAGAGGACTGAATCTTCTTACTGTCTATGTTTGAAACATTCCTGTGACACTAGTTATAGATTCCGATCCTTCACTTCAGGTTTACTATATCCCTTGGACCTTCGTACTGACGACGAAACACAGAAATTGCATCGGAATTAAATAGAAAAGGCACAATGCCGACTTAAGTCCAAGAAGACTGACTCTTATTACTGACTATGTTTGAACCATTCCTGTGACACTAGTTATTGATTCCGATGCTTCACTTCACGTTTACTGTATCCCTTGGCCCTTCTTATTGACGATGAATCACCGAAATTGCATCGGAATTAAATACGAAAGGCACAATGCCGACTTAAGTACAAGAAGACTGACTCTTCTTACTGACTTTGTTTGAACCATTCCTGTGACACCACTTATAGATTCCGATGCTTCCCTTCAGGTTTACTGTATCCCTCTGCCCTTCTTATTGTCGATGAAACACAGAAATTGCATCGGAATTACATACAAAAGCACAATGCCGACTTAAGTACAAGAGGACTGAATCTTCTTACTGTCTATGTTTGAAACATTCCTGTAACACTAGTTATAGATTCTGATGCTTCACTTCAGGTTTACTGTATCCCTTGGACCTTCTTATTGACGACGAAACAAAGAAATTGCATCGGAATTAAATAGAAAAGGCAGAATGCCGACTTAAGTACAAGGAGACTGACTCTTCTTACTGACTATGTTTGAACCATTCCTGTGACACTAGTTATAGATTCCGATGCTTAACATCAGGTTTGCTGTATCCCTTGGACCTTCTTATTGACGATGAAACACAGAAATTGCATCGGAACTAAATAGAAAAGTCAAAATGCCGACTTGAGTACAAGAAGACTGACTCTTCCTACTGTCTATGATTTGAACCATTCCTGTGACACTAGTTATAGATTCCGATGCTTCACTTCAGGTTTACTGTATCCCTCTGACCTTCTTATTGTCGATGAAACATAGAAATTGCATCGGAATTAGATACAAAAGGCACAATGCCGACTTAAGTACAAGCAGACTGAATCTTCTTACTGTCTATGTTTGAAACATTCCTGTGACACTAGTTACAGATTCCGATCCTTCACTTCAGGTTTACTATATCCCTTGGACCTTCGTATTGACGACGAAACACAGAAATTGAATCAGAATTAAATAGGAAAGGCACAATGCCGACTTACGTACAAGAAGACTGACTCTTCTTACTGACTATGTTTTGAACCATTTCTGTGACACTAGTTATGGATTCCGATGCTTCACTTCAGGTTTACTGGATCCCTTGGACCCTCTTATTGACGATGAAACACAGAAATTGCATCGTAATTAAGTAAAAAGGCACAATGCCGAATTAAGTACAAGAAGACTGACTCTTCTTACTGACTATGTTTTGAACCATTCCTGTTACACTAGTTATAGATTCCGATGCTTCACTTCTTGTTTACTGTATCCCTCTGACATTCTTATTGACGATGAAACACAGAAATTGCATCGGAATTAAATACAAAAGGCACAATGCCGACTTAAGTACAAGAAGACTGACTCTTCCTACTCTCTATGTTTTGAACCATTCCTGTGACACTAGTAATAGATACCGATGCTTCACGTCAGGTTTACTATATCCCTCTGACCTTCTTATTGACGATGAAACACAGAAATTGCATCGGAATGAAATACAAAAGGCACAATGCTGACTTAAGTACAAGAAGACTGACTCTTATTACTGTCTATGTTTTGAACCATTCTTGTGACACTAGATATAGATTCCGACGCTTCACTTCAGGTTTACTGTATCCCTTGGACCTTCTTATTGCCGATGAAACACAGAAATTGCATCGGAATTAAATACAAAAGGCACAATGCCGACTTATGTACAAGAAGACTGACTCATCTTACCGTCTATGTTTTGAACCATTCCTGTGACACTAGTTATTGATTCCGATGCTTCACTTCAGTTTTACTGTATACCTTGGACCTTCTTATTGACGACGAAACACAGAAATTGCATCGGAATTAAATAGAAAAGGCACAATGCCGACTTAAGTACAAGAAGACTGACTCTTCCTACTGTCTATGATTTGAACCATTCCTGTGACACTAGTTATAGATTCCGATGCTTCACTTCAGGTTTACTGTATCCCTCTGACCTTCTTATTGTCGATGAAACACAGAAATTGCATCGGAATTAGATACAAAAGGCACAATGCCGACTTAAGTACAAGCGGACTGAATCTTCTTACTGTCTATGTTTGAAACATTCCTGTGACACTAGTTATAGATTCCGATCCTTCACTTCAGGTTTACTATATCCCTTGGACCTTCGTATTGACGACGAAACACAGAAATTGAATCAGAATTAAATAGAAAAGGCACAATGCCGACTTAAGTACAAGAAGACTGACTCTTCTTACTGACTATGTTTTGAACCATTTCTGTGACACTAGTTATGGATTCCGATGCTTCACTTCAGGTTTACTGGATCCCTTGGACCCTCTTATTGACGATGAAACACAGAAATTGCATCGTAATTAAGTAAAAAGGCACAATGCCGAATTAAGTACAAGAAGACTGACTCTTCTTACTGACTATGTTTTGAACCATTCCTGTTACACTAGTTATAGATTCCGAGGCTTCACTTCATGTTTACTGTATCCCTCTGACATTCTTATTGACGATGAAACACAGAAATTGCATCGGAATTAAATACAAAAGGCACAATGCCGACTTAAGTACAAGAATACTGACTCTTCCTACTCTCTATGTTTTGAACCATTCCTGTGACACTAGTTATAGATACCGATGCTTCACGTCAGGTTTACTATATCCCTCTGACCTTCTTATTGACGATGAAACACAGAAATTGCATCGGAATGAAATACAAAAGGCACAAAGCCGACTTAAGTACAAGTAGACTGACTCTTATTACTGTCTATCTTTTGAACCATTCCTGTGACACTAGTTATTGATTCCGATGCTTCACTTCTGGTGTACCGTATCCCTTGGACCTTCTTATTGACGATGAAACACAGAAATTGCATCGGAATTAAATAGAAAAGGCACAATGCCGACTTAAGTACAAGAATACTGACTCTTCCTACTGTCTATGTTTTGAACCATTCCTGTGACACTAGTTATAGATTCCGATGCTTCACTTCAGGTTTACTGTATCCCTCTGACCTTCTTATTGTCGATGAAACACAGAAATTGCATCGGAATTAGATACAAAAAGCACAATGCCGACTTAAGAACAAGAGGACTGAATCTTCTTACTGTCTATGTTTGAAACATTCCTGTGACACTAGTTATAGATTCCGATCCTTCACTTCAGGTTTACTATATCCCTTGGACCTTCGTACTGACGACGAAACACAGAAATTGCATCGGAATTAAATAGAAAAGGCACAATGCCGACTTAAGTCCAAGAAGACTGACTCTTATTACTGACTATGTTTGAACCATTCCTGTGACACTAGTTATTGATTCCGATGCTTCACTTCACGTTTACTGTATCCCTTGGCCCTTCTTATTGACGATGAATCACCGAAATTGCATCGGAATTAAATACGAAAGGCACAATGCCGACTTAAGTACAAGAAGACTGACTCTTCTTACTGACTTTGTTTGAACCATTCCTGTGACACCACTTATAGATTCCGATGCTTCCCTTCAGGTTTACTGTATCCCTCTGCCCTTCTTATTGTCGATGAAACACAGAAATTGCATCGGAATTACATACAAAAGCACAATGCCGACTTAAGTACAAGAGGACTGAATCTTCTTACTGTCTATGTTTGAAACATTCCTGTAACACTAGTTATAGATTCTGATGCTTCACTTCAGGTTTACTGTATCCCTTGGACCTTCTTATTGACGACGAAACAAAGAAATTGCATCGGAATTAAATAGAAAAGGCAGAATGCCGACTTAAGTACAAGGAGACTGACTCTTCTTACTGACTATGTTTGAACCATTCCTGTGACACTAGTTATAGATTCCGATGCTTAACATCAGGTTTGCTGTATCCCTTGGACCTTCTTATTGACGATGAAACACAGAAATTGCATCGGAACTAAATAGAAAAGTCAAAATGCCGACTTAAGTACAAGAAGACTGACTCTTCCTACTGTCTATGATTTGAACCATTCCTGTGACACTAGTTATAGATTCCGATGCTTCACTTCAGGTTTACTGTATCCCTCTGACCTTCTTATTGTCGATGAAACATAGAAATTGCATCGGAATTAGATACAAAAGGCACAATGCCGAGTTAAGTACAAGCGGACTGAATCTTCTTACTGACTATGTTTGAAACATTCCTGTGACACTAGTTACAGATTCCGATCCTTCACTTCAGGTTTACTATATCCCTTGGACCTTCGTATTGACGACGAAACACAGAAATTGAATCAGAATTAAATAGAAAAGGCACAATGCCGACTTACGTACAAGAAGACTGACTCTTCTTACTGACTATGTTTTGAACCATTTCTGTGACACTAGTTATGGATTCCGATGCTTCACTTCAGGTTTACTGGATCCCTTGGACCCTCTTATTGACGATGAAACACAGAAATTGCATCGTAATTAAGTAAAAAGGCACAATGCCGAATTAAGTACAAGAAGACTGACTCTTCTTACTGACTATGTTTTGAACCATTCCTGTTACACTAGTTATAGATTCCGATGCTTCACTTCTTGTTTACTGTATCCCTCTGACATTCTTATTGACGATGAAACACAGAAATTGCATCGGAATTAAATACAAAAGGCACAATGCCGACTTAAGTACAAGAAGACTGACTCTTCCTACTCTCTATGTTTTGAACCATTCCTGTGACACTAGTAATAGATACCGATGCTTCACGTCAGGTTTACTATATCCCTCTGACCTTCTTATTGACGATGAAACACAGAAATTGCATCGGAATGAAATACAAAAGGCACAATGCTGACTTAAGTACAAGAAGACTGACTCTTATTACTGTCTATGTTTTGAACCATTCTTGTGACACTAGATATAGATTCCGACGCTTCACTTCAGGTTTACTGTATCCCTTGGACCTTCTTATTGCCGATGAAACACAGAAATTGCATCGGAATTAAATACAAAAGGCACAATGCCGACTTATGTACAAGAAGACTGACTCATCTTACTGTCTATGTTTTGAACCATTCCTGTGACACTAGTTATTGATTCCGATGCTTCACTTCAGTTTTACTGTATACCTTGGACCTTCTTATTGACGACGAAACACAGAAATTGCATCGGAATTAAATAGAAAAGGCACAATGCCGACTTAAGTACAAGAAGACTGACTCTTCCTACTGTCTATGATTTGAACCATTCCTGTGACACTAGTTATAGATTCCGATGCTTCACTTCAGGTTTACTGTATCCCTCTGACCTTCTTATTGTCGATGAAACACAGAAATTGCATCGGAATTAGATACAAAAGGCACAATGCCGACTTAAGTACAAGCGGACTGAATCTTCTTACTGTCTATGTTTGAAACATTCCTGTGACACTAGTTATAGATTCCGATCCTTCACTTCAGGTTACTATATCCCTTGGACCTTCGTATTGACGACGAAACACAGAAATTGAATCAGAATTAAATAGAAAAGGCACAATGCCGACTTAAGTACAAGAAGACTGACTCTTCTTACTGACTATGTTTTGAACCATTTCTGTGACACTAGTTATGGATTCCGATGCTTCACTTCAGGTTTACTGGATCCCTTGGACCCTCTTATTGACGATGAAACACAGAAATTGCATCGTAATTAAGTAAAAAGGCACAATGCCGAATTAAGTACAAGAAGACTGACTCTTCTTACTGACTATGTTTTGAACCATTCCTGTTACACTAGTTATAGATTCCGAGGCTTCACTTCATGTTTACTGTATCCCTCTGACATTCTTATTGACGATGAAACACAGAAATTGCATCGGAATTAAATACAAAAGGCACAATGCCGACTTAAGTACTAGAAGACTGACTCTTCCTACTCTCTATGTTTTGAACCATTCCTGTGACACTAGTAATAGATACCGATGCTTCACGTCAGGTTTACTATATCCCTCTGACCTTCTTATTGACGATGAAACACAGAAATTGCATCGGAATGAAATACAAAAGGCACAATGCTGACTTAAGTACAAGAAGACTGACTCTTATTACTGTCTATGTTTTGAACCATTCTTGTGACACTAGATATAGATTCCGACGCTTCACTTCAGGTTTACTGTATCCCTTGGACCTTCTTATTGCCGATGAAACACAGAAATTGCATCGGAATTAAATACAAAAGGCACAATGCCGACTTATGTACAAGAAGACTGACTCATCTTACTGTCTATGTTTTGAACCATTCCTGTGACACTAGTTATTGATTCCGATGCTTCACTTCAGTTTTACTGTATACCTTGGACCTTCTTATTGACGACGAAACACAGAAATTGCATCGGAATTAAATAGAAAAGGCACAATGCCGAATTAAGTACAAGAAGACTGACTCTTCCTACTGTCTTTGTTTTGAACCATTCCTGTAACACTAGTTATAGATTCCGATGCTTCACTTAAGGTTTACTGTATCCCTCTGACCTTCTTATTGTCGATGAAACACAGAAATTGCATCGGAATTAGATACAAAAAGCACAATGCTTACTTAAGTACAAGAGGACTGAATCTTCTTACTGACTATGTTTTGAACTATTCGTGTTACACTAGTTATAGATTCCGATGCTTAACTTCAGGTTTACTGTATCCCTCTGACCTTCTTATTGACGATGAAACACAGAAATTGCATCGGAATGAAATACAAAAGGCACAATGCCGACTTAAGTACAAGAATACTGACTCTTCCTACTCTCTATGTTTTGAACCATTCCTGTGACACTAGTTATAGATACCGATGCTTCACTTCAGGTTTACTGTATCCCTCTGACCTTCTTATTGACGATGAATCACAGAAATTGCATCGGAATGAAATACAAAAGGCACAAAGCCGACTTAAGTACAAGTAGACTGACTCTTATTACTGTCTATCTTTTGAACCATTCCTGTGACACTAGTTATTGATTCCGATGCTTCACTTCTGGTTTACCGTATCCCTTGGACCTTCTTATTGACGATGAAACACAGAAATTGCATCGGAATTAAATAGAAAAGGCACAATGCCGACTTAAGTACAAGAATACTGACTCTTCCTACTGTCTATGTTTTGAACCATTCCTGTGACACTAGTTATAGATTCCGATGCTTCACTTCAGGTTTACTGTATCCCTCTGACCTTCTTATTGTCGATGAAACACAGAAATTGCATCGGAATTAGATACAAAAAGCACAATGCCGACTTAAGAACAAGAGGACTGAATCTTCTTACTGTCTATGTTTGAAACATTCCTGTGACACTAGTTATAGATTCCGATCCTTCACTTCAGGTTTACTATATCCCTTGGACCTTCGTACTGACGACGAAACACAGAAATTGCATCGGAATTAAATAGGAAAGGCACAATGCCGACTTAAGTACAAGAAGACTGACTCTTCTTACTGACTATGTTTGAACCATTCCTGTGACACTAGTTATTGATTCCGATGCTTCACTTCACGTTTACTGTATCCCTTGGCCCTTCTTATTGACGATGAAACACCGAAATTGCATCGGAATTAAATACGAAAGGCACAATGCCGACTTAAGTACAAGAAGACTGACTCTTCTTACTGACTTTGTTCGAACCATTCCTGTGACACCACTTATAGATTCCGATGCTTCCCTTCAGGTTTACTGTATCCCTCTGACCTTCTTATTGTCGATGTAACACAGAAATTGCATCGGAATCACATACAAAAGCACAATGCCGACTTAAGTACAAGAGGACTGAATCTTCTTACTGTCTATGTTCGAAACATTCCTGTAACACTAGTTATAGATTCTGATGCTTCACTTCAGGTTTACTGTATCCCTTGGACCTTCTTATTGACGACGAAACAAAGAAATTGCATCGGAATTAAATAGAAAAGGCAGAATGCCGACTTAAGTACAAGGAGACTGACTCTTCTTACTGACTATGTTTGAACCATTCCTGTGACACTAGTTATGGATTCCGATGCTTCACATCAGGTTTGCTGTATCCCTTGGACCTTCTTATTGACGATGAAACACAGAAATTGCATCGGAATTAAATAGAAAAGGCAAAATGCCGACTTAAGTACAAGAAGACTGACTCTTCCTACTGTCTATGATTTGAACCATTCCTGTGACACTAGTTATAGATGCCGATGCTTCACTTCAGGTTTACTGTATCCCTCTGACCTTCTTATTGTCGATGAAACACAGAAATAGCATCAGAATTAGATACAAAATACACAATGCCGACTTCAGTACAAGCGGACTGAATCTTCTTACTGTCTATGTTTGAAACATTCCTGTGACACTAGTTATAGATTCCGATCCTTCACTTCAGGTTTACTATATCCCTTGGACCTTCGTATTGACGACGAAACACAGAAATTGAATCGGAATTAAATAGAAAAGGCACAATGCCGACTTAAGTACAAGAAGACTGACTCTTCTTACTGACTATGTTTGAACCATTCCTGTGACACTAGTTACAGATTCCGATGCTTCACTTCAGGTTTACTGTATCCCTTGGCCCTTCTTATTGACGATGAATCAACGAAATGGCATCGGAATTAAATACGAAAGGCACAATGCCGAATTAAGTACAAGAAGACTGACTCTTCTTACTGACTTTGTTTGAACCATTCCTGTGACACCATTTATAGTTTCCGATGCTTCCCTTCAGGTTTACTGTATCCCTCTGACCTTCGTATTGACGATGAAACACATTAATTGCATCGGAATTAAATAGAAAAGGCACAATGCCGATTTAAGTACAAGAAGACTGACTCTTCTTACTGTCTATATTTTGAACCATTCCTGTGACACTGGTTATAGATTCCGCTGCTTCGCTTCAGGTGTAATGCATCCCTTGGACCTTCTTATTGACGATGAAACACAGAAATAGCATTGGAATTAAACAGAAAAGGCACAATGCCGACTTAAGTACAAGAAGACTGACTCTTCATACTGACTATGTTTTGAACCATTTCTGTGACACTAGTTATGGATTCCGGTGCTTCACTTCAGTTTTACTGTATCCCTTGGACCCTTTTATTGACGATGAAACACAGAAATTGCATCGTAATTAAGTAAAAAGGCACAAAGCCGAATTAAGTACAAGAAGACTGACTCTTCTTACTGACTATGTTTTGAACCATTCCTGTTACACTAGTTATAGATTCCGATGCTTCACTTCAGGTTTACTGTATCCCTCTGACCTCCTTATTGACGATGAAACACAGAAATTGCATCGGAATGAAATACAAAAGGCACATTGCCGACTTAAGTACAAGAAGACTGACTCTTATTACTGTCTATGTTTTGAACCATTCCTGTGACACTTGTTATAGATTCCGACGCTTCACTTCAGGTTTACTGTATCCCTTGGACCTTCTTATTGACGATGAAACACAGAAATTACATCGGAATTAAATACAGAAGGCACAATGCCGACTTATGTACAAGAAGACTGACTCATCTTACTGTCTATGTTTTGAACCATTCCTCTGACACTAGTTATTGATTGCGTTGCTTCACTCCAGGTTTACTGTATCCCTTGGACCTTCTTATTGACGACGAAACACAGAAATTGCTACTGAATTAAATAGAAAAGGCACAATGCCGACTTAAGTACAAGAAGACTGACTCTTCCTACTGTCTATGTTTTGAACCATTCCTGTGACACTAGTTATAGATTCCGATGCTTCACTTCAGGTTTACTGTATCCCTCTGACCTTCTTATTGTCGATGAAACACAGATATTCCATCGGAATTACATACAAAAGCACAATGCCGACTTAAGTACAAGAGGACTGAATCTTCTTACTGTCTATGTTTGAAACATTCCTGTAACACTAGTTATAGATTCTGATGCTTCACTTCAGGTTTACTCTATCCCTTGGACCTTGTTATTGACGACGAAACAAAGAAATTGCATCGGAATTAAATAGAAAATGCAGAATGCCGACTTAAGTACAAGGAGACTGACTCTTCTTACTGACTATGTTTGAACCATTCCTGTGACACTAGTTATAGATTCCGATGCTTCACTTCAGTTTTACTGTATCCCTTGGACCTTCTTATTGACGATGAAACACAGAAATTGCATCGGAATTAAATAGAAAAGGCACAATGCCGACTTAAGTACAAGAAGACTGACTCTTCCTACTGTCTATGTTTTGAACCATTCCTGTGACACTAGTTATAGATTCCGATGCTTCACTTCAGGTTTACTGTATCCCTCTGACCTTCTTATTGTCGATGAAACACAGAAATTGCATCGGAATTAGATACAAAAAGCACAATGCCGACTTAAGTACAAGAGGACTGAATCTTCTTACTGTCTATGTTTGAAACATTCCTGTGACACTAGTTATAGATTCCGATCCTTCCCTTCAGGTTTACTATATCCCTTGGACCTTCGTATTGACGACGAAACACAGAAATTGAATCGGAATTAAATAGAAAAGGCACAATGCCGACTTAAGTACAAGAAGACTGACTCTTCCTACTGACTACGTTTGAACCATTCCTGTGACACTAGTTACAGATTCCGATGCTTCACTTCAGGTTTACTGTATCCCTTGGCCCTTCTTATTGACGATGAATCAACGAAATGGCATCGGAATTAAATACGAAAATCACAATGCCGACTTAAGTACAAGAAGACTGACTCTTCTTACTGACTTTGTTTGAACCATTCCTGTGACACCACTTATAGTTTCCGATGCTTCCCTTCAGGTTTACTGTATCCCTCTGACCTTCGTATTGACGATGAAATACAGTAATTTCATCGGAATTAAATAGAAAAGGAACAATGCCGATTTAAGTACAAGAAGACTGACTCTTCTTACTGTCTATATTTTGAACCATTCCTGTGACACTAGTTATAGATTCCGCTGCTTCGCTTCAGGTGTACTGCATCCCTTGGACCTTCTTATTGACGATGAAACAAAGAAATTGCATCGGAATTAAATGGAAAAGGCACAATGCTGACTTAAGTACAAGAAGACTGACTCTTCTTACTTACTATGTTTTGAACCATTCCTGTGACACTAGTTATAGATTCCGATGCCTCACTTCAGGTTTACTGTATCCCTTGGACCTTCTTATTGACGATGAAACACAGAAATTGCATCGTAATTAAATACAAAAGGCACAATGCCGACTTAAGTACAAGAAGACTGACTCTTCCTACTGTCTATGTTTTGAACCATTCCTGTGACACTAGTTATAGATTCCGATGCTTCACTTCAGGTGTACTGTATCCCTTGGAACTTCTTATTGACGATGAAACACAGAAATTGCATTGGAATGAAATACAAAAGACACAATGCCGACTTAAGTACAAGTAGACTGACTCTTCTTACTGCCTATGTCTTGAACCATTCCTGTGCACTAGTTATAGAGTCTGATGCTTCACTTCAGGTTTACTGTATCCCTCTGACCTTCTAATCGACGATGAAACACAGTAATTGCATCGGAATTAAATAAATGAGGCACAATGCCGACTTAAGTACAAGAAGACTGCCTCTTCCTTTTGTCTATGTTTTGAACCATTCCTGTGACACTAGTTATAGATTCCAATGCTTGACTTCAGGTTTACTGTATTCCTCTGACCTTCTTATTGACGATGAAATACAGAAATTGCTTCGGAATTAACTACAAAAGGCACAATGCCGACTTAAGAACAAGAAGTCTGACTCTTCTTACTGACTATGTTTTGAACCATTCCTGTTACACTAGTTATAGATTCCGATGCTTCACTTCAGGTTTACTGTATCCCTCTGACCTCCTTATTGACGATGAAATACAGAAATTGCATCGGAATTAAATACAAAAGGCACAATGCCGACTTAAGTACAAGAAGACTGACTGTTCCTACTCTCTATGTTTTGAACCATTCCTGTGACACTAATTATAGATACCGATGCTTCACTTCAGGTTTACTGTATCCCTCTGACCTTCTTATTGACGATGAAACACAGAAATTGCATCGGAATGAAATACAAAAGGCACAATGCCGACTGAAGTACAAGAAGACTGACTCTTATTACTGCCTATTATTTGAACCATTCCTGTGACACTAGTTATAGATTCCGACGCTTCACTTCAGGTTTACTGTATCCCTTGGACCTTCTTAAGTACAAGAAGACTGACTCTACTTACTGTCTATGTTTTGAACCATTCCTGTGACTCTAGTTATTGATTGCGATGCTTAACTTCAGGTTTACTATATCCCTTGGACCTTCTTATTGACGACGAAACACAGAAATTGCATCGGAATTAAATAGAAAAGGCACAATGCCGACTTAAGTACAAGAAGACTGACTCTTCCTATTGTCTATGTTTTGAACCATTCCTGTGACACTAGTTATAGATTCCGATGCTTCACTTCAGGTTTACTGTATCCCTTTTCCCTTCTTATTGACGACGAAACACCGAATTTGCATCGGAATTAAATACGAAAGGCACAATGCCGACTTAAGTACAAGAAGACTGACTCTTCTTACTGACTTAGTTTGAACCATTCCTGTGACACCACGTATGGATTTCGATACGTCCCTTCAGGTTTACTGTATCCCTCTGACCTTCGTATTGACGATGAAACAAAGAAATTGCATCGGAATTAAATGAAAAAGGCACAATGCCGACTTAAGTACAAGAAGACTGACTCTACTTACTGACTATGTTTTGAACCATTCCTGTGACACTAGTTATAGATTCCGATGCCTCACTTCAGGTTTACTGTATCCCTTGGACCTTCTTATTGACGACGAAACACAGAAATTGCATCGGAATTAAATAGAAAAGGCACAATGCCGACTTAAGTACAAGTAGACCGACTCTTCTTACTGTCTATGTCTTGAACCATTCCTGTGACACTAGGTATAGAGTCTGATGCTTCACTTCAGGTTTACTGTATCCCTCTGACCTTCTTATTGACGATGATACACAGAAATAGCATCGGAATTAAATAAATGAGGCACAATGCCGACTTAAGTACAAGAAGACTGACTCTTCCTACTGTCTATGTTTTGAACCATTCCTGTGACACTAGTTATAGATTCCGATGCTTCACTTCAGGTTTACTGTATCCCTCTGACCTTCTTATTGTCGATGAAACACAGAAATTGCATCGGAATTAGATACAAAAAGCACAATGCCGACTTAAGTACAAGAGGACTGAATCTTCTTACTGTCTATGTTTGAAACATTCCTGTGACACTAGTTATAGATTCCGATCCTTCCCTTCAGGTTTACTATATCCCTTGGACCTTCGTATTGACGACGAAACACAGAAATTGAATCGGAATTAAATAGAAAAGGCACAATGCCGACTTAAGTACAAGAAGACTGACTCTTCTTACTGACTACGTTTGAACCATTCCTGTGACACTAGTTACAGATTCCGATGCTTCACTTCAGGTTTACTGTATCCCTTGGCCCTTCTTATTGACGATGAATCAACGAAATGGCATCGGAATTAAATACGAAAATCACAATGCCGACTTAAGTACAAGAAGACTGACTCTTCTTACTGACTTTGTTTGAACCATTCCTGTGACACCACTTATAGTTTCCGATGCTTCCCTTCAGGTTTACTGTATCCCTCTGACCTTCGTATTGACGATGAAATACAGTAATTTCATCGGAATTAAATAGAAAAGGAACAATGCCGATTTAAGTACAAGAAGACTGACTCTTCTTACTGTCTATATTTTGAACCATTCCTGTGACACTAGTTATAGATTCCGCTGCTTCGCTTCAGGTGTACTGCATCCCTTGGACCTTCTTATTGACGATGAAACAAAGAAATTGCATCGGAATTAAATGGAAAAGGCACAATGCTGACTTAAGTACAAGAAGACTGACTCTTCTTACTTACTATGTTTTGAACCATTCCTGTGACACTAGTTATAGATTCCGATGCCTCACTTCAGGTTTACTGTATCCCTTGGACCTTCTTATTGACGATGAAACACAGAAATTGCATCGTAATTAAATACAAAAGGCACAATGCCGACTTAAGTACAAGAAGACTGACTCTTCCTACTGTCTATGTTTTGAACCATTCCTGTGACACTAGTTATAGATTCCGATGCTTCACTTCAGGTGTACTGTATCCCTTGGAACTTCTTATTGACGATGAAACACAGAAATTGCATTGGAATGAAATACAAAAGACACAATGCCGACTTAAGTACAAGTAGACTGACTCTTCTTACTGCCTATGTCTTGAACCATTCCTGTGCACTAGTTATAGAGTCTGATGCTTCACTTCAGGTTTACTGTATCCCTCTGACCTTCTAATCGACGATGAAACACAGTAATTGCATCGGAATTAAATAAATGAGGCACAATGCCGACTTAAGTACAAGAAGACTGCCTCTTCCTTTTGTCTATGTTTTGAACCATTCCTGTGACACTAGTTATAGATTCCAATGCTTGACTTCAGGTTTACTGTATTCCTCTGACCTTCTTATTGACGATGAAATACAGAAATTGCTTCGGAATTAACTACAAAAGGCACAATGCCGACTTAAGAACAAGAAGTCTGACTCTTCTTACTGACTATGTTTTGAACCATTCCTGTTACACTAGTTATAGATTCCGATGCTTCACTTCAGGTTTACTGTATCCCTCTGACCTCCTTATTGACGATGAAATACAGAAATTGCATCGGAATTAAATACAAAAGGCACAATGCCGACTTAAGTACAAGAAGACTGACTCTTCCTACTCTCTATGTTTTGAACCATTCCTGTGACACTAATTATAGATACCGATGCTTCACTTCAGGTTTACTGTATCCCTCTGACCTTCTTATTGACGATGAAACACAGAAATTGCATCGGAATGAAATACAAAAGGCACAATGCCGACTGAAGTACAAGAAGACTGACTCTTATTACTGCCTATTATTTGAACCATTCCTGTGACACTAGTTATAGATTCCGACGCTTCACTTCAGGTTTACTGTATCCCTTGGACCTTCTTAAGTACAAGAAGACTGACTCTACTTACTGTCTATGTTTTGAACCATTCCTGTGACTCTAGTTATTGATTGCGATGCTTAACTTCAGGTTTACTATATCCCTTGGACCTTCTTATTGACGACGAAACACAGAAATTGCATCGGAATTAAATAGAAAAGGCACAATGCCGACTTAAGTACAAGAAGACTGACTCTTCCTATTGTCTATGTTTTGAACCATTCCTGTGACACTAGTTATAGATTCCGATGCTTCACTTCAGGTTTACTGTATCCCTTTTCCCTTCTTATTGACGACGAAACACCGAATTTGCATCGGAATTAAATACGAAAGGCACAATGCCGACTTAAGTACAAGAAGACTGACTCTTCTTACTGACTTAGTTTGAACCATTCCTGTGACACCACGTATGGATTTCGATACGTCCCTTCAGGTTTACTGTATCCCTCTGACCTTCGTATTGACGATGAAACAAAGAAATTGCATCGGAATTAAATGAAAAAGGCACAGTGCCGACTTAAGTACAAGAAGACTGACTCTACTTACTGACTATGTTTTGAACCATTCCTGTGACACTAGTTATAGATTCCGATGCCTCACTTCAGGTTTACTGTATCCCTTGGACCTTCTTATTGACGACGAAACACAGAAATTGCATCGGAATTAAATAGAAAAGGCACAATGCCGACTTAAGTACAAGTAGACCGACTCTTCTTACTGTCTATGTCTTGAACCATTCCTGTGACACTAGGTATAGAGTCTGATGCTTCACTTCAGGTTTACTGTATCCCTCTGACCTTCTTATTGACGATGATACACAGAAATAGCATCGGAATTAAATAAATGAGGCACAATGCCGACTTAAGTACAAGAAGACTGACTCTTCCTACTGTCTATGTTTTGAACCATTCCTGTGACACTAGTTATAGATTCCGATGCTTGACTTCAGGTTTACTGTATCCCTCTGACCTACGTATAGACGATGAAACACAGAAATTGCATCGGAAATAAATACAAAATGCACAATGCCAACTCAAGTAGAAGAAGACTGACTCTTTCTACTGTCTATGCTTTGAACGATTCCTGTGACACTAGTTATACATTCCGATGCTTCACTTCAGGTTTACTGATTCCCTCTGACCTTCTTATTGACGATGAAACACAGAAATTGCATCGGAATTAAATAGAAAAATTACAATGCCGACTTAAGTACAAGAAGACTGACTCTTCTTACTGACTATGATTTGAACCATTCCTGTGACACTAGTTATAGACTCCGATGCTTCACTTCAGGTTTACTGTATCCCTCTGACCTTCTTATTGATGATGAAACACAGAAATTGCATCGGAATTATATAGAATGTGCACAATGCTGACTTAAGTACAAGAAGACTGACTCTTCTTACTGTTTATGATTTGAACCATTCCTGTGACACTAGTTATAGATTCCGATGCCCCACTTCAGGTGTACTGCATCCCTTGGACCTTCTTATTGACGATGAAACACAGAAATTACGTCGGAATTAAATACAAAAGGCACAATGCCTATTAACTACAAGTAGACTGACTCTTCTTACTGTCTATGATTTGAACCAATCCTGTGACACTAGTTATGGATTCTGATGCTTCACTTCAGGTTTACTGTATCCCTATGGCTTTCTTATTGACGATGAAACACAGAAATTGCATGGGAATTAAATACAAAAGGCACAATGCCGACTTAAGTACAAGAAGACTGACTCTTCCTACTGTCTATGTTTTGAACCATTCCTGTGACCCTATTTATAGATTCCGATGCTTCACTTCAGATTTACTGTATCCCTCTGACCTTCTTATTGACGATGAAACACAGAATTTGTATCGGAAGTAAATAGAAAAGGCACAATGCCGACCTAAGTACAAGAAGATTGACTCTTCTTACTGACTATGTTTTGAACCATTCCTGTGACACTAGTTACAGATTCCGATGCTTCACTTCAGGTTTACTGTATCCCTCTGACCTTCTTATTGACAATGAAACACAGAGATTGCATCGGAATTAAATAGAAAAATCACAATGCCGACTTAAGTACAAGAAGACTGACTCTTCTTACTGACTATGATTTGAACCATTCCTGTGACACTAGTTGTAGACTCCGATGCTTCACTTCAGGTTTACTATATCCCTCTGACCTTCTTATTGACGATGAAATACAGAAATTGCATGGGAATTAAATAGAAAAGGCACAATGCCGACTTAAGTACAAGAAGAATGACTCTTCCTGCTGTCTATGTTTTGAACCATTCCTGTGACACTAGTTATAGATTCCGATGCTTGACTTCAGGTTTACTGTATCCCTCTGACCTACGTATAGACGATGAAACACAGAAATTGCATCGGAAATAAATACAAAATGCACAATGCCAACTCAAGTAGAAGAAAACTGACTCTTTCTACTGTCTATGCTTTGAACGATTCCTGTGACACTAGTTATTCATTCCGATGCTTCACTTCAGGTTTACTGTATCCCTCTGACCTTCTTATTGACGATGAAACATAGAAATTACATCGGAATTAAATAGAAAGGGCACAATGCCGACTGAAGTACAAGAAGACTGACTGTACTTACTGTCTATGATTTGAACAATTCCTGTGACACTAGTTATTGATTCCGATGCTTCACTTCAGGTGTACTGTATCCCTTGGACCATTTTCTTGACGATGAAACACAGAAATTGCATTGGAATGAAATACAAAAGACACAATGCCGACTTAAGTACAAGTAGACTGACTCTTCTTACTGCCTATGTCTTGAACCATTCCTGTGACACTAGTTATAGAGTCTGATGCTTCACTTCAGGTTTACTGTATCCCTCTGACCTTCTTATCGACGATGAAACACAGAAATTGCATCGGAGTTAAGTAAATGAGGCACAATGCCGACTTAAGTACAAGAAGACTGACTCTTCCTTTTGTCTATGTTTTGAACCATTCCTGTGACACAAGTTATAGATTCCGATGCTTGACTTCAGGTTTACTGTAACCCTCTGACCTTCATATTGACGATGAACCACAGAAATTGCATCGGAAATAAATACAAAATGCACAATACTGACACAAGTAGAAGATGACTGACTCTTCCTACTGTCTATGTTTTGGACCATTCCTGTGACCCTAGTTATAGATTCCGATGCTTCACTTCAGATTTACTGTATCCCTCTGACCTTCTTATTGACGATGAAACACGGAATTTGCATCGGAAATAAATAGAAGAGGCACAATACCCGACTTAAGTACAAGAAGATTGACTCTTCTTACTGACTATGTTTTGAACCATTCCTGTGACACCAGTTATAGATTCCGATGCTTCACTTCAGGTTTACTGTATCCCTCTGACCTTCTTATTGATGATATAACACAGAAATTGCATCGGAATTAAATAGAAAAGGCACAATGCCGGCTTAAGTACAACAGGACTGACTCTTCTTATTTTCTATGTTTTGAACCGATCCTGTGACACCACTTATAGATTCCGATGCTTCACTTCACGTTTACTGTATCCCTCTGACCTTCTTATTGACGATGAAACACAGAAATTGCATCGGAATTTAATAGAAAAGGCACAATGCCGACTTAAGTGCAAGATGACTGACTCTTCTTACTGTCTATGATTTGATCAATTCCTGTGACACTAGTTATACATTCCGAAGCTTCTCTTAAGGTGTACTGCATCCCTCTGACATTCTTATTGACGATGAAACATTGAAATTGCATCGGAATTAAATAGAAAAGGCACAATGCCGACTTATTTACAAGAAGAATGACTTTTCCTGCTGTCTATGCTTTGAACCATTCCGGTGACACTAGTTAGAGATTCCGATGCTTCACTTCAGGTTTACTGTATCCCTCTGACCTTCTTATTGATGATGAAACACAGAAATTGCATCGGAAATAAATACAAAAGTCACAATGCTGACTTAAGTACAAGAAGACTTACTCTTCCTACTGTCTATGATTTGATCAATTCCTGTGACACTAGTTACACATTCCGGTGCTTCACTTCAGGTTTACTGTATCCCACTGACCTTCTTATTGACGATGAAACACAGAAATTGCATCGGAATTAAATACAAAAGGCACAATGCCGACTTAAGTACAAGAAGACTGACCCTTCCTACTCTCTATGTTTTGAACCATTCCTGTGACACTAGTTATAGATACCGATGCTTCACTTCAGGTTTACTGTATCCTCTGACCTTCTTATTGACGATGAATCACAGAAATTGCATCGGAATGAAATACAAAAGGCACAATGCCGACTGAAGTACAAGAAGACTGACTCTTATTACTGTCTATGTTTTGAACCATTCCTGTGACACTAGTTATAGATTCCGACGCTTCACTTCAGGTGTACTGTATCCCTTGGACATTCTTATTGACGATGAAACACAGAAATTGCATCGGAATTAAATACAAAAGGCCCAATGCCGACTTATGTACAAAAAGACTGACTCATCTTACTGTCTATGTTTTGAACCATTCCTGTGACACTAGTTATTGATTGCGATGCTTCACTTCATGTTTACTGTATCCCTTGGACCTTCTTATTGACGACGAAACACAGAAATTGAATCGGAATTAAATAGAAAAGGCACAATGCCGACTTAAGTACAAGAAGACTGACTCTTGCTACTGTCTATGTTTTGAACCATTCCGGTGACACTAGTTATAGATTCCGATGCTTCACTTCAGGTTTACTGTATCCCTTGGCCCTCTTATTGACGATGAAACACCGAAATTGCATCGGAATTAAATAGGAAAGGCACAATGCCGACTTAAGTACAAGAAGACTGACTCTTCTTACTGACTTAGTTTGAACCATTCCTGTGACACCACGTATGGATTCCGATGCTTCCCTTCAGGTTTACTGTATCCCTCTGGCCTTCGTGTTGACGATGAAACAAAGAGATTGCATCGGAATTAAATGAAAAGAGCACAATGCCGACTTAAGTACAAGAAGACTGACTCTTCTTACTGACTATGTTTTGAACCATTCCTGTGACACTAGTTATAGATTCCGATGCTTGACTTCAGGTTTACTGTATCCCTCTGACCTTCTTATTGACGATGAAACACAGAAATTGCATCGGAATTAAATAGAAAAATTACAATGCCGACTTAAGTACAAGAAGACTGACTCTTCTTACTGACTATGATTTCAACCATTCCTGTGCCACTAGTTATAGACTCCGATGCTTCACTTCAGGTTTACTGTATCCCTCTGACCTTCTTATCGACAATGAAACACAGAAATTGCATCGGAATTAAATAGAAAAATCACAATGCCGACTTAAGTACAAGAAGACTGACTCTTCTTACTGACTATGATTTGAACCATTCCTGTGACACTAGTTATAGACTCCGATGCTTCACTTCAGGTTTACTGTATCCCTCTGACCTTCTTATTGACGATGAAACACAGAAATTGGTTCGGAATTAAATACAAAAGGCACAATGCCGACTTATGTACAAGAAGACTGAGTCTTCTTACTGACTATGTTTTGAACCATATCTGTGACACTAGTTATGGATTCCGATGCCTCACATCAGGTTTACCGTATCCCTTGGACCCTCTTATTGGCGATAAAACACAGAAATTGCATCGTAATTAAGTAAAAAGGCACAATGCCGACGTAAGTACTAGAAGACTGACTCTTATTACTGACTATGTTTTGAACCATTCCTGTTACACTAGCGATAGGTTCCGATGCTTCACTTCAGGTTTACTGTATCCCTCTGCCCTTCTTATTGACGATGAAACACAGAAATTGCATCGGAATTAAATACAAAAGGCACAATGCCGACTTATGTACAAGAAGACTGACTCATATTACTGTCTATGTTTTGAACCATTCCTGTGACACTAGTTATTGATTCCGATGCTTCACTTCAGGTTTACTGTATCCCTTGGACCTTCTTATTGACGACGAAACACAGAAATTGCATCGGAATTAAATAGAAAAGGCACAATGCCGACTTAAGTACAAGAAGAGTGACTCTTCCTACTGTCTATGTTTTGAACCATTCCTGTGACACTAGTTATAGATTCCGATGCTTCACTTCAGGTTTACTGTATCCCTCTGACCTTCTTATTGTCGATGAAACACAGAAATTGCATCGGAATTAGATACAAAATCACAATGCCGACTTAAGTACAAAAGTACTGAATCTTCTTACTGTCTATGTTTGAAACATTCCTGTGACACTAGTTATAGATACCGATTCTTCACTTCAGGTGTACTGCATCCCTTGGACCTTCTTATTGACGATGAAACACAGAAATTACGTCGGAATTAAATACAAAAGGCACAATGCCGATTAACTACAAGTAGACTGACTATTCTTACTGTCTATGATTTGAACCAATCCTGTGACACTAGTTATGGATTCTGATGCTTCACTTCAGGTTTACTGTATCCCTATGGCTTTCTTATTGACGATGAAACACAGAAATTGCATCGGAATTAAATACAAAAGGCACAATGCCGACTTAAGTACAAGAAGACTGACTCTTCCTATTGTCTATGTTTTGAACCATTCCTGTGACCCTAGTTATAGATTCCGATGCTTCACTTCAGATTTACTGTATCCCTGTGACCTTCTTATTGACGATAAAACACAGAATTTGCATCGGAAGTAAATAGAAAAGGCACAATGCCGACTTAAGTACAAGAAGATTGACTCTTCTTACTGACTATGTTTTGAACCATTCCTGTTACTCTAGTTATAGATTCCGATGCTTCACTTCAGGTTTACTGTATCCCTCTGACCTTCTTATCGACAATGAAACACAGAAATTGCATCGGAATTAAATAGAAAAATCACAATGCCGTCTTATGTACAAGAAGACTGACTCTTCTTACTGACTATGATTTGAACCATTCCTGTGACACTAGTCATGGATTCCGATGCTTCATTTCAGGTTTACTGTATCCCTTGGACCCTCTTATTGACAATGAAACACAGAAATTGCATCGTAATTAAGTAAAAAGGCACAATGCCGAAAAAGTACAAGAAGACTGACTCCTCTTACTGACTATGTTTTGAACCATTCCTGTCACACTAGTTATAGATTCTGGTGCTTGACTTCAGGTTTACTGTATCCCTCTGACCTACTTATTGACGATGAAACACAGAAATTACATCGGAATTAAATACAAAAGGCACAATTCCGACATAAGTACAAGAAGACTGATTCTTCCGACTCTCTATGTTTTGAAACATTCCTGTGACACTAGTTATAGATACCGATGCTTCACTTCAGGTTTACTGTATCCCTCTGACCTTCTTATTGACGATGAAACACAGAAATTGCATCGGAAAGAAATACAAAAGGCACAATGCCGACTTAAGTACAAGAAGACTGACTCTTATTACTGCCTATGTTTTGAACCATTCCTGTGACACTTGTTATAGATTCCGACGCTTCACTTCAGGTTTACTCTATCCCTTGGACCTTCTTATTGACGATGAAACACAGAAATAGCATAGGAATTAAATACAAAATGCACAGTGCCGACTTATGTACAAGAAGAGTGATTCATCCTACTGTCTATGCTTTGAACCATTCCTGTGACACTAGTTATTGATTCCGATGCTTCACTTCAGGTTTACTGTATCCCTTGGACCTTCTTATTGACGCCGAAACACAGAAATTGCATCGGAATTAAATAGAAAAGGCACAATGCCGACTTAAGTACAAGAAGACTGACTCTTCCTACTGTCTATGTTTTGAACCATTCCTGTGACACTAGTTATAGATTCCGATGCTTCACTTCAGGTTTACTGTATCCCTTGGACCTTCTTATTGACGACGAAACACAGAAATTGCATCGGATTTAAATAGAAAAGGCACAATGCCGACTTAAGTACAAGAAGACTGACTCTTCTTACTGACTATGTTTTGAACCATTCCTGTGACACTAGTTATAGATTCCGATGCTTCACTTCAGATTTACTGTATCCCTGTGACCTTCTTATTGACGATAAAACACAGAATTTGCATCGGAAGTAAATAGAAAAGGCACAATGCCGACTTAAGTACAAGAAGATTGACTCTTCTTACTGACTATGTTTTGAACCATTCCTGTTACTCTAGTTATAGATTCCGATGCTTCACTTCAGGTTTACTGTATCCCTCTGACCTTCTTATCGACAATGAAACACAGAAATTGCATCGGAATTAAATAGAAAAATCACAATGCCGTCTTATGTACAAGAAGACTGACTCTTCTTACTGACTATGATTTGAACCATTCCTGTGACACTAGTCATGGATTCCGATGCTTCATTTCAGGTTTACTGTATCCCTTGGACCCTCTTATTGACAATGAAACACAGAAATTGCATCGTAATTAAGTAAAAAGGCACAATGCCGAAAAAGTACAAGAAGACTGACTCCTCTTACTGACTATGTTTTGAACCATTCCTGTCACACTAGTTATAGATTCTGGTGCTTGACTTCAGGTTTACTGTATCCCTCTGACCTACTTATTGACGATGAAACACAGAAATTACATCGGAATTAAATACAAAAGGCACAATTCCGACATAAGTACAAGAAGACTGATTCTTCCGACTCTCTATGTTTTGAAACATTCCTGTGACACTAGTTATAGATACCGATGCTTCACTTCAGGTTTACTGTATCCCTCTGACCTTCTTATTGACGATGAAACACAGAAATTGCATCGGAAAGAAATACAAAAGGCACAATGCCGACTTAAGTACAAGAAGACTGACTCTTATTACTGCCTATGTTTTGAACCATTCCTGTGACACTTGTTATAGATTCCGACGCTTCACTTCAGGTTTACTCTATCCCTTGGACCTTCTTATTGACGATGAAACACAGAAATTGCATAGGAATTAAATACAAAATGCACAATGCCGACTTATGTACAAGAAGAGTGATTCATCCTACTGTCTATGCTTTGAACCATTCCTGTGACACTAGTTATTGATTCCGATGCTTCACTTCAGGTTTACTGTATCCCTTGGACCTTCTTATTGACGCCGAAACACAGAAATTGCATCGGAATTAAATAGAAAAGGCACAATGCCGACTTAAGTACAAGAAGACTGACTCTTCCTACTGTCTATGTTTTGAACCATTCCTGTGACACTAGTTAGAGATTCCGATGCTTCACTTCAGGTTTACTGTATCCCTTGGACCTTCTTATTGACGACGAAACACAGAAATTGCATCGGATTTAAATAGAAAAGGCACAATGCCGACTTAAGTACAAGAAGACTGACTCTTCTTACTGACTATGTTTTGAACCATTCCTGTGACACTAGTTATAGATTCCGATGCTTCACTTCAGGTTTACTGTATCCCTTGGACCTTCTTATTGACGATGAAACTCCGAAATTGCATCGGAATTAAATACGAAAGGCACAATGCCGACTTAAGTACAAGAAGATTGACTCTTCTAACTGACTTTGTTTGAACCATTCCTGTGACACCACTTTAAGATTCCGATGCTTCACTTCAGGTTTACTGTATCCCTCTGACCTTCTTATTGACGATGAAACACAGAGATTGCATCGGAATTAAATAGAAAAGGCATAATGCCGACTTAAGTACAAGAATACTGACTTTTCTTACTGGCTATGTTTTGAACCATTCCTGTGACACTAGTTATAGATTCCGATGCCTCACTTCAGGTTTACTGTATCCCTTGGACCTTCTTATTGACGATGAAACACAGGAATTGCATCGGAATTAAATACAAAAGGCACAATGCCGACTTAAGTACAAGAAGACTGACTCTTCTTACTGACTTTGTTTGAACCATTCCTGTGACACCACTTATAGATTCCGATGCTTCACTTCAGGTTTACTGTATCCCTCTGCCCTTCTTATTGACGATGAAACATAGAAATTGCATCGGAATTAAATAGAAAAGGCACAATGCCGACTTAACTACAGGAAGACTGACGCTTCTTACCGACTATGTTTGAACCATTCCTGTGACACTAGTTATAGATGCCGATGCTTCACTTCAGGTTTATTGTATCCCTTGGCCCTTCTTATTGACGATGAAACACCGAAATTGCATCGGAATTAAATACGAAAGGCACAATGCCGACTTAGGTACAAGAAGACTGACTCTTCTTACTGACTTTGTTTGAACCATTCCTGTGACACCACTTATAGATTCCGATGCTGCCCTTTAGGTTTACTGTATCCCTCTAACCTTCTTATTGACGATGAAATAGAAATTGCATCGGAATTAAATAGAAAAGGCACAATGCTGGTTTAAGTACAAGAAGACTGACTCTTCTTACTGTCTATGTTTTGAACCATTCCTGTGACACTAGTTATAGATTCCGATGCTTGACTTCAGGTTTACTGTATCCCTCTGACCTTCTTATTGACGATGAAACACAGAAATTGCATCGGAATTAAATAAATGACGCACAATGCCGACATAAGTACAAGAAGACTGACTCTTCGTACTGTCTATGTTTTGAACCATTCCTGTGACACTAGTTATAGATTCCGATACTTCACGTCAGGTTTACTGTATCCCTCTGACCTTCTGATTGACGATGAAACACAGAAATTGCTTTGGAATGCAATATAAAAGGCACAATGACGACTTAAGTACAAGGAGACTGACTCTTCCTACTCTCTATGTTTTGAACCATTCCTGTGACTCTAGTTATAGATTCCGATGATTCACTTCAAATTTACTGTATCCCTCTGACCTTCTTATTGACGATGAAACACAGTAATTGCATCGGAATTAAATACAAAAGGCACAATGCCGACTTAAGTACAAGAAGACTGACTCTTCTTACTGTCTATGTTTTGAACTATTCCTGTGACACTAGTTATAGATTCCGAAGCTTCACTTCAGGTTTACTGTATCCCTTGGACCTTAGTATTGACGCCGAAACACAGAAATTGCATCGGAATTAAATAGAAAAGGCACAATGCCGACTTAAGTACAAGAAGACTGACTCTTCCTACTGTCTATGTTTTGAACCATTCCTGTGACACTAGTTATAGATTCCGATGCTTCACTTCAGGTTTACTGTATCCCTTGGACCTTCTTATTGACGACGAAACACAGAAATAGCATCGGATTTAAATAGAAAACGCACAATGCCGACTTAAGTACAAGAAGACTGACTCTTCTTACTGACTATGTTTTGAACCATTCCTGTGACACTAGTTATAGATTCCGATGCTTCACTTCAGGTTTACTGTATCCCTTGGACCTTCTTATTGACGATGAAACACCGAAATTGCATCGGAATTAAATACGAAAGGCACAATGCCGACTTAAGTACAAGAAGACTGACTCTTCTTACTGACTTTGTTTGAACCATTCCTGTGACACCACTTAATGATTCCGATGCTTCACTTCAGGTTTACTGTATCCCTCTGACCTTCTTATTGACGATGAAACACAGAAATTGCATCGGAATTAAATAGAAAAGGCATAATGCCGACTTAAGTACAAGAAGACTGACTTTTCTTACTGGCTATGTTTTGAACCATTCCTGTGACACTAGTTATAGATTCCGATGCCTCACTTCAGGTTTACTGTATCCCTTGGACCTTCTTATTGACGACGAAACATAGAAATTGCATCGGAATTAAATACAAAAGGCACAATGCCGACTTAAGTACAAGAAGACTGACTCTTCTTACTGACTTTGTTTGAACCACTCCTGTGACACCACTTATAGATTCCGATGCTTCACTTCAGGTTTACTGTATTCCTCTGCCCTTCTTATTGACGATGAAACACAGAAATTGCATCGGAATTAAATAGAAAAGGCACAATGCCGACTTAAGTACAAGAAGACTGACTCTTCTTACCGACTATGTTTGAACCATTCCTGTGACACTAGTTATAGATTCCGATTCTTCACTTCAGGTTTATTGTATCCCTTGGCCCTTCTTATTGACGATGAAACACCGAAATTGCATCGGAATTAAATACGAAAGGCACAATGCCGACTTAGGTACAAGAAGACTGACTCTTCTTACTGACTTAGTTTGAACCATTCCTGTGACACCACTTATAGATTCCGATGCTTCCCTTCAGGTTTACTGTATCCCTCTGACCTTCTTATTGACGATGAAACAGAAATTGCATCGGAATTAAATAGAAAAGGCACAATGCCGATTTAAGTACAAGAAGACTGACTCTTCTTACTGTCTATGTTTTGAACCATTCCTGTGACACTAGTTATAGATTCCAATGCTTGACTTCAGGTTTACTGTATCCCTCTGACCTTCTTATTGACGATGAAACACAGAAATTGCATCGGAATTAAATAAATGACGCACAATGCCGACATAAGTACAAGAAGACTGACTCTTCCCTCTGTCTATGTTTTGAACCATTCCTGTGACACTAGTTATAGATTCCGATGCTTGACTTCAGGTTTACCGTATCCCTCTGACCTTCGTATTGACAATGAAACACAGAAATTGCATCGGAAATCAATACAAAATGCACAATGCCGACTCAAGTAGAAGAAGACTGACTCTTCCTACTGTCTATGATTTGAACGATTCCTGTGACACTTGTTATACATTCCGATGCTTCACTTCAGGTTTACTGTATCCCTCTGACCTACTTATTGACGTTGAAACACAGAAATTGCATCGGAATTAAATAGAAAAGGCACAATGCCGAATTAGGTACAAGGAGACCGACTCTTCTTTCTGACTATGTTTTGTACCATTCTTGTGACACTAGTTATAGATTCCGATGCTTCACTTCAGGTTTACTGTATCCCTCTGACCTTCTGATTGACGATGAAACACAGATATTGCATTAAAATGAAATATAAAAGGCACAATGCCGACTTAAGTACAAGGAGAATGACTCTTCCTACTCTCTATGTTTTGAACCATTCCTGTGACACTAGTTATAGATTCCGATGCTTCACTTCAGGTTTACTGTATCCCTTGGACCTTCCTATTGACGATGAAACACCGAAATTGCATCGGAATTAAATACGAAAGGCACAATGCCGACTTAAGTACAAGAAGACTGACTCTTCTTACTGACTTTGTTTGAACCATTCCTGTGACACCACTTAAAGACTCCGATGCTTCACTTCAGGTTTACTGTGTGCCTCTGACCTTCTTATTGACGATGAAACACAGAAATTGCATCGGAATTAAATAGAAAAGGCATAATGCCGACTTAAGTACAAGAAGACTGACTTTTCTTACTGGCTATGTTTTGAACCATTCCTGTGACTCTAGTTACAGATTCCGATGCCTCACTTCAGGTTTACTGTATCCCTTAGACCTTCTTATTGACGATGAAACACAGAAATTGCATCGGAATTAAATACAAAAGGCACAATGCCGACTTAAGTACAAGAAGACTGACTCTTCTTACTGACTTTGTTTGAACCATTCCTGTGACACCACTTATAGATTCCGATGCTTCACTTCAGGTTTACTGTATCCCTCTGCCCTTCTTATTGACCATGAAACACAGAAATTGCATCGGAATTAAATAGAAAAGGCACAATGCCGACTTAAGTACAAGAAGACTGACTCTTCTTACTGTCTATGTTTTGAACCATTCCTGTGACACTAGTTATAGATTCCGATGCTCCACTGCAGGTTTACTGTATCCATCTGACCTTCTTATTGACCATGAAACACAGAAATTGCATCGGAATTTAATACAAAAGGCACAATGCCGACTTAAGTACAAGAAGACTGACTCTTCCTACTGTCTATGTTTTGAACCATTCCTGTGACACTAGTTATAGATTCCGATGCTTCACTTCAGGTTTACTGTATCCCTTGGACCTTCTTATTGACGACGAAACACAGAAATAGCATCGGATTTAAATAGAAAACGCACAATGCCGACTTAAGTACAAGAAGACTGACTCTTCTTACTGACTATGTTTTGAACCATTCCTGTGACACTAGTTATAGATTCCGATGCTTCACTTCAGGTTTACTGTATCCCTTGGACCTTCTTATTGACGATGAAACACCGAAATTGCATCGGAATTAAATACGAAAGGCACAATGCCGACTTAAGTACAAGAAGACTGACTCTTCTTACTGACTTTGTTTGAACCATTCCTGTGACACCACTTAATGATTCCGATGCTTCACTTCAGGTTTACTGTATCCCTCTGACCTTCTTATTGACGATGAAACACAGAAATTGCATCGGAATTAAATAGAAAAGGCATAATGCCGACTTAAGTACAAGAAGACTGACTTTTCTTACTGGCTATGTTTTGAACCATTCCTGTGACACTAGTTATAGATTCCGATGCCTCACTTCAGGTTTACTGTATCCCTTGGACCTTCTTATTGACGACGAAACATAGAAATTGCATCGGAATTAAATACAAAAGGCACAATGCCGACTTAAGTACAAGAAGACTGACTCTTCTTACTGACTTTGTTTGAACCACTCCTGTGACACCACTTATAGATTCCGATGCTTCACTTCAGGTTTACTGTATTCCTCTGCCCTTCTTATTGACGATGAAACACAGAAATTGCATCGGAATTAAATAGAAAAGGCACAATGCCGACTTAAGTACAAGAAGACTGACTCTTCTTACCGACTATGTTTGAACCATTCCTGTGACACTAGTTATAGATTCCGATTCTTCACTTCAGGTTTATTGTATCCCTTGGCCCTTCTTATTGACGATGAAACACCGAAATTGCATCGGAATTAAATACGAAAGGCACAATGCCGACTTAGGTACAAGAAGACTGACTCTTCTTACTGACTTAGTTTGAACCATTCCTGTGACACCACTTATAGATTCCAATGCTTCCCTTCAGGTTTACTGTATCCCTCTGACCTTCTTATTGACGATGAAACAGAAATTGCATCGGAATTAAATAGAAAAGGCACAATGCCGATTTAAGTACAAGAAGACTGACTCTTCTTACTGTCTATGTTTTGAACCATTCCTGTGACACTAGTTATAGATTCCAATGCTTGACTTCAGGTTTACTGTATCCCTCTGACCTTCTTATTGACGATGAAACACAGAAATTGCATCGGAATTAAATAAATGACGCACAATGCCGACATAAGTACAAGAAGACTGACTCTTCCTACTGTCTATGTTTTGAACCATTCCTGTGACACTAGTTATAGATTCCGATGCTTGACTTCAGGTTTACCGTATCCCTCTGACCTTCGTATTGACAATGAAACACAGAAATTGCATCGGAAATCAATACAAAATGCACAATGCCGACTCAAGTAGAAGAAGACTGACTCTTCCTACTGTCTATGATTTGAACGATTCCTGTGACACTTGTTATACATTCCGATGCTTCACTTCAGGTTTACTGTATCCCTCTGACCTACTTATTGACGTTGAAACACAGAAATTGCATCGGAATTAAATAGAAAAGGCACAATGCCGAATTAGGTACAAGGAGACCGACTCTTCTTTCTGACTATGTTTTGTACCATTCTTGTGACACTAGTTATAGATTCCGATGCTTCACTTCAGGTTTACTGTATCCCTCTAACCTTCTGATTGACGATGAAACACAGATATTGCATTAAAATGAAATATAAAAGGCACAATGCCGACTTAAGTACAAGGAGAATGACTCTTCCTACTCTCTATGTTTTGAACCATTCCTGTGACACTAGTTATAGATTCCGATGCTTCACTTCAGGTTTACTGTATCCCTTGGACCTTCCTATTGACGATGAAACACCGAAATTGCATCGGAATTAAATACGAAAGGCACAATGCCGACTTAAGTACAAGAAGACTGACTCTTCTTACTGACTTTGTTTGAACCATTCCTGTGACACCACTTAAAGACTCCGATGCTTCACTTCAGGTTTACTGTGTGCCTCTGACCTTCTTATTGACGATGAAACACAGAAATTGCATCGGAATTAAATAGAAAAGGCATAATGCCGACTTAAGTACAAGAAGACTGACTTTTCTTACTGGCTATGTTTTGAACCATTCCTGTGACTCTAGTTACAGATTCCGATGCCTCACTTCAGGTTTACTGTATCCCTTGGACCTTCTTATTGACGATGAAACACAGAAATTGCATCGGAATTAAATACAAAAGGCACAATGCCGACTTAAGTACAAGAAGACTGACTCTTCTTACTGACTTTGTTTGAACCATTCCTGTGACACCACTTATAGATTCCGATGCTTCACTTCAGGTTTACTGTATCCCTCTGCCCTTCTTATTGACCATGAAACACAGAAATTGCATCGGAATTAAATAGAAAAGGCACAATGCCGACTTAAGTACAAGAAGACTGACTCTTCTTACTGTCTATGTTTTGAACCATTCCTGTGACACTAGTTATAGATTCCGATGCTCCACTGCAGGTTTACTGTATCCATCTGACCTTCTTATTGACCATGAAACACAGAAATTGCATCGGAATTTAATACAAAAGGCACAATGCCGACTTAAGTACAAGAAGACTGACTCTTCCTACTGTCTATGTTTTGAACCATTCCTGTGACACTAGTTATAGATTCCGCTGCTTCGCTTCAGGTGTACTGCATCCCTTGGACCTTCTTATTGACGATGAAACAAAGAAATTGCATCGGAATTAAATGGAAAAGGCACAATGCTGACTTAAGTACAAGAAGACTGACTCTTCTTACTTACTATGTTTTGAACCATTCCTGTGACACTAGTTATAGATTCCGATGCCTCACTTCAGGTTTACTGTATCCCTTGGACCTTCTTATTGACGATGAAACACAGAAATTGCATCGGAATTAAATACAAAAGGCACAATGCCGACTTAAGTACAAGAAGACTGACTCTTCTTACTGACTTTGTTTGAACCATTCCTGTGACACCACTTATAGATTCCGATGCTTCCCTTCAGGTTTACTGTATCCCTCTAACCTTCTTATTGACGATGAAATAGAAATTGCATCGGAATTAAATAGAAAAGGCACAATGCTGGTTTAAGTACAAGAAGACTGACTCTTCTTACTGTCTATGTTTTGAACCATTCCTGTGACACTAGTTATAGATTCCGATGCTTGACTTCAGGTTTACTGTATCCCTCTGACCTTCTTATTGACGATGAAACACAGAAATTGCATCGGAATTAAATAAATGACGCACAATGCCGACATAAGTACAAGAAGACTGACTCTTCGTACTGTCTATGTTTTGAACCATTCCTGTGACACTAGTTATAGATTCCGATACTTCACGTCAGGTTTACTGTATCCCTCTGACCTTCTGATTGACGATGAAACACAGAAATTGCTTTGGAATGCAATATAAAAGGCACAATGACGACTTAAGTACAAGGAGATTGACTCTTCCTACTCTCTATGTTTTGAACCATTCCTGTGACTCTAGTTATAGATTCCGATGATTCACTTCAAATTTACTGTATCCCTCCGACCTTCTTATTGACGATGAAACACAGTAATTGCATCGGAATTAAATACAAAAGGCACAATGCCGACTTAAGTTCAAGAAGACTGACTCTTCTTACTGTCTATGTTTTGAACTATTCCTGTGACACTAGTTATAGATTCCGAAGCTTCACTTCAGGTTTACTGTATCCCTTGGACCTTAGTATTGACGCCGAAACACAGAAATTGCATCGGAATTAAATAGAAAAGGCACAATGCCGACTTAAGTACAAGAAGACTGACTCTTCCTACTGTCTATGTTTTGAACCATTCCTGTGACACTAGTTATAGATTCCGATGCTTCACTTCAGGTTTACTGTATCCCTTGGACCTTCTTATTGACGACGAAACACAGAAATAGCATCGGATTTAAATAGAAAACGCACAATGCCGACTTAAGTACAAGAAGACTGACTCTTCTTACTGACTATGTTTTGAACCATTCCTGTGACACTAGTTATAGATTCCGATGCTTCACTTCAGGTTTACTGTATCCCTTGGACCTTCTTATTGACGATGAAACACCGAAATTGCATCGGAATTAAATACGAAAGGCACAATGCCGACTTAAGTACAAGAAGACTGACTCTTCTTACTGACTTTGTTTGAACCATTCCTGTGACACCACTTAATGATTCCGATGCTTCACTTCAGGTTTACTGTATCCCTCTGACCTTCTTATTGACGATGAAACACAGAAATTGCATCGGAATTAAATAGAAAAGGCATAATGCCGACTTAAGTACAAGAAGACTGACTTTTCTTACTGGCTATGTTTTGAACCATTCCTGTGACACTAGTTATAGATTCCGATGCCTCACTTCAGGTTTACTGTATCCCTTGGACCTTCTTATTGACGACGAAACATAGAAATAGCATCGGAATTAAATACAAAATGCACAATGCCGACTTAAGTACAAGAAGACTGACTCTTCTTACTGACTTTGTTTGAACCACTCCTGTGACACCACTTATAGATTCCGATGCTTCACTTCAGGTTTACTGTATTCCTCTGCCCTTCTTATTGACGATGAAACACAGAAATTGCATCGGAATTAAATAGAAAAGGCACAATGCCGACTTAAGTACAAGAAGACTGACTCTTCTTACCGACTATGTTTGAACCATTCCTGTGACACTAGTTATAGATTCCGATTCTTCACTTCAGGTTTATTGTATCCCTTGGCCCTTCTTATTGACGATGAAACACCGAAATTGCATCGGAATTAAATACGAAAGGCACAATGCCGACTTAGGTACAAGAAGACTGACTCTTCTTACTGACTTAGTTTGAACCATTCCTGTGACACCACTTATAGATTCCGATGCTTCCCTTCAGGTTTACTGTATCCCTCTGACCTTCTTATTGACGATGAAACAGAAATTGCATCGGAATTAAATAGAAAAGGCACAATGCCGATTTAAGTACAAGAAGACTGACTCTTCTTACTGTCTATGTTTTGAACCATTCCTGTGACACTAGTTATAGATTCCAATGCTTGACTTCAGGTTTACTGTATCCCTCTGACCTTCTTATTGACGATGAAACACAGAAATTGCATCGGAATTAAATAAATGACGCACAATGCCGACATAAGTACAAGAAGACTGACTCTTCCCTCTGTCTATGTTTTGGACCATTCCTGTGACACTAGTTATAGATTCCGATGCTTGACTTCAGGTTTACCGTATCCCTCTGACCTTCGTATTGACAATGAAACACAGAAATTGCATCGGAAATCAATACAAAATGCACAATGCCGACTCAAGTAGAAGAAGACTGACTCTTCCTACTGTCTATGATTTGAACGATTCCTGTGACACTTGTTATACATTCCGATGCTTCACTTCAGGTTTACTGTATCCCTCTGACCTACTTATTGACGTTGAAACACAGAAATTGCATCGGAATTAAATAGAAAAGGCACAATGCCGAATTAGGTACAAGGAGACCGACTCTTCTTTCTGACTATGTTTTGTACCATTCTTGTGACACTAGTTATAGATTCCGATGCTTCACTTCAGGTTTACTGTATCCCTCTGACCTTCTGATTGACGATGAAACACAGATATTGCATTAAAATGAAATATAAAAGGCACAATGCCGACTTAAGTACAAGGAGAATGACTCTTCCTACTCTCTATGTTTTGAACCATTCCTGTGACACTAGTTATAGATTCCGATGCTTCACTTCAGGTTTACTGTATCCCTTGGACCTTCCTATTGACGATGAAACACCGAAATTGCATCGGAATTAAATACGAAAGGCACAATGCCGACTTAAGTACAAGAAGACTGACTCTTCTTACTGACTTTGTTTGAACCATTCCTGTGACACCACTTAAAGACTCCGATGCTTCACTTCAGGTTTACTGTGTGCCTCTGACCTTCTTATTGACGATGAAACACAGAAATTGCATCGGAATTAAATAGAAAAGGCATAATGCCGACTTAAGTACAAGAAGACTGACTTTTCTTACTGGCTATGTTTTGAACCATTCCTGTGACTCTAGTTACAGATTCCGATGCCTCACTTCAGGTTTACTGTATCCCTTGGACCTTCTTATTGACGATGAAACACAGAAATTGCATCGGAATTAAATACAAAAGGCACAATGCCGACTTAAGTACAAGAAGACTGACTCTTCTTACTGACTTTGTTTGAACCATTCCTGTGACACCACTTATAGATTCCGATGCTTCACTTCAGGTTTACTGTATCCCTCTGCCCTTCTTATTGACCATGAAACACAGAAATTGCATCGGAATTAAATAGAAAAGGCACAATGCCGACTTAAGTACAAGAAGACTGACTCTTCTTACTGTCTATGTTTTGAACCATTCCTGTGACACTAGTTATAGATTCCGATGCTCCACTGCAGGTTTACTGTATCCATCTGACCTTCTTATTGACCATGAAACACAGAAATTGCATCGGAATTTAATACAAAAGGCACAATGCCGACTTAAGTACAAGAAGACTGACTCTTCCTACTGTCTATGTTTTGAACCATTCCTGTGACACTAGTTATAGATTCCGATGCTTCACTTCAGGTTTACTCTCTCCCTCTGACCTTCGTATTGAAGATGAAACACAGAAATTGCATCGGAAATAAATACAAAATGCACAATGCCGACTCAAGTAGAAGAAGACTGACTCTTCCTACTGTCTATGTTTTGAACGATTCCTGTGACACTAGTTATACACTCCGAAGCTTCACTTCAGGTTTACTGTATCCCTCTGACCTTCGTATTGACGATGAAACACAGAAATTGCATCGGAATTAAATAGAATATGCACAATGCTGACTTAAGTACAAGAAGACTGACACTTCTTACTGTTTATGATTTGAACCATTCCTGTGACACAAGTTATAGATTCGGATGCTTCACTTCAGGTGTACTGCATCCCTTGGACCTTCTTATTGACGATGGAACACAGAAATTACGTCGGAAGTAAGTACAAAAGGCACAATTCCGATTAACTACAAGTAGACTGACTCTTCTTACTGTCTATTCTTGAAACATTCCTGTGACACTAGTTATAGATTCCGATCCTTACTTCAGGTTTACTATATCCCTTGGACCTTTTTATTGACGACGAAACTCAGAAATTGCATCGGAATTAAATAGAAAAGGCACAATGCCGAGTTAAGTACAAGAAGACTGACTCTTCTTACCGACTATGTTTGAACCATTCCTGTGACACTAGTTATAGATTCCGATGCTTCACTTCAGGTTTATTGTATCTCTTGGCCCTTCTTATTGACGATGAAACACCGAAATTGCATCGGAATTAAATACGAAAGGCACAATGCCGACTTAAGTACAAGAAGACTGACTCTTCTTACTGACTTTGTTTGAACCATTCCTGTGACACCACTTATAGATTCTGATGCTTCCCTTCAGGTTTACTGTATCCCTCTGACCTTCTTATTGACGATGAAACACAGAAATGGCATCGGAATTAAATAGAAAAGGCACAATGCCGATTTAAGTACAAGAAGACTGACTCTTCTTACTGTCTATGTTTTGAACCATTCCTGTGACACTAGTTATAGATTCCGATGCTTCGCTTCAGGTTAACTGTATCCGTCTGACCTTCTTATTGACGATGAAACACAGAAATTGCATCGGAATTAAATAAATGAGGCACAATGCCGACATAAGTACATGAAGACTGACGCTTCCTTCTGTCTATGTTTTGAACCATTCCTGTGACACTAGTTATAGATTCCGATGCTTGACTTCAGGTTTACTGTATCCCTCTGACCTTCTTATTGACGATGAAACACAGAAATTGCATCGGAATTAAATAAATGACGCACAATGACGACATAAGTACAAGAAGACTGACTCTTCCTACTGTCTATGGTTTGAACCATTCCTGTGACACTAGTTATAGATTCCGATGCTTGACTTCAGGTTTACTGTATCCCTCTGACCTTCGTATTGACGATGAAACACAGAAATTGCGTCGGAAATCAATACAAAATGCACAATGCCGAATTAAGTACAAGAAGACCGACTCTTCTTACTGACTATGTTTTGAACCATTCCTGTGACACTAGTTATAGATTCCGATGCTTCACTTCAGGTTTACTGTAGCCCTATGACCTTCTGATTGACGATGAAACACAGAAATTGCATTGGAATGAAATATAAAAGGCACAATGCCGACTTAAGTACAAGGAGACTGACTCTTCCTACTCTCTATGTTTTGAATTATTCCTGTGACACTAGTTATAGATTCCGATGATTCACTTCAAATTTACTGTATCCCTCTGACCTTCATATTGACGATGAAACACAGTAATTGCATCGGAATTAAATACAAAAGGCACAATGCCGACTTAAGTACAAGAAGACTGACTCTTCTTACTGTCTATGTTTGAACCATTCCTGTGACACTAGTTATAGATTCCGATGCTTCACTTCAGGTTTACTGTATCCCTTGGACCTTCTTATTGACGACGAAACACAGAAATTGCATCGGATTTAAATAGAAAAGGCACAATGCCCACTTAAGTACAAGAAGACTGACTCTTCTTCCTGACTATGTTTTGAACCATTCCTGTGACACTAGTTATAGATTCCGATGCTTCACTTCAGGTTTACTGTATCAATTGGACCTTATAATTGACGATGAAACACCGAAATTGCATCGGAATTAAATACGAAAGACACAATGAGGACTTAAGTACAAGAAGACTGACACTTCTTACTGACTTTGTTTGAACCAATCCTGTGACTCCACTTAAAGATTCCGATGCTTCACTTCAGGTTTACTGTATCCCTCTGACCTTCTTATTGACGATGAAACACAGAAATTGCATCGGAAATAAATACAAAATGCACAATGCCGACTCAAGTAGAAGAAGACTGACTCTTCCTACTGTCTATGTTTTGAATGATTCCTGTGACACTAGTTATACATTCCGATGCTTCACTTCAGGTTTACTGTATCCCTCTGACCTTCTTATTGACGATGAAACACAGAAATTGCATCGGAATTAAATAGAATGTGCACAATGCTGACTTAAGTACAAGAAGACTGACTCTTCTTACTGTTTATGATTTGAACCATTCCTGTGACACTAGTTATAGATTCCGATGCTTCACTTCAGGTGTACTGCATCCCTTGGACCTTCTTATTGACGATGAAACACAGAAATTACGTCGGAATTAAATACAAAAGGCACAATTCCGATTAACTACAAGTAGACTGACTCTTCTTACTGTCTATGATTTGAACCAATCCTGTGACACTAGTTATGGATTCTGATGCTTCACTTCAGGTTTACTGTATCCCTATGGCTTTCTTATTGACGATGAAACACAGAAATTGCATCGGAATTAAATACAAAAGGCACAATGCCGACTTAAGTACAAGAAGACTGACTCTTCCTACTGTCTATGTTTTGAACCATTCCTGTGACCCTAGTTATTGATTCCGATGCTTCACTTCTGAGTTACTGTATCCCTCTGACCTTCTTATTTACGATGAAACACAGATTTTGCATCAGAAGTAAATAGAAAAGGCACAATGCCGACTTAAGTACAAGAAGATTGACTCTTCTTACTGACTATGTTTTGAACCATTCCTGTGACACTAGTTATAGATTCCGATGCTTCACTTCAGGTGTACTGCATCCCTTGGACCTTCTTATTGACGATGAAACACATAAATTGCATCGGAATTAAATAAATGACGCACAATGCCGACATAAGTACAAGAAGACTGACTCTTCCTACTGTCTATGTTTTGAACCATTCCTGTGACACTAGTTATAGATTCCGATACTTCACTTCAGGTTTACTGTATCCCTCTGACCTTCGTATTGACGATGAAACACAGAAATTGCATCGGAAATCAATACAAAATGCACAATGCCGACTCAAGTAGAAGAAGACTGACTCTTCCTACTGTCTATGATTTGAACGATTCCTGTGACACTAGTTATACATTCCGATGCTTCACTTCAGGTTTACTGTATCCCTCTGACCTACTTATTGACGATGAAACACAGAAATTGCATCGGAATTAAATAGAAAAGGCACAATGCCGAATTAAGTACAAGAAGACCGACTCTTCTTACTGACTATGTTTTGTACCATTCCTGTGACACTAGTTATAGATTCCGATGCTTCACGTCAGGTTTACTGTATCCCTCTGACCTTCTGATTGACGATGAAACACAGAAATTGCATCGGAATTAAATAAATGACGCACAATGCCGACATAAGTACAAGAAGACTGACTCTTCCTACTCTCTATGTTTTGAACCATTCCTGTGACTCTAGTTATAGATTCCGATGATTCACTTCAAATTTACTGTATCCCTCTGACCTTCTTATTGACGATGAAACACAGTAATTGCATCGGAATTAAATACAAAAGGCACAATGCCGACTTAAGTACAAGAAGACTGACTCTTCTTACTGTCTATGTTTTGAACCATTCCTGTGACACTAGTTATAGATTCCGATGCTTAACTTCAGGTTTACTGTATCCCTTGGACCTTCTTATTGACGCCGAAACACAGAAATTGCATCGGAATTAAATAGAAAAGGCACAATGCCGACTTAAGTACAAGAAGACTGACTCTTCCTACTGTCTATGTTTTGAACCATTCCTGTGACACTAGTTATAGATTCCGATGCTTCACTTCAGGTTTACTGTATCCCTTGGACCTTCTTATTGACGACGAAACACAGAAATAGCATCGGATTTAAATAGAAAAGGCACAATGCCGACTTAAGTACAAGAAGACTGACTCTTCTTACTGACTATGTTTTGAACCATTCCTGTGAAACTAGTTATAGATTCCGATGCTTCACTTCAGGTTTACTGTATCCCTTGGACCTTCTTATTGACGATGAAACACCGAAATTGCATCGGAATTAAATACGAAAGGCACAATGCCGACTTAAGTACAAGAAGACTGACTCTTCTTACTGACTTTGTTTGAACCATTCCTGTGACACCACTTAATGATTCCGATGCTTCACTTCAGGTTTACTGTATCCCTCTGACCTTCTTATTGACGATGAAACAGCAGAAATTGCATCGGAATTAAATAGAAAAGGCATAATGCCGACTTAAGTACAAGAAGACTGACTTTTCTTACAGGCTATGTTTTGAACCATTCCTGTGACACTAGTTATAGATTCCGATGCCTCACTTCGGGTTTACTGTATCCCTTGGACCTTCTCATTGACGATGAAACACAGAAATTGCATCGGAATTAAATACAAAAGGCACAATGCCGACTTAAGTACAAGAAGACTGACTCTTCTTACTGACTTTGTTTGAACCACTCCTGTGACACCACTTATAGATTCCGATGCGTCAGTTCAGGTTTACTGTATCCCTCTGCCCTTCTTATTGACGATGAAACACAGAAATTGCATCGGAATTAAATAAATGAGGCACAATGCCGACATAAGTACATGAAGACTGACGCTTCCTACTGTCTATGTTTTGAACCATTCCTGTGACACTAGTTATAGATTCCGATGCTTGACTTCAGGTTTACTGTATCCCTCTGACCTTCTTATTGACGATGAAACATAGAAATTGCATCGGAATTAAATACAAAAGGCACAATGCCGACTTAAGTACAAGAAGACTGACTCTTCTTACTGTCTATGTTTGAACCATTCCTGTGACACTAGTTATAGATTCCGATGCTTCACTTCAGGTTTACTGTATCCCTTGGACCTTCTTATTGACGACGAAACACAGAAATTGCATCGGATTTAAATAGAAAAGGCACAATGCCCACTTAAGTACAAGAAGACTGACTCTTCTTCCTGACTATGTTTTGAACCATTCCTGTGACACCACTTATAGATTCCGATGCTTCACTTCAGGTTTACTGTATCCCTCTGCCCTTCTTATTGACGATGAAACACAGAAATTGCATCGGAATTAAATAAATGAGGCACAATGCCGACATAAGTACATGAAGACTGACGCTTCCTACTGTGTATGTTTTGAATTATTCCTGTGACACTAGTTATAGATTCCGATGATTCACTTCAAATTTACTGTATCCCTCTGACCTTCATATTGACGATGAAACACAGTAATTGCATCGGAATTAAATACAAAAGGCACAATGCCGACTTAAGTACAAGAAGACTGACTCTTCTTACTGTCTATGTTTGAACCATTCCTGTGACACTAGTTATAGATTCCGATGCTTCACTTCAGGTTTACTGTATCCCTTGGACCTTCTTATTGACGACGAAACACAGAAATTGCATCGGATTTAAATAGAAAAGGCACAATGCCCACTTAAGTACAAGAAGACTGACTCTTCTTCCTGACTATGTTTTGAACCATTCCTGTGACACTAGTTATAGATTCCGATGCTTCACTTCAGGTTTACTGTATCAATTGGACCTTATAATTGACGATGAAACACCGAAATTGCATCGGAATTAAATACGAAAGACACAATGCCGACTTAAGTACAAGAAGACTGACTCTTCTTACTGACTTTGTTTGAACCAATCCTGTGACTCCACTTAAAGATTCCGATGCTTCACTTCAGGTTTACTGTATCCCTCTGACCTTCTTATTGACGATGAAACACAGAAATTGCATCGGAAATAAATACAAAATGCACAATGCCGACTCAAGTAGAAGAAGACTGACTCTTCCTACTGTCTATGTTTTGAATGATTCCTGTGACACTAGTTATACATTCCGATGCTTCACTTCAGGTTTACTGTATCCCTCTGACCTTCTTATTGACGATGAAACACAGAAATTGCATCGGAATTAAATAGAATGTGCACAATGCTGACTTAAGTACAAGAAGACTGACTCTTCTTACTGTTTATGATTTGAACCATTCCTGTGACACTAGTTATAGATTCCGATGCTTCACTTCAGGTGTACTGCATCCCTTGGACCTTCTTATTGACGATGAAACACAGAAATTACGTCGGAATTAAATACAAAAGGCACAATTCCGATTAACTACAAGTAGACTGACTCTTCTTACTGTCTATGATTTGAACCAATCCTGTGACACTAGTTATGGATTCTGATGCTTCACTTCAGGTTTACTGTATCCCTATGGCTTTCTTATTGACGATGAAACACAGAAATTGCATCGGAATTAAATACAAAAGGCACAATGCCGACTTAAGTACAAGAAGACTGACTCTTCCTACTGTCTATGTTTTGAACCATTCCTGTGACCCTAGTTATAGATTCCGATGCTTCACTTCTGAGTTACTGTATCCCTCTGACCTTCTTATTTACGATGAAACACAGATTTTGCATCAGAAGTAAATAGAAAAGGCACAATGCCGACTTAAGTACAAGAAGATTGACTCTTCTTACTGACTATGTTTTGAACCATTCCTGTGACACTAGTTATAGATTCCGATGCTTCACTTCAGGTTTACTGTATCCCTTGGACCTTCTTATTGACGACGAAACACAGAAATTGCATCGGATTTAAATAGAAAAGGCACAATGCCCACTTAAGTACAAGAAGACTGACTCTTCTTCCTGACTATGTTTTGAACCATTCCTGTGACACTAGTTATAGATTCCGATGCTTCACTTCAGGTTTACTGTATCAATTGGACCTTATAATTGACGATGAAACACCGAAATTGCATCGGAATTAAATACGAAAGACACAATGCCGACTTAAGTACAAGAAGACTGTCTCTTCTTACTGACTTTGTTTGAACCATTCCTGTGACACCACTTAATGATTCCGATGCTTCACTTCAGGTTTACTGTTTCCCTCTGACCTTCTAATTGACGATGAAACAGCAGAAATTGCATCGGAATTAAATAGAAAAGGCATAATGCCGACTTAAGTACAAGAAGACTGACTTTTCTTACAGGCTATGTTTTGAACCATTCCTGTGACACTAGTTATAGATTCCGATGCCTCACTTCGGGTTTACTGTATCCCTTGGACCTTCTCATTGACGATGAAACACAGAAATTGCATCGGAATTAAATACAAAAGGCACAATGCCGACTTAAGTACAAGAAGACTGACTCTTCTTACTGACTTTGTTTGAACCACTCCTGTGACACCACTTATAGATTCCGATGCTTCACTTCAGGTTTACTGTATCCCTCTGCCCTTCTTATTGACGATGAAACACAGAAATTGCATCGGAATTAAATAAATAAGGCACAATGCCGACATAAGTACATGAAGACTGACGCTTCCTACTGTCTATGTTTTGAACCATTCCTGTGACACTAGTTATAGTTTCCGATGCTTGACTTCAGGTTTACTGTATCCCTCTGACCTTCTTATTGACGATGAAACATAGAAATTGCATCGGAATTAAATAAATGACGCACAATGCCGACATAAGTACAAGAAGACTGACTCTTCCTACTGTCTATGTTTTGAACCATTCCTGTGACACTAATAGATTCCGATGCCTGACTTCAGGTTTACTGTATCCCTCTGACCTTCGTATTGACGATGAAACACAGAAATTGCATCGGAAATCAATACAAAATGCACAATGCCGACTCAAGTAGAAGAAGACTGTCTCTTCTTACTGTCTATGATTTGAACGATTCCTGTGACACTAGTTATACATTCCGATGCTTCACTTCAGGTTTACTGTATCCCTCTAACCTTCTTATTGATGATGAAACACAGAAATTGCATCGGAATTAAATAGAAAATGCACAATGCCGAATTAAGTACAAGAAGACCGACTCTGCTTACTGACTATGTTTTGAACCATTCCTGTGACACTAGTTATAGATTCCGATGCTTCACTTCAGGTATACTGTAGCCCTATGACCTTCTGATTGACGATGAAACACAGAAATTGCATTGGAATGAAATATAAAAGGCACAATGCCGACTTAAGTACAAGGAGACTGACTCTTCCTACTCTCTATGTTTTGAATTATTCCTGTGACACTAGTTATAGATTCCGATGATTCACTTCAAATTTACTGTATCCCTCTGACCTTCATATTGACGATGAAACACAGTAATTGCATCGGAATTAAATACAAAAGGCACAATGCCGACATAAGTACATGAAGACTGTCGCTTCCTACTGTCTATGTTTTGAACCATTCCTGTGACACTAGTTATAGATTCCGATGCTTCACTTCAGGTTTACTGTATCCCTTGGACCTTCTTATTGACGACGAAACACAGAAATTGCATCGGATTTAAATAGAAAAGGCACAATGCCCACTTAAGTACAAGAAGACTGACTCTTCTTCCTGACTATGTTTTGAACCATTCCTGTGACACTAGTTATAGATTCCGATGCTTCACTTCAGGTTTACTGTATCAATTGGACCTTATAATTGACGATGAAACACCGAAATTGCATCGAAAGTAAATACGAAAGACACAATGCCGACTTAAGTACAAGAAGACTGACTCTTCTTACTGACTTTGTTTGAACCAATCCTGTGACTCCACTTAAAGATTCCGAAGCTTCACTTCAGGTTTACTGTATCCCTCTGACCTTCTTATTGACGATGAAACACAGAAATTGCATCGGAAATAAATACAAAATGCACAATGCCGACTCAAGTAGAAGAAGACTGACTCTTCCTACTGTCTATGTTTTGAATGATTCCTGTGACACTAGTTATACATTCCGATGCTTCACTTCAGGTTTACTGTATCCCTCTGACCTTCTTATTGACGATGAAACACAGAAATTGCATCGGAATTAAATAGAATGTGCACAATGCTGACTTAAGTACAAGAAGACTGACTCTTCTTACTGTTTATGATTTGAACCATTCCTGTGACACTAGTTATAGATTCCGATGCTTCACTTCAGGTGTACTGCATCCCTTGGACCTTCTTATTGACGATGAAACACAGAAATTACGTCGGAATTGAATACAAAAGGCACAATTCCGATTAACTACAAGTAGACTGACTCTTCTTACTGTCTATGATATGAACCAATCCTGTGACACTAGTTATGGATTCTGATGCTTCACTTCAGGTTTACTGTATCCCTATGGCTTTCTTATTGACGATGAAACACAGAAATTGCATCGGAATTAAATACAAAAGGCACAATGCCGACTTAAGTACAAGAAGACTGACTCTTCCTACTGTCTATGTTTTGAACCATTCCTGTGACCCTAGTTATAGATTCCGATGCTTCACTTCAGAGTTAGTGTATCCCTCTGACCTTCTTATTTACGATGAAACACAGATTTTGCACCAGAAGTAAATAGAAAAGGCACAATGCCGACTTAAGTACAAGAAGATTGACTCTTCTTACTGACTATGTTTTGAACCATTCCTGTTACACTAGTTATAGATTCCGATGCTTCACTTCAGGTGTACTGCATCCCTTGGACCTTCTTATTGACGATGAAACACATAAATTGCGTCGGAATTAAATTAATGACGCACAATGCCGACATAAGTACAAGAAGACTGACTCTTCCTACTGTCTATGTTTTGAACCATTCCTGTGACACTAGTTATAGATTCCGATACTTCACTTCAGGTTTACTGTATCCCTCTGACCTTCGTATTGACGATGAAACACAGAAATTGCATCGGAAATCAATACAAAATGCACAATGCCGACTCAAGTAGAAGAAGACTGACTCTTCCTACTGTCTATGATTTGAACGATTCCTGTGACACTAGTTATACATTCCGATGCTTCACTTCAGGTTTACTGTATCCCTCTGACCTACTTATTGACGATGAAACACAGAAATTGCATCGGAATTAAATAGAAAAGGCACAATGCCGAATTAAGTACAAGAAGACCGACTCTTCTTACTGACTATGTTTTGTACCATTCCTGTGACACTAGTTATAGATTCCGATGCTTCACGTCAGGTTTACTGTATCCCTCTGACCTTCTGATTGACGATGAAACACAGAAATTGCATTGGAATGAAATATAAAAGGCACAATGCCGACTTAAGTACAACTAGACTGACTCTTCCTACTCTCTATGTTTTGAACCATTCCTGTGACTCTAGTTATAGATTCCGATGATTCACTTCAAATTTACTGTATCCCTCTGACCTTCTTATTGACGATGAAACACAGTAATTGCATCGGAATTAAATACAAAAGGCACAATGCCGACTTAAGTACAAGAAGACTGACTCTTCTTACTGTCTATGTTTTGAACCATTCCTGTGACACTAGTTATAGATTCCGATGCTTAACTTCAGGTTTACTGTATCCCTTGGACCTTCTTATTGACGCAGAAACACAGAAATTGCATCGGAATTAAATAGAAAAGGCACAATGCCGACTTAAGTACAAGAAGACTGACTCTTCCTACTGTCTATGTTTTGAACCATTCCTGTGACACTAGTTATAGATTCCGATGCTTCACTTCAGGTTTATTGTATCCCTTGGACCTTCTTATTGACGGCGAAACACAGAAATAGCATCGGATTTAAATAGAAAAGGCACAATGCCGACTTAAGTACAAGAAGACTGACTCTTCTTACTGACTATGTTTTGAACCATTCCTGTGACACTAGTTATAGATTCCGATGCTTCACTTCAGGTTTACTGTATCCCTTGGACCTTCTTATTGACGATGAAACACCGAAATTGCATCGGAATTAAATACGAAAGGCACAATGCCGACTTAAGTACAAGAAGACTGACTCTTCTTACTGACTTTCTTTGAACCATTCCTGTGACACCACTTAATGATTCCGATGCTTCACTTCAGGTTTACTGTATCCCTCTGACCTTCTTATTGACGATGAAACAGCAGAAATTGCATCGGAATTAAATAGAAAAGGCATAATGCCGACTTAAGTACAAGAAGACTGACTTTTCTTACAGGCTATGATTTGAACCATTCCTTTGACACTAGTTATAGATTCCGATGCCTCACTTCGGGTTTACTGTATCCCTTGGACCTTCTTATTGACGATGAAACACAGAAATTGCATCGGAATTAAATACAAAAGGCACAATGCCGACTTAAGTACAAGAAGACTGACTCTTCTTACTGACTTTGTGTGACACTCCTGTGACACCACTTATAGATTCCGATGCTTCACTTCAGGTTTACTGTATCACTCTGCCCTTCTTATTGACGATGAAACACAGAAATGGCATCGGAATTAAATAAATGAGGCACAATGCCGACATAAGTACATGAAGACTGACGCTTCCTACTGTCTATGTTTTGAACCATTCCTGTGACACTAGTTATAGATTCCGATGCTTGACTTCAGGTTTACTGTATCCCTCTGACCTTCTTATTGACGATGAAACATAGAAATTGCATCGGAATTAAATAGAAAAGGCACAATGCCGAATTAAGTACAAGAAGACCGACTCTGCTTACTGACTATGTTTAGAACCATTCCTGTGACACTAGTTATAGATTCCGATGCTTCACTTCAGGTTTACTGTAGCCCTATGAGCTTCTGATTGACGATGAAACACAGAAATTGCATTGGAATGAAATATAAAAGGCACAATGCCGACTTAAGTACAAGGAGACTGACTCTTCCTACTCTCTATGTTTTGAATTATTCCTGTGACATCTGTTATAGATTCCGATGATTCACTTCAAATTTACTGTATCCCTCTGACCTTCATATTGACGATGAAACACAGTAATTGCATCGGAATTAAATACAAAAGGCACAATGCCGACTTAAGTACAAGAAGACTGACTCTTCTTACTGTCTATGTTTTGAACCATTCCTGTGACACTAGTTATAGATTCCGATGCTTCACTTCAGGTTTACTGTATCCCTTGGACCTTCTTATTGACGACGAAACACAGAAATTGCATCGGATTTAAATAGAAAAGGCACAATGCCCACTTAAGTACAAGAAGACTGACTCTTCTTCCTGACTATGTTTTGAACCATTCCTGTGACACTAGTTATAGATTCCGATGCTTCACTTCAGGTTTACTGTATCAATTGGACCTTATAATTGACGATGAAACACCGAAATTGCATCGGAATTAAATACGAAAGACACAATGCCGACTTAAGTACAAGAAGACTGACTTTTCTTACCGACTTTGTTTGAACCAATCCTGTGACTCCACTTAAAGATTCCGATGCTTCACTTCAGGTTTACTGTATCCCTCTGACCTTCTTATTGACGATGAAACACAGAAATTGCATCGGAAATAAATACAAAATGCACAATGCCGACTCAAGTAGAAGAAGACTGACTCTTCCTACTGTCTATGATTTGAATGATTCCTGTGACACTAGTTATACATTCCGATGCTTCACTTCAGGTTTACTGTATCCCTCTGACCTTCTTATTGACGATGAAACACAGAAATTGCATCGGAATTAAATAGAATGTGCACAATGCTGACTTAAGTACAAGAAGACTGACTCTTCTTACTGTTTATGATTTGAACCATTCCTGTGACACTAGTTATAGATTCCGATGCTTCACTTCAGGTGTACTGCATCCCTTGGACCTTCTTATTGACGATGAAACACAGAAATTACGTCGGAATTAAATACAAAAGGCACAATTCCGATTAACTACAAGTAGACTGACTCTTCTTACTGTCTATGATTTGAACCAATCCTGTGACACTAGTTATGGATTCTGATGCTTCACTTCAGGTTTACTGTATCCCTATGGCTTTCTTATTGACGATGAAACACAGAAATTGCATCGGAATTAAATACAAAAGGCACAATGCCGACTTAAGTACAAGAAGACTGACTCTTCCTACTGTTTATGTTTTGAACCATTCCTGTGACACTAGTTATAGATTCCGATGCTTCACTTCAGGTTTACTGTATCCCTTGGACCTTCTTATTGACGCCGAAACACAGAAATTGCATCGGAATTAAATAGAAAAGGCACAATGCCGACTTAAGTACAAGAAGACTGACTCTTCCTACTGTCTATGATTTGAACCATTCCTGTGACACTAGTTATAGATTCCGATGCTTCACTTCAGGTTTACTGTATCCCTTGGACCTTCTTATTGACGACGAAACACAGAAATAGCATCGGATTTAAATAGAAAAGGCACAATGCCGACTTAAGTACAAGAAGACTGACTCTTCTTACTGACTATGTTTTGAACCATTCCTGTGACACTAGTTATAGATTCCGATGCTTCACTTCAGGTTTACTGTATCCCTTGGACCTTCTTATTGACGATGAAACACCGAAATTGCATCGGAATTAAATACGAAAGGCACAATGCCGACTTAAGTACAAGAAGACTGACTCTTCTTACTGACTTTGTTTGAACCATTCCTGTGACACCACTTAATGATTCCGATGCTTCACTTCAGGTTTACTGTATCCCTCTGACCTTCTTATTGACGATGAAACAGCAGAAATTGCATCGGAATTAAATAGAAAAGGCATAATGCCGACTTAAGTACAAGAAGACTGACTTTTCTTACTGGCTATGTTTTGAACCATTCCTGTGACACTAGTTATAGATTCCGATGCCTCACTTCAGGTTTACTGTATCCCTTGGACCTTCATATTGACGATGAAACACAGAAATTGCATCGGAATTAAATACAAAAGGCACAATGCCGACTTAAGTACAAGAAGACTGACTCTTCTTACTGACTTTGTTTGAACCACTCCTGTGACACCACTTATAGATTCCGATGCTTCACTTCAGGTTTACTGTAACCCTCTGCCCTTCTTATTGACGATGAAACACAGAAATTGCATCGGAATTAAATAGAAAAGGCACAATGCCGACTTAAGTACAAGAAGACTGACTCTTCTTACCGACTATGTTTGAACCATTCCTGTGACACTAGTTATAGATTCCGATTCTTCACTTCAGGTTTATTGTATCCCTTGGCCCTTCTTATTGACGATGAAACACCGAAATTGCATCGGAATTAAATACGAAAGGCACAATGCCGACGTAGGTACAAGAAGACTGACTCTTCTTACTGACTTAGTTTGAACCATTCCTGTGACACCACTTATAGATTCCGATGCTTCCCTTCAGGTTTACTGTATCCCTCTGACCTTCTTATTGACGATGAAACACAGAAATTGCATCGGAATTAAATAAATGACGCACAATGCCGACATAAGTACAAGAAGACTGACTCTTCCTACTGTCTATGTTTTGAACCATTCCTGTGACACTAGTTATAGATTCCAATGCTCCACTGCAGGTTTACTGTATCCATCTGAATTCTTATTGACCATGAAACACAGAAATTGCATCGGAATTTAATACAAAAGGCACAATGCCGACTTAAGTACAAGGAGACTGACTCTTCCTACTGTCTATGTTTTGAACCATTCCTGTGACACTAGTTATAGATTCCGATGCTTCACTTCAGGTTTACTCTCTCCCTCTGACCTTCGTATTGAAGATGAAACACAGAAATTGCATCGGAAATAAATACAAAATGCACAATGCCGACTCAAGTAGAAGAAGACTGACTCTTCCTACTGTCTATGTTTTGAACGATTCCTGTGACACTAGTTATACACTCCGAAGCTTCACTTCAGGTTTACTGTATCCCTCTGACCTTCGTATTGACGATGAAACACAGAAATTGCATCGGAATTAAATAGAATGTGCACAATGCTGACTTAAGTACAAGAAGACTGACTCTTCTTACTGTTTATGATTTGAACCATTCCTGTGACACAAGTTATAGATTCCGATGCTTCACTTCAGGTGTACTGCATCCCTTGGACCTTCTTATTGACGATGGAACACAGAAATTACGTCGGAAGTAAGTACAAAAGGCACAATTCCGATTAACTACAAGTAGACTGACTCTTCTTACTCTGTATGATTTGAACCAATCCTGTGACACCAGTTATGGATTCTGATGCTTCACTTCAGGTTTACTGTACCCCTATGGCTTTCTTATTGACGATGAAACACAGAAATTGCATCGGAATTAAATACAAAAGGCACAATGCCGACTTAAGTACAAGAAGACTGACTCTTCCTACTGTCTATGTTTTGAACCATTCCTGTGACCCTAGTTATAGATTCCGATGCTTCACTTCAGATTTACTGTATCCCTCTGACCTTCTTATTGACGATGAAACACAGATTTTGCATCAGAAGTAAATAGAAAAGGCACAATGCCGACTTAAGTACAAGAAGACTGACTCTTATTACTGCCTATGTTTTGAACCATTCCTGTGACACTAGTTATAGATTCCGACGCTTCACTTCAGGTTTACTCTATCCCTTGGACCTTCTTATTGACGATGAAACACAGAAATTGCATAGGAATTAAATACAAAAGGCACAATGCCGACTTATGTACAAGAAGACTGATTCATCCTACCGTCTATGCTTTGAACCATTCCTGTGACACTAGTTATTGATTCCGATGCTTCACTTCAGGTTCACTGTATCCCTTGGACCTTCTTATTGACGCCGAAACACAGAAATTGCATCGGAATAAAATAGAAAAGGCACAATGCCGACTTAAGTACAAGAGGACTGACTCTTCCTACTGTCTATGTTTTGAACCATTCCTGTGACGCTAGTTATAGATTCCGATGCTTCACTTCAGGTTTGCTGAATCCCTCTGACCTTCTTTTTGTCGATGAAACACAGAAATTGCATCGGAATTAGATACAATAGCACAATGCCGACTTAAGTACAAGAGGACTGAATCTTCTTACTGTCTATGCTTGAAACATTCCTGTGACACTAGTTATAGATTCCGATCCTTCACTTCAGGTTTACTATATCCCTTGGACCTTTTTATTGACGACGAAACTCAGAAATTGCATCGGTATTAAATAGAAAAGGCACAATGCCGAGTTAAGTACAAGAAGACTGACTCTTCTTACCGACTATGTTTGAACCATTCCTGTGACACTAGTTATAGATTCCGATGCTTCACTTCAGGTTTATTGTATCTCTTGGCCCTTCTTATTGACGATGAAACACCGAAATTGCATCGGAATTAAATACGAAAGGCACAATGCCGACTTAAGTCCAAGAAGACTGACTCTTCTTACTGACTTTGTTTAAACCATTCCTGTGACACCACTTATAGATTCTGATGCTTCCCTTCAGGTTTACTGTATCCCTCTGACCATCTTATTGACGATGAAACACAGAAATGGCATCGGAATTAAATCGAAAAGGCACAATGCCGATTTAAGTACAAGAAGACTAACTCTTCTTACTGTCTATGATTTGAACCATTCCTGTTACACTAGTTATAGATTCCGATGCTTCGCTTCAGGTTTACTGTATCCGTCTGACCTTCTTATTGACGATGAAACACAGAAATTGCATCGGAATTAAATAAATGAGGCACAATGCCGACATAAGTACATGAAGACTGACGCTTCCTACTGTCTATGTTTTGAACCATTCCTGTGACACTAGTTATAGATTCCGATGCTTGACTTCAGGTTTACTGTATCCCTCTGACCTTCTTATTGACGATGAAACACAGAAATTGCATCGGAATTAAATAAATGACGCACAATGCCGACATAAGTACAAGAAGACTGACTCTTCCTACTGTCTATGTTTTGAACCATTCCTGTGACACTAGTTATAGATTCCGATGCTTGACTTCAGGTTTACTGTATCCCTCTGACCTTCGTATTGACGATGAAACACAGAAATTGCATCGGAAATCAATACAAAATGCACAATGCCGAATTACGTACAAGAAGACCAACTCTTCTTACTGACTATGTTTTGAACCATTCCTGTGACACTAGTTATACATTCCGATGCTTCACTTCAGGTTTACTGTATCCCTCTGACCTACTTATTGACGATGAAACACAGAAATTTGCATCGGAATTAAATAGAAAAGGCACAATGCCGAATTAAGTACAAGAAGACCGACTCTTCTTACTGACTATGTTTTGTACCATTCCTGTGACACTAGTTATAGATTCCGATGCTTCACGTCAGGTTTACTGTATCCCTCTGACCTTCTGATTGCCGATGAAACACAGAAATTGCATTGGAATGAAATATAAAAGGCACAATGCCGACTTAAGTACAAGGAGACTGACTCTTCTTACTCTCTATGTTTTGAACCATTCCTGTGACTCTAGTTATAGATTCCGATGATTCACTTCAAATTTACTGTATCCCTCTGACCTTCTTATTGACGATGAAACACAGTAATTGCATCGGAATTAAATAGAAAAGGCACAATGCCGACTTAAGTACAAGAAGGCTGACTCTTCTTACTGTCTATGTTTTGAACCATTCCTGTGACACTAGTTATAGATTCCGATGCTTCACTTCAGGTTTACTGTATCCCTTGGACCTTCTTATTGACGCCGAAACACAGAAATTGCATCGGAATTAAATAGAAAAGGCACAATGCCGACTTAAGTACAAGAAGACTGACTCTTCCTACTGTCTATGTTTTGAACCATTCCTGTGACACTAGTTATAGATTCCGATGCTTCACTTCAGGTTTACTGTATCCCTTGGACCTTCTTATTGACGACGAAACACAGAAATAGCATCGGATTTAAATAGAAAAGGCACAATGCCGACTTAAGTACAAGAAGACTGACTCTTCTTACTGACTATGTTTTGAACCATTCCTGTGACACTAGTTATAGATTCCGATGCTTCACTTCAGGTCTACTGTATCCCTTGGACCTTCTTATTGACGATGAAACACCGAAATTGCATCGGAATTAAATACGAAAGGCACAATGCCGACTTAAGTACAAGAAGACTGACTCTTCTTACTGACTTTGTTTGAACCATTCCTGTGACACCACTTAATGATTCCGATGCTTCACTTCAGGTTTACTGTATCCCTCTGACCTTCTTATTGACGATGAAACAGCAGAAATTGCATCGGAATTAAATAGAAAAGGCATAATGCCGACTTAAGTACAAGAAGACTGACTTTTCTTACTGGCTATGTTTTGAACCATTCCTGTGACACTAGTTATAGATTCCGATGCCTCACTTCGGGTTTACTGTATCCCTTGGACCTTCTTATTGACGATGAAACACAGAAATTGCATCGGAATTAAATACAAAAGGCACAATGCCGACTTAAGTACAAGAAGACTGACTCTTCTTACTGACTTTGTTTGAACCACTCCTGTGACACCACTTATAGATTCCGATGCTTCACTTCAGGTTTACTGTATCCCTCTGCCCTTCTTATTGACGATGAAACACAGAAATTGCATCGGAATTAAATAGAAAAGGCACAATGCCGACTTAAGTACAAGAAGACTGACTCTTCTTACCGACTATGTTTGAACCATTCCTGTGACACTAGTTATAGATTCCGATTCTTCACTTCAGGTTTATTGTATCCCTTGGCCCTTCTTATTGACGATGAAACACCGAAATTGCATCGGAATTAAATACGAAAGGCACAATGCCGACTTAGGTACAAGAAGACTGACTCTTCTTACTGACTTAGTTTGAACCATTCCTGTGACACCACTTATAGATTCCGATGCTTCCCTTCAGGTTTACTGTATCCCTCTGACCTTCTTATTGACGATGAAACAGAAATTGCATCGGAATTAAATAGAAAAGGCACAATGCCGATTTAAGTATAAGAAGACTGACTCTTCTTACTGTCTATGTTTTGAACCATTCCTGTGACACTAGTTTAGATTCCAATGCTTGACTTCAGGTTTACTGTATCCCTCTGACCTTCTTATTGACGATGAAACACAGAAATTGCATCGGAATTAAATAAATGACGCACAATGCCGACATAAGTACAAGAAGACTGACTCTTCCTACTGTCTATGTTTTGAACCATTCCTGTGACACTAGTTATAGATTCCGATGCTTGACTTCAGGTTTACTGTATCCCTCTGTCCTTCGTATTGACGATGAAACACAGAAATTGCATCGGAAATCAATACAAAATGCACAATGCCGACTCAAGTAGAAGAAGACTGACTCTTCCTACTGTCTATGATTTGAACGATTCCTGTGACACTAGTTATACATTCCGATGCTTCACTTCAGGTTTACTGTATCCCTCTGACCTACTTATTGACGTTGAAACACAGAAATTGCATCGGAATTAAATAGAAAAGGCACAATTCCGAATTAAGTACAAGAAGACCGACTCTTCTTACTGACTATATTTTGTACCATTCCTGTGACACTAGTTATAGATTCCGATGCTTCACTTCAGGTTTACTGTATCCCTCTGACCTTCTGATTGACGATGAAACACAGAAATTGCATTGGAATGAAATATAAAAGGCACAATGCCGACTTAAGTACAAGGAGAATGACTCTTCCTACTCTCTATGTTTTGAACCATTCCTGTGACACTAGTTATAGATTCCGATGCTTCACTTCAGGTTTACTGTATCCCTTGGACCTTCTTATTGACGATGAAACACCGAAATTGCATCGGAATTAAATACGAAAGGCAAAATGCCGACTTAAGTACAAGAAGACTGACTCTTCTTACTGACTTTGTTTGAACCATTCCTGTGACACCACTTAAAGATTCCGATGCTTCACTTCAGGTTTACTGTGTGCCTCTGACCTTCTTATTGACGATGAAACACAGAAATTGCATCGGAATTAAATAGAAAAGGCATAATGCCGACTTAAGTACAAGAAGACTGACTTTTCTTACTGGCTATGTTTTGAACCATTCCTGTGACTCTAGTTACAGATTCCGATGCCTCACTTCAGGTTTACTGTATCCCTTGGACCTTCTTATTGACGATGAAACACAGAAATTGCATCGGAATTAAATACAAAAGGCACAATGCCGACTTAAGTACAAGAAGACTGACTCTTCTTACTGACTTTGTTTGAACCATTCCTGTGACACCACTTACAGATTCCGATGCTTCACTTCAGGTTTACTGTATCCCTCTGCCCTTCTTATTGACCATGAAACACAGAAATTGCATCGGAATTAAATAGAAAAGGCACAATGCCTACTTAAGTACAAGAAGACTGACTCTTCTTACTGTCTATGTTTTGAACCATTCCTGTGACACTAGTTATAGATTCCGATGCTCCACTGCAGGTTTACTGTATCCATCTGACCTTCTTATTGACCATGAAACACAGAAATTGCATCGGAATTTAATACAAAAGGCACAATGCCGACTTAAGTACAAGGAGACTGACTCTTCCTACTGTCTATGTTTTGAACCATTCCTGTGACACTAGTTATAGATTCCGATGCTTCACTTCAGGTTTACTCTCTCCCTCTGACCTTCGTATTGAAGATGAAACACAGAAATTGCATCGGAAATAAATACAAAATGCACAATGCCGACTCAAGTAGAAGAAGACTGACTCTTCCTACTGTCTATGTTTTGAACGATTCCTGTGACACTAGTTATACACTCCGAAGCTTCACTTCAGGTTTACTGTATCCCTCTGACCTTCGTACTGACGATGAAACACAGAAATTGCATCGGAATTAAATAGAATGTGCACAATGCTGACTTAAGTACAAGAAGACTGACTCTTCTTACTGTTTATGATTTGAACCATTCCTGTGACACAAGTTATAGATTCCGATGCTTCACTTCAGGTGTACTGCATCCCTTGGACCTTCTTATTGACGATGGAACACAGAAATTACGTCGGAAGTAAGTACAAAAGGCACAATTCCGATTAACTACAAGTAGACTGACTCTTCTTACTCTCTATGATTTGAACCAATCCTGTGACACCAGTTATGGATTCTGATGCTTCACTTCAGGTTTACTGTATCCCTATGGCTTTCTTATTGACGATGAAACACAGAAATTGCATCGGAATTAAATACAAAAGGCACAATGCCGACTTAAGTACAAGAAGACTGACTCTTCCTACTGTCTATGTTTTGAACCATTCCTGTGACCCTAGTTATAGATTCCGATGCTTCACTTCAGATTTACTGTATCCCTCTGACCTTCTTATTGACGATGAAACACAGATTTTGCATCAGAAGTAAATAGAAAAGGCACAATGCCGACTTAAGTACAAGAAGACTGACTCTTATTACTGCCTATGTTTTGAACCATTCCTGTGACACTAGTTATAGATTCCGACGCTTCACTTCAGGTTTACTCTATCCCTTGGACCTTCTTATTGACGATGAAACACAGAAATTGCATAGGAATTAAATACAAAAGGCACAATGCCGACTTATGTACAAGAAGACTGATTCATCCTACTGTCTATGCTTTGAACCATTCCTGTGACACTAGTTATTGATTTCGATGCTTCACTTCAGGTTCACTGTATCCCTTGGACCTTCTTATTGACGCCGAAACACAGAAATTGCATCGGAATTAAATAGAAAAGGCACAATGCCGACTTAAGTACAAGAGGACTGACTCTTCCTACTGTCTATGTCTTGAACCATTCCTGTGACAATAGTTATAAATTCCGATGCTTCACTTCAGGTTTGCTGAATCCCTCTGACCTTCTTTTTGTCGATGAAACACAGAAATTGCATCGGAATTAGATACAATAGCACAATGCCGACTTAAGTACAAGAGGACTGAATCTTCTTACTGTCTATGCTTGAAACATTCCTGTGACACTAGTTATAGATTCCGATCCTTCACTTCAGGTTTACTATATCCCTTGGACCTTTTTATTGACGACGAAACTCAGAAATTGCATCGGTATTAAATAGAAAAGGCACAATGCCGAGTTAAGTACAAGAAGACTGACTCTTCTTACAGACTATGTTTGAACCATTCCTGTGACACTAGTTATAGATTCCGATGCTTCACTTCAGGTTTATTGTATCTCTTGGCCCTTCTTATTGACGATGAAACACCGAAATTGCATTGGAATTAAATACGAAAGGCACAATGCCGACTTAAGTACAAGAAGACTGACTCTTCTTACTGACTTTGATTAAACCATTCCTGTGACACCACTTATAGATTCTGATGCTTCCCTTCAGGTTTACTGTATCCCTCTGACCTTCTTATTGACGATGAAACACAGAAATGGCATTGGAATTAAATCGAAAAGGCACAATGCCGATTTAAGTACAAGAAGACTGACTCTTCTTACTGTCTATGTTTTGAACCATTCCTGTGACACTAGTTATAGATTCCGATGCTTCGCTTCAGGTTTACTGTATCCGTCTGACCTTCTTATTGACGATGAAACACAGAAATTGCATCGGAATTAAATAAATGAGGCACAATGCCGACATAAGTACATGAAGACTGACGCTTCCTACTGTCTATGTTTGGAACCACTCCTGTGACACTAGTTATAGATTCCGATGCTTGACTTCAGGTTTACTGTATCCCTCTGACCTTCTTATTGACGATGAAACACAGAAATTGCATCGGAATTAAATAAATGACGCACAATGCCGACATAAGTACCAGAAGACTGACTCTTCCTACTGTCTATGTTTTGAACCATTCCTGTGACACTAGTTATAGATTCCGATGCTTGACTTCAGGTTTACTGTATCCCTCTGACCTTCGTATTGACGATGAAACACAGAAATTGCATCGGAAATCAATACAAAATGCACAATGCCGACTCAAGTAGAAGAAGACTGACTCTTCTTACTGTCTATGATTTGAACGATTCCTGTGACACTAGTTATACATTCCGATGCTTCACTTCAGGTTTACTGTATCCCTCTGACCTTCTTATTGATGATGAAACACAGAAATTGCATCGGAATTAAATAGAAAAGGCACAATGCCGAATTAAGTACAAGAAGACCGACTCTTCTTACTGACTACGTTTTGAACCATTCCTGTGAAACTAGTTATAGATTCCGATGCTTCACTTCAGGTTTACTGTAGCCCTATGACCTTCTCATTGACGATGAAACACAGAAATTGCATTGGAATGAAATATAAAAGGCACAATGCCGACTTAATTACAAGGAGACTGACTCTTCCTACTCTCTATGTTTTGAATTATTCCTGTGACACTAGTTATAGATTCCGATGATTCACTTCAAATTTACTGTATCCCTCTGACCTTCATATTGACGATGAAACACAGTAATTGCATCGGAATTAAATACAAAAGGCACAATGCCGACTTAAGTACAAGAAGACTGACTCTTCTTACTGTCTATGTTTTGAACCATTCCTGTGACAGTAGTTATAGATTCCGATGCTTCATTTCAGGTTTACTGTATCCCTTGGACCTTCTTATTGACGACGAAACACAGAAATTGCATCGGATTTAAATAGAAAAGGCACAATGCCCACTTAAGTACAAGAAGACTGACTCTTCTTCCTGACTATGTTTTGAACCATTCCTGTGACACTAGTTATAGATTCAGAGGCTTCACTTCAGGTTTACTGTATCAATTGGACCTTATAATTGACGATGAAACACCGAAATTGCATCGGAATCAAATACCAAAGACACAATGCCGACTTAAGTACAAGAAGACTGACTCTTCTTACTGACTTTGTTTGAACCAATCCTGTGACTCCACTTAAAGATTCCGATGCTTCACTTCAGGTTTACTGTATCCCTCTTACCTTCTTATTGACGATGAAACACAGAAATTGCATCGGAAATAAATACAAAATTCACAATGCCGACTCAAGTAGAAGAAGACTGACTCTTCCTACTGTCTATGTTTTGAATGATTCCTGTGACACTAGTTATACATTCCGATGCTTCACTTCAGGTTTACTGTATCCCTTTGACCGTCTTATTGACGATGAAACACAGAAATTGCATCGGAATTAAATAGAATGTGCACAATGCTGACTTAAGTACAAGAAGACTGACTCTTCTTACTGTTTATGATTTGAACCATTCCTGTGACACTAGTTATAGATTCCGATGCTTCACTTCAGGTGTACTGCATCCCTTGGACCTTCTTATTGACGATGAAACACAGAAATTACGTCGGAATTAAATACAAAAGGCACAATTCCGATTAACTACAAGTAGACTGACTCTTCTTATTGTCTATGATTTGAACCAATCCTGTGACACTAGTTATGGATTCTGATGCTTCACTTCAGGTTTACTGCATCCCTATGGCTTTCTTATTGACGATGAAACACAGAAATTGCATCGGAATTTAATACAAAAGGCACAATGCCGACTTAAGTACAAAAAGACTGACTCTTCCTACTGTCTATGTTTTGAACCATTCCTGTGACCCTAGTTATAGATTCCGATGCTTCACTTCAGAGTTACTGTATCCCTCTGACCTTCTTATTTACGATGAAACACAGATTTTGCATCAGAAGTAAATAGAAAAGGCACAATGCCGACTTAAGTGCATGAAGACTGACTCTTCTTAATGTCTATGCTTTTGAACCATTCCTGTGACACTAGTTATAGATTCCGTAGCTTCACTTCAGGTGTACTGCATCCCTCTGACCTTCGTATTGACGATGAAACACAGAAATTGCATCGGAATTAAATAGAAAAAGCACAATGCCGACTTAAGTACAAGAAGAATGACTTTTCCTGCTGTCTATGTATTGAACCATTCCGGGGACACTAGTTATAGATTCCGACGCTTTACTTCAGGTTTACTGTATCCCTCTGACCTTCTTATTGATGATGAAAAACAGAAATCGCATCGGAAATAAATACAAAAGGCACAATGCTGACTTAAGTACAAGAAGACTGACTCTTCCTCCTGTCTATGATTTGATCAATTCCTGTGACACTAGTTATACATTCCGATGCTTCACTTCAGGTTTACTGTATCCCTCTGACCTTCTTATTGACGATGAAATACAGAAATTGCTTCGGAATTAAATACAAAAGGCACAATGCCGACTTAAGTACAAGAAGACTAACTCTTCTTACTGACTATGTTTTGAACCAATTCTGTGACACTGGTTATGGATTCCGATGCTTCACTTCAGGTTTACTGTATCCCTTGGACCCTCTTATTGACGATGAAACACAGAAATTGCATCGTAATTAAGTAAAAATGCACAATGCCGAATTAAGTACAAGAAGACTGACTCTTCTTACTGACTATGTTTTGAACCATTCCTGTTACACTAGTTATAGATTCCGATGCTTCACTTCAGGTTTACTGTATCCCTCTGACCTTCTTATTGACGATGAAACACAGAAATTGCATCGGAATTAAATACAAAAGGCACAATGCCGACTTAAGAACAAGAAGACTGACTCTTCCTACTCTCTATGTTTTGAACCATTCCTGTGACACTAGTTACAGATATCGTTGCTTCACTTCAGGTTTACTGTATCCCTCTGACCTTCTTCTTGACGATGAAACACAGAAATTGCATCGGAATGAAATACAAAAGGCACAATGCCGACTTAAGTACAAGAAGACTGACTCTTATTACTGTCTATGTTTTGAACCATTCCTGTGACACTAGTTATAGATTTTGACGCTTCACTTCAGGTTTACTGTATCCCTTGGACCTTCTTATTGACGATGAAACACAGAAATTGCATCGGAATTAAATACAAAAGGCATAATGCTGACTTATGTACAGGAAGACTGACTCATCTTACTGTCTATGGTTTGAACCAATCCTGTGACACTTGTTATTGATTCCGATGCTTCACTTCAGGTTTACTGTATCCCTTGGACCTTCTTATTGACGACGAAACACTGATATTGCATCGGAATTAAATAGAAAAGGCAGAATGCCGACTTAAGTACAAGAAGACTGACTCCTCCTACTGTCTATGCTTTAAACCATTCCTGTGACACTAGTTATAGATTCCGATGCTTCACTTCAGGTTTACTGTATCCCTCTGACCTTCTTATTGTCGATGAAACACAGAAATTGCAGCGGAATTAGATACAAAAACACAATGCCGACTTAAGTACAAGAGGACTGAATCTTCTTACTGTCTATGTTTGAAACATTCCTTTGACACTAGTTATAGATTCCGATGTTTCACTTCAGGTGTACTGCATCCCTTGGACCTTCTTATTGACGATGAAACACAGAAATTACGTCGGAATTAAATACAAATGGCACAATTCCGATTAACTACAAGTAGACTGACTCTTCTTACTGTCTATGATTTGAACCAATCCTGTGACACTAGTTATGGATTCTGATGCTTCACTTCAGGTTTACTGTATCCCTATGGCTTTCTTATTGACGATGAAACACAGAAATTGTATCGGAATTAAATACAAAAGGCAAAATGCCGACTTAAGTACAAGAAGACTGACTCTTATTTCTGCCTATGTTTTGAACAATTCCTGTGACACTAGTTATAGATTCCGACGCTTCACTTCAGGTTTACTCTATCCCTTGGACCTTCTTATTGACGATGAAACACAGAAATTGCATAGGAATTAAATACGCAAGGCACAATGCCGACTTAACTACAAGAAGACTGACTCTTCTTCCTGACTATGTTTTGAACCATTCCTGTGACACTAGTTATAGATTCCGATGCTTCACTTCAGGTTTACTGTATCCCTTGGACCTTCTTATTGACGATGAAACACCGAAATTGCAACGGAATTAAATACGAAAGGCACAATGCCGACTTAAGTACAAGAAGACTGACTCTTCTTACTGACTTTGTTTGAACCATTCCTGTGACACCACTTAAAGATTCCGATGCTTCACTTCAGGTTTACTGTATCCCTCTGACCTTCTTATTGTCGATGAAACACAGAAATTGCAGCGGAATTAGATACAAAAACACAATGCCGACTTAAGTACAAGAGGACTGAATCTTCCTACTGTCTATGCTTGAAACATTCCTGTGACACTAGTTCTAGATTCCGATCCTTCACTTCAGGTTTACTATATCCCTTGGACGTTTTTATTGACGACGAAACACAGAAATTGCATCGGAATTAAATAGAAAAGGCACAATGCCGACTTAAGTACAAGAAGACTGACTCTTCTTACTGACAATGTTTGAACCATTCCTGTGACACTAGTTATAGATTCCGATCCTTCACTTCAGGTTTATTGTATCCCTCTGACCTTCTTATTGACGATGAAACACTGAAATTGCATCGGAATTAAATACGAAAGGCACAATGCCGATTTAAGTACAAGAAGACTGACTCTTCTTACTGTGTATGTTTTGAACCATTCCTGTGACACTAGTTATAGATTCCGATGCTTCGCTTCAGGTTTACTGTATCACTCTGACCTTCTTATTGACGATGAAACACAGAAATTGCATCGGAATTAAATCGATGAGGCACAATGCCGACATTAGTACATGAAGACGGACGCTTCCTACTGTCTATGTTTTGAACCATTCCTGTGACACTAGTTATAGATTTCGATGCTTGACTTCAGGTTTACTGTATCCCTCAGACCTTCTTATTGACGATGAAACACAGAAATTGCATCGGAATTAAATAAATGACGCACAATGCCGACATAAGTACAAGAAGACTGACTCTTCCTACTGTCTATGTTTTGAACCATTCCTGTGACACTAGTTATAGATTCCGATGCTTGACTTCAGGTTTACTGTATCCCTCTGACCTTCGTATTGACGATGAAACACAGAAATTGCATCGGAAATCAATACAAAATGCACAATGCCGACTCAAGTAGAAGAAGACTGACTCTTCCTACTGTCTATGATTTGAACGATTCCTGTGACACTAGGTATACATTCCGATGCTTCACTTCAGGTTTACTGTATCCCTCTGACCTTCTTATTGATGATGAAACACAGAAATTGCATCGGAATTAAATAGAAAAGGCACAATGCCGAATTGAGAACAAGAAGACCGACTCTTCTTACTGACTATGTTTTTAACCATTCCTGTGACACTAGTTATAGATTCCGATGCTTCACTTCAGGTTTACTGTATCCCTATGACCTTCTGATTGACGATGAAACACAGAAATTGCATTGGAATGAAATATAAAAGGCACAATGCCGACTGAAGTACAAGGAGACTGACTCTTCCTACTCTCTATGTTTTGAATCATTGCTGTGACACTAGTTATATATTCCGATGATTCACTTCAAATTTACTGTATCCCTCTGACCTTCTTATTGACGATGAAACACAGTAATTGCATCGGAATTAAATACAAAAGGCACAATGCCGACTTAAGTACAAGAAGACTGACTCTTCTTACTGTCTATGTTTTGAACCATTCCTGTGACACTAGTTATAGATTCCGATGCTTCAGTTCAGGTTTACTGTATCCCTTGGACCTTCTTATTGACGACGAAACACAGAAATTGCATCGGATTTAAATAGAAAAGGCACAATGCCGACTTAACTACAAGAAGACTGACTCTTCTTCCTGACTATGTTTTGAACCATTCCTGTGACACTAGTTATAGATTCCGATGCTTCACTTCAGGTTTACTGTATCCCTTGGACCTTCTTATTGACGATGAAACACCGAAATTGCAACGGAATTAAATACGAAAGGCACAATGCCGACTTAAGTACAAGAAGACTGACTCTTCTTACTGACTTTGTTTGAACCATTCCTGTGACACCACTTAAAGATTCCGATGTTTCACTTCAGGTTTACTGTATCCCTCTGACCCTCATATTGACGATGAAACACAGAAATTGCATCGGAATTAAATAGAAAAGCATAATGCCGACTTAAGTACAAGAAGACTGACTTTTCTTACTGGCTATGTTTTGAACCATTCCTGTGACACTAGTTAAGGATTCCGATGCCTCTCGTCAGCTTTACTGTATCCCTCTGACCGTCTTATTGACGATGAAACACAGTAATTGCATCGGAATTAAATACAAAAGGCACAATGCCGACTTAAGTACAAGAAGACTGACTCTTCTTACTGTCTATGTTTTGAACCATTCCTGTGACACTAGTTATAGATTCCGATGCTTCACTTCAGGTTTACTGTATCCCTTGGACCTTCTTATTGACGACGAAACACAGAAATTGCATCGGAATTAAATAGAAAAGGCACAATGCCGACTTAAGTACAAGAAGACTGACTCTTCTTACTGTCTATGTTTTGAACCATTCCTGTGACACTAGTTATAGATTCCGATGCTTCACTTCAGGTTTACTGTATACATCTGACCTTCTTATTGACCATGAAACACAGAAATTGCATCGGAATTTAATACAAAAGACACAATGCCGACTTAAGTACAAGGAGACTGACTCTTCCTACTGTCTATGTTTTGAACCATTCCTGTGACACTAGTTATAGATTCCGATGCTTCACTTCAGGTTTACTCTATCCCTCTGACCTTCGTATTGAAGATGAAACACAGAAATTGCATCGGAAATAAATACAAAATGCACAATGCCGACTCAAGTAGAAGAAGACTGACTCTTCCTACTGTCTATGGTTTGAACGATTCCTGTGACACTAGTTATACACTCAGAAGCTTCACTTCAGGTTTACTGTATCCCTCTGACCATCTTATAGATGATGAAACACAGAAATTGCATCGGAATTAAATAGAAAAGGCACAATGCCGGCTTAAGTACAAGAGGACTGACTCTTCTTACTTTCTATGTTTTGAACCGATCCTGTGTCACCACTTATAGATTCCGATGATTCACTTCAGGTTTACTGCATCCCTCTGACCTTCATATTGACGATGAAACACAGAAATTGCATCGCAATTAAATAGAAAAGGCACAATGCCGACTTAAGTGCATGAAGACTGACTCTTCTTAATGTCTATGCTTTTGAACCATTCCTGTGACACTAGTTATAGATTCCGTAGCTTCACTTCAGGTGTACTGCATCCCTCTGACCTTAGTATTGACGATGAAACACACAAATTGCATCGGAATTAAATAGAAAAGGCACAATGCCGACTTAAGTACAAGAAGAATGACTTTTCCTGCTGTCTATGTATGGAACCATTCCGGGGACACTAGTTATAAATTCCGACGCTTCACTTCAGGTTTACTGTATCCCTCTGACCTTATTATTGATGATGAAAAACAGAAATTGCATCGGAAATAAATACAAAAGGCACAATGCTGACTTAAGTACAAGAAGACTGACTCTTCCTTCTGTCTATGATTTGATCAATTCCTGTGACACTAGTTATACATTCCGATGCTTCACTTCAGGTTTACTGTATCCCTCTGACATTCTTATTGACGATGAAATACAGAAAATGCTTCGGAATTGAATACAAAAGGCACAATGCCGACTTAAGTACGAGAAGACTAACTCTTCTTACTGACTATGTTTTGAACCATTTCTGTGACACTGGTTATGGATTCCGATGCTTCACTTCAGTTTTACTGTATCCCTTGGACCCTCTTATTGACGATGAAACACAGAAATTGCATCGTAATTAAGTAAAAAGGCACAATGCCGAATTAAGTACAAGAAGACTGACTCTTCTTACTGACTATGTTTTGAACCATTCCCGTTACACTAGTTATAGATTCCGATGCTTCACTTCAGGTTTACTGTATCCCTCTGACCTTCTTATTGACGATGAAACACAGAAATTGCATCGGAATTAAATACAAAAGGCACAATGCCGACTTAAGTACAAGAAGACTGACTCTTCTTACTCTCTATGTTTGAACCATTCCAGTGACACTAGTTATAGATACCGATGCTTCACTTCAGGTTTACTGTATCCCTCTGACCTTCTTATTGACGATGAAACACAGAAATTGCATCGGAATGAAATACAAAAGGCACAATGCCGACTTAAGTACAAGAAGACTGACTCTTATTACTGTCGATGTTTTGAACCATTCCTGTGACACTAGTTATAGATTCCGACGCTTCACTTCAGGTTTACTGTATCCCTAGGACCTTCTTATTGACGATGAAAAACAGAAATTGCATCGGAATTAAATACAAAAGGCACAATGCTGACTTATGTACAAGAAGACTGACTCGTCTTAGTGTCTATGGTTTGAACCAATCCTGTGACACTTGTTATTGATTCCGATGCTTCACTTCAGGTTTACTGTATCCCTTGGACCTTCTTATTGACGACGAAACACAGAAATTGCATCGGAATTAAATAGAAAAGGCAGAATGCCGACTTAAGTACAAGAAGACTGACTCTTCCTACTGTCTATGCTTTAAACCATTCCTGTGACAGTAGTTATAGATTCCGATGCTTCACTTCAGGTTTACTGTATCCCTCTGACCTTCTTATTGTCGATGAAACACAGACATTGCAGCGGAATTAGATACAAAAAGCACAATGCCGACTTAAGTACAAGAGGACTGAATCTTCTTACTGTCTATGTTTGAAACATTCCTTTGACACTAGTTATAGATTCCGATGCTTCACTTCAGGTGTACTGCATCCCTTGGACCTTCTTATTGACGATGAAACACAGAAATTACGTCGGAATTAAATAAAAAATGCACAATGCCGATTAACTACAAGTAGACTGACTCCTCTTACTGTCTATGATTTGAACCAATCCTGTGACACTAGTTATGGATTCTGATGCTTCACTTCAGTTTTACTGTATCCCTATTGCTTTCTTATTGACAATGAAACACAGAAATTGCATCGGAATTAAATACAAAAAGCACAATGGACACTTAAGTACAAGAAGACTGACTCTTCCTACTGACTATGTTTTGAACCATTCCTGTGACACTAGTTATAGATTCCGATGCTTCACTTCAGGTGTACTGTGTCCCTCTGACCTTCTTATCGACAATGAAACACAGAAATTGCATCGGAATTAAATAGAAAAATCACAATGCCGACTTAAGTTCATGAAGACTGACTCTTCTTACTGACTATGATTTGAACCATTCCGGTGACACTAGTTATAGATTCCGATGCTTCACTTCAGGTTTACTGTATCCCTCTGACCTTCTTATTGATGATGAAACACGGAAATTGCATCGGAAATAAATACAAAAGGCACAATGCCGACTTAAGTACAAGAAGACTGACTCTTCCTACTGTCTATGATTTGATCAATTCCTGTGACACTAGTTATACATTCCGATGCTTCTTTTCAGGTTTACTGTATCCCTCTGACCTCCTTATTGACGATTAAACACAGAAATTGCATCAGAATTAAATACAAAAGGCACATTGCCGACTTAAGTACAAGAAGACTGACTCTTCCTACTCTCTATGTTTTGAACCAATCCTGTGACACTAGTCATAGATTCCGATGCTTCACTTCAGGTTTACTGTATCCCTTTGCACCCTCTTATTGACGATGAAAGACAGAAATTGCATCGTAATTAAGTAAAAAGGCACAATGCCGAATTAAGTACAAGAAGACTGACTCTTCTTACTGACTATGTTTTGAACCATTCCTGTGGCACTAGTTATTGATTCCGATGCTTCACTTCAGGTTTACTGTATCCGTTGGACCTTCTTATTGACGACGAAACACAGAAATTGCATCGGAATTAAATAGAAAATGCACAATGCCGACTTAAGTACAAGAAGACTGACTCTTCCTACTGTCTATGTTTTGAACCATTCCTGTGACACTAGTTATAGTTTCCGATGCTTCACTTCAGGTTTACTGTATCCCTCTGACCTTCTTATTGACGATGAAACACAGAAATTGCATCGGAATTAGATACAAATAGCACAATGCCGACTTAAGTACAAGAGGACTGAATCTTCTTACTGTGTATGTTTGAAACAGTCCTGTGGCACTAGTTATAGATTCCGATCCTTCATTTCAGGTTTACTATATCCCTTGGACCTTCTTATTGACGCCGAAACACAGATATTGCATCGGAATTAAATAGAAAAGGCACAATGCCGACTTAAGTACAAGAAAACTGACTCTTCTTACTGACTATGTTTGAACCATTCTTGTGACACAAGTTATAGATTCCGATGCTTCACTTCAGGTTTACTGTATTCCTCAGACCTTCGTATTGACGATGAAACACAGAAATTGCATCGGAATGAAATAGAAAAGGCACAATGCTGATTTAAGTGCAAGAAGAGTGACTCTTCTTACTGTCTATGTTTTGAACCATTCCTGTGACACTAGTTATAGATTCCGATGCTTCGCTTCAGGTGTACTGCATCCCTTGGACCTTCTTATTGACGATGAAACAAAGAAATTGCATCGGAATTGAATACAAGAGGCACAATGTCTACTTAAGTACTAGAAGACTGACTCTTCCTACTGTCTATGTTTTGAACCATTCCTGTGACACTAGTTATAGATTCCGATGCTTCACTTCAGGTTTACTGTATCCATCTGACCTTCTTATTGACGATGAAACACAGAAATTGCATCGGAATTAAATAGAAAAGGCACAATGCCGACCTAAGTACAAGAAGACTGACTCTTCTTACTGTCTATGCTTTGAACCATTCCTGTGACACTAGTTATAGATCCCGATGCTTCACTTCAGGTTTACTGTTTCCCTTGGACCTTCTTATTGACGACGAAACACAGAAATTGCATCGGAATTAGATAGAAAATGCAAAATGCCGACTTAAATACAAGAAGACTGACTCTTCTTACTGACTATGTTTTGAACCATTCCTGTGACACTAGTTATAGATTCCGATGCTTCACTTCAGGTTTACTGTTTCCCTTGGACCTTCTTATTGACGATGAAACACCGAAATTGCATCGGAATTAAATACGAAAGGCACAATGCCGACTCAAGTACAAGAAGACTGACTCTTCTTACTGACTTTGTTTGAACCATTCCTGTGACACTAGTTATAGATTCCGATGCTTCACTTCAGGTTTACTGTTTCCCTTGGACCTTCTTATAGACGATGAAACACCGAAATTGCATCGGAATTAAATACGAAAGGCACAATGCCGACTTAAGTACAAGAAGACTGACTCTTCTTACTGACTTTGTTTGAACCATTCCTGTGACACCACTTATCGATTCCGATGCTTCACTTCAGGTTTACTGTATCCCTCTGACCTTCTTATTGAGGATGAAACACAGAAATTGCATCGGAATGAAATAGAAAAGGCACAATGCCGTCTTAAGTACAAGAAGACTGACTCTTCTTACTGTCTATGTTTTGAACCTTTCCTGTGACACTAGTTATATATTCCGATGCCTCACTTCAGGTTTACTGTTTCCCTTGGGCCTTCTTATTGACGATGAAACACAGAAATTGCATCGGAATTAAATAGAAAAGGCACAATGCCGACCTAAGTACAAGAAGACTGACTCTTCTTACTGTCTATGCTTTGAACCATTCCTGTGACACTAGTTATAGATTCCGATGCTTCACTTCAGGTTTACTGTTTCCCTTGGACCTTCTTATTGACGACGAAACACAGAAATTGCATCGGAATTAGATAGAAAATGCAAAATGCCGACTTAAATACAAGAAGACTGACTCTTCTTACTGACTATGTTTTGAACCATTCCTGTGACACTAGTTATAGATTCCGATGCTTCACTTAAGTTTTACTGTTTCCCTTGGACCTTCTTATTGACGATGAAACACCGAAATTGCATCGGAATTAAATACGAAAGGCACAATGCCGACTCAAGTACAAGAAGACTGACTCTTCTTACTGACTTTGTTTGAACCATTCCTGTGACACCACTTATAGATTCCGATGCTTCACTTCAGGTTTACTGTATCCCTCTGACCTTCTTATTGAGGATGAAACACAGAAATTGCATCGGAATGAAATAGAAAAGGCACAATGCCGACTTAAGTACAAGAAGACGGACTCTTCTTACTGTCTATGTTTGAACTATTCCTGTGACACTAGTTATAGATTCAGATGCTTCACTTCAGGTGTACTGCATCCCTTGGACCTTCTTATTGACGATGAAACACAGAAACTGCATCGGAATTAAATAGAAAAGGCACAATGCCGACTTAAGTACAAGAAGACTGACTCTTCTTACTGGCTATGTTTTGAACCTATCCTGTGACACTAGTTATAGATTCCGATGCCTCACTTCAGGTTTACTGTATACCTTGGACCTTCTTATTGGCGATGAAACACAGAAATTGCATCGGAATTAAATACAAAAGGCACAATGCCGACTTAAGTACAAGAAGACTGACCCTTCCTACTGTCTATGTTTTGTACCATTCCTGTGACACTAGTTATAGATTCCGATGCTTCACTTCAGGTTTACTGTATCCATCTGACCTTCTTATTGACCATGAAACACAGAAATTGCATCGGAATTAAATAGAAAAGGCACAATGTCGACTTAAGTACAAGAAGACTGACTCTTTCTACTGTCTATGCTTTGAACCATTCCTGTGACACTAGTGATACATTCCGTTGCTTCACTTCAGGTTTACTGTTTCCATCTGACCTTCTTATTGACGATAAAACACAGAAATTGCATTGGAATTAAATAGAAAAGGCACAATGCCGACTTAAGTACAAGATGAATGACTCTTCCTGCTGTCTATGTTTTGAACCATTCCTGTGACACTAGTTATAGATTCCGATGCTTCACTTCAGGTTTACTGTATCCCTCTGACCATCTTATTGACGAAGAACACAGAAATTGCGTCGGAATTAAATACAAAAGGCACAATGCCGACTTAAGTACAAGAAGACTGACTCTTCCTACTCTCTATGATTTGAACCATTCCTGTGACACTAGTTATTGATTCCGATCCTTCACTTCAGGTTTACTATATCCCTTGGACCTTCTTATTGACGATGAAACACAGAAATTGCATCGGAATTAATTAGAAAAGGCACAATGCCGACTTACGTACAAGAAGACTGACTCTTCTTACTGACTATGTTTGAACAATTCCTGTGAGGCTAGTTATAAATTCCGATGCTTCCATTCAGGTTTACTGAACCCTTGGCCCTTCTTATTGACGATGCAATACAGAAATAGCATCGGAATTAAGCAGAAAAGGCACAATGCCGTCTTAAGTACAAGAAGGCTGACTCTTCCTACTGTCTATGTTTCGAATCAATCCTGTGACACAAGTTATACATTCCGATGCTACACTTCAGGATTACTGTATCCCTCTGACCTTCTTATTGACGATGGAACACAGAAATTGCATCGGAGTTAAATACAAAAGGCACAATGCCGACATAAGTACAAGAAGACTGACTCTTCTTACTGTCTATGATTTGAACCATTCCTGTGACACTAATTATAGATTCCGATGCTTCACTTCAAGGGTACTGCATCCCTTGGACCTTCTTGTTGACGATGAAACACAGAAATTGCATTGGAATGAAATACAAAAGGCACAATGCCGACTTAAGTACAAGAAGACTGACTCTTCCTAATGTCTATGTTTTGAACCATTCCTGTGACACTAGTTATAGATTCCGATGCTTGACTTCAGGTTTACTGTATCCCTCTGAGCTTCGTATTGACGATGAAACACAGAAATTGCATCGGAAGTAAATACAAAATGCACAATGCCGACTCAAGTAGAAGAAGACTGACTCTTCCTACTGTCTATGTTCTGAACGATTCCTGTGACACTAGTCATACATTCCTATGCTTCACTTCAGGTTTACTGTATCCCTCTGACCTTCTTATTGACGATGAAACACAGAAATTGCATCGGAATTAAATAGAAATGGCACAATGCCGAATTAAGTACAAGAAGACCGACTCTTCTTACTGACTATGTTTTGAACCATTCCTGTGACACTAGTTATAGATTCCGATGCTTCACTTCAGGATTACTGTACCCCTCTGACCTTTTTATTGACGATGAATCACAGAAATTGCATCGGAATTAAATACAAAAGGCACAATGCCGACTTAAGTACAAGGAGACTGACTCTTCCTACTCTCTATGTTTTGAACTATTCCTGTGACACTAGTTATAGATTCCGATGATTCACTTAAAATTTACTGTATCCCTCTGACCTTCTTATTGATGATGAAACACAGTAATTGCATCGGAATTAAATACAAAAGGCACAATGCCGACTTAAGTACAAGAAGACAGACTCTTCTTACTGTCTATGTTCTGAACAATTCCTGTGACACTGGTTATAGATTCCGATGCTTCACTTCAGGTTTACTGTATCCCTTGGACATTCTTATTGACGACGAAACACAGAAATTGCATCGGAATTAAATAGAAATGGCACAATGCCGACTTAAGTACAAGAAGACTGACTCTTCTTACTGACTATGTTTTGAACCATTCCTGTGACACTAGTTATAGATTCCGATGCTTCACTTCAGGTTTACTGTATCCCTTGGACCTTCTTATTGACGATGAAACTCCGAAATTGCATCGGAATTAAATACGAAAAGCACAATGCCGACTTAATTACAAGAAGACTTACTCTTCTTACTGACTTTGTTTGAACCATTCCTGTGACACCACTTATAGATTCCGATGGTTCACTTCAGGTTTACTGTATCCCTCTGACCTTCTTATTGACGTTGTAACACAGAAATTGCTTCGGAATAAAATAGAAAAGGCACAATGCCGTCTTAAGTACAAGAAGACTGACTCTTCTTACTGTCTATGGTTTGAACCATTCCTGTGACACTAGTTATAGATTCCGATGCTTCACTTCAGGTGTACTGCATCCCTTGGACCTTCTTATTGACGATGAAACACAGAAATTGCATCGGAATTAAATAGAAAAGGCACAATGCCGACTTAAGTACAAGAAGACTGACTCTTCTTACTGGCTATGTTTTGAACCATTCCTGTGACACTAGTTATAGATTCCGATGCCTCACTTCAGGTTTACTGTTTCTCTTGGACCTTCTTATTGACGATGAAACACAGAAATTGCATCGGAATTAAATACAGAAGGCACAATGCCGACTTAAGTACAAGTAGACTGACTCATCCTGCTGTCTATGTTATGAACCATTCCTGTGACACTAGTTATAGAGTCTGATGCTTCACTTCAGGTTTACTGTATCCCTCTGACCTTCTTATTGGCGATGAAACACAGAAATTGCATCGGAATTAAATAGAAAATGCACAATGCCGACTTAAGTACAAGAAGACTGACTCTTCTTACTGGCTATGTTTTGAACCATTCCTGTGACACTAGTTATAGATTCCGATGCTTCACTTCAGGTTTACTGTATCCCTCTGACCTTCGTATTGAAGATGAAACACAGAAATTGCATCGGAAATAAATACAAAAAACTCAATGCCGACTCAAGTAGAAGAAGACTGACTCTTCCTACTGTCTATGATTTGAACGATTCCTGTGACACTAGTTATACATTCCGATGCTTCACTTCAGGTTTACTGTATCCCTCTGACCTTCATATTGACGATGAAACACAGAAATTGCGTCGGAATTAAATACAAAAGGCACAATGCCGACTTAAGTACAAGAAGACTGACTCTTCCTACTCTCTATGTTTTGAACCATTCCTGTGACACTAGTTATAGATTCCGATGCTTCACTTCAGGTTTACTGTATCCCTCTGACCTTCTTATTGACGATGAAACACAGAAATTGCATCGGAATTAAATACAAAAGGCACAATGCCGACTTAAGTACAAGAAGACTGACTCTTCCTACTCTCTATGTTTTGAACCATTCCTGTGACACTAGTTATAGATCCCGACGCTTCACTTCAGGTTTACTGTATCCCTTGGACCTTTTTATTGACGATGAAACACAGAAATTGCATCGGAATTAAATACTAAAGGCACAATGCCGACTTATGCACAAGAAGACTGACTCATCTTACTGTCTATTTTTTGAACCATTCCTGTGACACTAGTTATCGATTCCGATGCTTCACTTCAGGTTTACTGTATCCCTTGGACCTTCTTATTGACGACGAAACACAGAAACTGCTTCGGAATTAAATAGAAAAGGCACAATGTCGACTTAAGTACAAGAAGACTGACTCTTCCGACTGTCTATGTTTTGAACCTTTCCTGTGACACTAGTTATAGATTGCAATGCTTCACTTCTGGTTTACTGTATTCCTCTGACTATCTTATTGACGATGGAACACAGAAATTGCATCGGAGTTAAGTACAAAAGGCACAATGCCGACTTAAGTACAAGAAGACTGACTCTTCTTACTGTCTATGATTTGAACCATTCCTGTGACACTAATTATAGATTCCGATGCTTCACTTCAGGGGTACTGTATCCCTTGGACCTTCTTGTTGACGATGAAACACAGAAATTGCATTGGAAAGAAATACAAAAGGCACAATGCCGACTTAAGTACAAGTAGACTGACTCTTCTTACTGTCTATGTTTTGAACCATTCCTGTGACACTAGTTATAGAGTCTGATGCTTCACTTCTAGTTTACTGTATCCCTCTGACCTTCTTATTGACGATGAAGCACAGAAATTGCATCGGAATTAAATAAATGAGACACAATGCCGACTTAAGTACAAGAAGACTGACTCTTCCTAATGTCTATGTTTTGAACCATTCCTGTGACACTAGTTATAGATTCCGATGCTTGACTTCAGGTTTACTGTATCTCTCTGAGCTTCGTATTGACGATGAAACACAGAAATTGCATCGGAAGTAAATACAAAATGCACAATGCCGACTCAAGTAGAAGAAGACTGACTCTTCCTACTGTCTATGTTCTGAACGATTCCTGTGACACTAGTTATACATTCCGATGCTTCACTTCAGGTTTACTGTATCCCTCTGACCTTCTTATTGACGATGAAACAAAGAAATTGCATCGGAATTAAATAGAAAAGGCACAATGCCGAATTAAGTACAAGAAGACCGACTCTTCTTACTGACTATGTTGTGAACCATTCCTGTGACACTAGTTATAGATTCCGATGCTTCACTTCAGGTTTACTGTATCCCTCTGACCTTTTTATTGACGATGAAACACAGAAATTGCATCGGAATTAAATACAAAAGGCACAATGCCGACTTAAGTACAAGGAGACTGACTCTTCCTACTCTCTATGTTTTGAACTTTTCCTGTGACACTAGTTATAGATTCCGATGATTCACTTCAAATTTACTGTATCCCTCTGACCTTCTTATTGATGATGAAACACAGTAATTGCATCGGAATTAAATACAAAAGGCACAATGCCGACTTAAGTACAAGAAGACAGACTCTTCTTACTGTCTATGTTCTGAACAATTCCTGTGACACTGGTTATTGATTCCGATGCTTCACTTCAGGTTTACTGTATCCCTTGGACATTCTTATTGACGACGAAACACAGAAATTGCATCGGAATTAAATAGAAATGGCACAATGCCGACTTAAGTACAAGAAGACTGACTCTTCTTACTGACTATGTTTTGAACCATTCCTGTGACACTAGTTATAGATTCCGATGCTTCACTTCAGGTTCACTGTATCCCTTGGACCTTCTTATTGACGATGAAACACCGAAATTGCATCGGAATTAAATACGAAAGGCACAATGCCGTTTTAAGTTCAAGAAGACTTACTCTTCTTACTGACTTTGTTTGAACCATTCCTGTGACACCACTTATAGATTCCTATGGTTCACTTCAGGTTTACTGTATCCCTCTGACCTTCTTATTGACGTTGAAACACAGAAATTGCTTCGGAATTAAATAGAAAAGGCACAATGCCGTCTTAAGTACAAGAAGACTGACTCTTCTTACTGTCTATGTTTTGAACCATTCCTGTGACACTAGTTATAGATTCCGATGCTTCACTTCAGGTGTACTGCATCCCTTGGACCTTCTTATTAACGATGAAACACAGAAATTGCATCGGAATTAAATAGAAAAGGCACAATGCCGACTTAAGTACAAGAAGACTGACTCTTCTTACTGGCTATGTTTTGAACCATTCCTGTGACACTAGTTATAGATTCCGATGCCTCACTTCAGGTTTACTGTTTCTCTTGGACCTTCTTATTGACGATGAAACACAGAAATTGCATCGGAATTAAATACAGAAGGCACAATGCCGACTAAAGTACAAGTAGACTGACTCATCCTGCTGTCTATGTTTTGAACCATTCCTGTGACACTAGTTATAGAGTCTGATGCTTCACTTCAGGTTTACTGTATCCCTCTGATCTTCTTATTGGCGATGAAACACAGAAATTGCATCGGAATTAAATAGAAAAGGCACAATGCCGACTTAAGTACAAGATGACTGACTCTTCCTACCGTCTATGTTTTGAACCATTCCTGTGACACTAGTTATAGATTCCGATGCTTCACTTCAGGTTTACTGTATCCCTCTGACCTTCGTATTGATGATGAAACACAGAAATTGCATCGGAAATAAATACAAAAAACACAATGCCGACTCAAGCAGAAGAAGACTGACTCTTCCTACTGTCTACGTTTTGAACGATTCCTGTGACACTAGTTATACATTCCGATGCTTCACTTCAGGTTTACTGTATCCCTCTGACCTTCTTATTGACGATGAAACAGAGAAATTGCGTCGGAATTAAATACAAAAGGCACAATGCCAACTTAAGTACAAGAAGACTGACTCTTCCTACACACTATGTTTTGAACAATTCTTGTGACACTAGTTATAGATTCCGATGCTTCAGTTCAGGTTTACAGTATCCCTCTGACCTTCTTATTGACGATGAAACACAGAAATTGCATCGGAATTAAATACAAAAGGCACAATGCCGACTTAAGTACAAGAAGACTGACTCTTCCTACTGTCTATGATTTGAACCATTCCTGTGACACGTAGATTCCAATGCTTCACTTCTGGTTTACTGTATTCCTCTGCCTATCTTATTGACGATGAAACACCGAAATTGCATCGGAATTAAATACGAAAGGCACAATGCCGACTTAAGTACAAGAAGACTGACTCTTCTTACTGACTTCGTTTGAACCATTCCTGTGACACCACTTATAGATCCGATGCTTCAGTTCAGGTTTACTGTATCCCTCTGACCTTCTTATTGACGATGAAACACAGAAATTGCATCGGAATTAAATAGAAAAGGCACAGTGCCGACTTAAGTACAAGAAGACTGACTCTTCTTACTGTCTATGCTTTGAACCATTCCTAAGACACTAGTTAGAGTTTCTGATGCTTCACTTCAGGTGTACTGCATCCCTTGGACCTTTTTATTGACGATGAAACACAGAAATTGCATCGGAATTAAATTGAAAAGGCACAATGCCGACTTAACTACAAGAAGACTGACTCTTCTTACTGACTAAGTTTTGAATCATTCCTGTGACACTAGTTATAGATTCCGATGCCTCACTTCAGGTTTACTGTATCCCTTGGACCTTCTTATTGACGATGAAACACAGAAATTGCATCGGAATTAAATACAAAAGGCACAATGCCGACATAAGTACAAGAAGACTGACTCTTCCTACTGTCTATGATTGAACCATTCCTGTGACACTAGTTATAGATTCCGATGCTTCACTTCAGGTTTACTGTATCCATCGGACCTTCTTATTGACCATGAAACACAGAAATTGCATCGTAATTAAATAGAAAACGCACAATGCCGTCATAAGTACAAGAATAATGACTCTTCCTGCTGTCTATGTTTTGAACCATTCCTGTGACACTAGTTATCGATTCCGATGCTTCATTTCAGGTTTACTGTATCCCTCTGACCTTCTTATTGATGATGAAACACAGAAATTACATCGGAAATAAATACAAAAAGCACAATGCCGACTTAAGTACAAGAAGACTGACTCTTCCTACTGTCTATGTTTTGAACAATTCCTGTGACACTAGTTATACATTCCGATGCTTCACTTCAGGTTTACTGTATCCCTCTGACGTTCTTATTGACGATGAAACACAGAAATTGCATCGGAATGAAATAGAAAAGGCACAATGCCGACTTAAGTACAAGAAGACTGACTCTTCCTACCGTCTATGTTTTGAACCATTCCTGTGACACTAGTTATACATTCCGATGCTTCACTTCAGGTTTACTGTATCCCTCTGACGTTCTTATTGACGATGAAACACAGAAATTGCATCGGAATTAAATACAAAAGGCACAATGCCGACTTAAGTACAAGAAGACTAACTCATCCTACTGTCTATGTTTTGAACCATTCCTGTGACACTAGTTATTGATTCCGATGCTTCACTTCAGGTTTTCTGTATCCCTTGGACCATCTTATTGACGACGAAACACAGAAATTTCATCGGAAATTAATAGAAAAGGCACAATGTCGACTTAAGTACAAGAAGACTGACTCTTCCTACTGTCTATCTTTTGAAAAATTCCTGTGACACTAGTTATAGATTCCAATGCTTCACTTCTGGTTTACTGTATTCCTCTGACCATCTTATTGACGACGAATTTCAGAAATTGCATCGGAATTAGATACAAAAAGCACAATTCCGACTTATGTACAAGAGGACTGACTCTTCTTACTGTCTATGTTTAGAAATATTCCTGTGACACTAGTTAAAGATTTTGATGCTTCACTTCAGGTTTACTGTATCCCTTGGACCTTCTTATTGACGACGAAACACAGAAATTCCATCGGAATTAAATAGAAAAGACACAATGCCGACTTAAGTACAAGAAGACTGACTCTTCTTACTGACTATGTTTAGAAACATTCCTGTGATACTAGTTATAGATTCCGATGCTTCACTTCAGGTTTACTGTATCCCTCTGACCTTCTTATTGACGATGAAACACAGAAATTGCGTCGGAATTAAATACAAAAGACACAATGCCGACTTAAGTACAAGAAGACTGACTCTTCCTACTCTCTATGTTTTGAACCATTCCTGTGACACTAGTTATAGATTCCGATGCTTCACTTCAGGTTTACTGTATCCCTCTGACCTTCTTATTGACGATGAAACACAGAAATTGAATCGGAATTAAATGCAAAAGGCACAATGCCGACTTAAGTACAAGAAGACTGACTCTTATTACTGTCTATCTATTGAACCATTCCTGTGACACTAGTTATAGATTCCGACGCTTTACTTCAGGTTTACTGTATCCCTTGGACCTTGTTATTGACGATGAAACACAGAAATTGCATCGGAATTAAATACAAAAGGCACAATGCCGACTTATGCACATGAACACTGACTCATCTTACTGTCTATTATTTTAACCATTCCTGTGACACTAGTTATCGATTCCGATGCTTCATATCAGATTTACTGTATCCCTTGGACCTTCTTATTGACGACGAAACACAGAAATTGCATCGGAATTAAATAGAAAAGACACAATGTCGACTTAAGTTCAAGAAGACTGACTCTTCCTACTGTCTATGATTTGAACCATTCCTGTGACACTAGTTATAGATTCCAATGCTTCACGTCTGGTTTACTGTATTCCTCTGACCATCTTATTGACGATGAAACACCGAAATTGCATTGGAATTAAATACGAAAGGCACAATGCCGACTTAAGTACAAGAAGACTGACTCTTCTTACTGACTTCGTTTGAACCATTCCTGTGACACCACTTATAGAATCGATGCTTCAGTTCAGGTTTACTGTATCCATCTGACCTTCTTATTGACCATGAAACACAGAAATTGCATCGGAGTTAAATAGAAAAGGCACAATGCCTACTTAAGTACAAGAATAATGACTCTTCCTGCTGACTATGTTTTGAACCATTCCTGTGACACTAGTTATAGATTCCGATGCTTCACTTCAGGTTTACTGTATCCCTCTGACCTTCTTATTGATGATTAAACACAGAAATTACATCGGAAATAAATACAAAAAGCACAATGCCGACTTAAGTACAAGAAGACTGACTCTTCCTACTGTCTATGTTTTGAACAATTACTGTGACACTAGTTATACATTCCGATGATTCACTTCAGGTTTACTGTATCCCTCTGACCTTCTTATTGACGATGAAGCACAGAAATTGCATCGGAATTAAATACAAAAGGCACAATGCCGACTTAAGTACTAGAAGACTGACTCTTCTTACTGACTATGTTCTGATCCATTTCTGTGACACTAGTTATAGATTCCGATGCTTCACTTCAGGTTTACTGTATCCCTCTGACCTTCTTATTGATGATTAAACACAGAAATTACATCGGAAATAAATACAAAAAGCACAATGCCGACTTAAGTACAAGAAGACTGACTCTTCCTACTGTCTATGTTTTGAACAATTACTGTGACACTAGTTATACATTCCGATGATTCACTTCAGGTTTACTGTATCCCTTGGACCTTCTTATTGACGATGAAACACAGAAATTGCATCGTAATTAAATAAAAAGGCACAGTGCCGAATTAAGTGCAAGAAGACTGACTCTTCTTACTGACTATGTTTTGAACCATTCCTGTGACGCTAGTTATAGATTCCGATGCTTCACTTCAGGTTTACTGAATCTTTCTGACCTTCTTATTGACGATGAAACACAGAAATTGCATCGGAATTAAATACAGAAGGCACAATGCCGACTAAAGTACAAGTAGACTGACTCATCCTGCTGTCTATGTTTTGAACCATTCCTGTGACACTAGTTATAGAGTCTGATGCTTCACTTCAGGTTTACTGTATCCCTCTGATCTTCTTATTGGCGATGAAACACAGAAATTGCATCGGAATTAAATAGAAAAGGCACAATGCCGACTTAAGTACAAGATGACTGACTCTTCCTACCGTCTATGTTTTGAACCATTCCTGTGACACTAGTTATAGATTCCGATGCTTCACTTCAGGTTTACTGTATCCCTCTGACCTTCGTATTGATGATGAAACAGAGAAATTGCATCGGAAATAAATACAAAATACACAATGCCGACTCAAGCAGAAGAAGACTGACTCTTCCTACTGTCTACGTTTTGAACGATTCCTGTGACACTAGTTATACATTCCGATGCTTCACTTCAGGTTTACTGTATCCCTCTGACCTTCTTATTGACGATGAAACAGAGAAATTGCGTCGGAATTAAATACAAAAGGCACAATGCCAACTTAAGTACAAGAAGACTGACTCTTCCTACACTCTATGTTCTGAACAATTCTTGTGACACTAGTTATAGATTCCGATGCTTCAGTTCAGGTTTACAGTATCCCTCTGACCTTCTTATTGACGATGAAACACAGAAATTGCATCGGAATTAAATACAAAAGGCACAATGCCGACTTAAGTACAAGAAGACTGACTCTTCCTACTGTCTATGATTTGAACCATTCCTGTGACACATAGATTCCAATGCTTCACTTCTGGTTTACTGCATCCCTTGGACCTTTTTATTGACGATGAAACACAGAAATTGCATCGGAATTAAATTGAAAAGGCACAATGCCGACTTAACTACAAGAAGACTGACTCTTCTTACTGACTAAGTTTTGAATCATTCCTGTGACACTAGTTATAGATTCCGATGCCTCACTTCAGGTTTACTGTATCCCTTGGACCTTCTTATTGACGATGAAACACAGAAATTGCATCGGAATTAAATACAAAAGGCACAATGCCGACATAAGTACAAGAAGACTGACTCTTCCTACTGTCTATGATTGAACCATTCCTGTGACACTAGTTATAGATTCCGATGCTTCACTTCAGGTTTACTGTATCCATCGGACCTTCTTATTGACCATGAAACACAGAAATTGCATCGTAATTAAATAGAAAACGCACAATGCCGACATAAGTACAAGAATAATGACTCTTTCTGCTGTCTATGTTTTGAACCATTCCTGTGACACTAGTTATCGATTCCGATGCTTCATTTCAGGTTTACTGTATCCCTCTGACATTCTTATTGATGATGAAACACAGAAATTACATCGGAAATAAATACAAAAAGCACAATGCCGACTTAAGTACAAGAAGACTGACTCTTCCTACTGTCTATGTTTTGAACAATTCCTGTGACACTAGTTATACATTCCGATGCTTCACTTCAGGTTTACTGTATCCCTCTGACGTTCTTATTGACGATGAAACACAGAAATTGCATCGGAATGAAATAGAAAAGGCACAATGCCGACTTAAGTACAAGAAGACTGACTCTTCCTACCGTCTATGTTTTGAACCATTCCTGTGACACTAGTTATACATTCCGATGCTTCACTTCAGGTTTACTGTATCCCTCTGACGTTCTTATTGACGATGAAACACAGAAATTGCATCGGAATTAAATACAAAAGGCACAATGCCGACTTAAGTACAAGAAGACTGACTCATCCTACTGTCTATGTTTTGAACCATTCCTGTGACACTAGTTATTGATTCCGATGCTTCACTTCAGGTTTTCTGTATCCCTTGGACCATCTTATTGACGACGAAACACAGAAATTTCATCGGAAATTAATAGAAAAGGCACAATGTCGACTTAAGTACAAGAAGACTGACTCTTCCTACTGTCTATCTTTTGAAAAATTCCTGTGACACTAGTTATAGATTCCAATGCTTCACTTCTGGTTTACTGTATTCCTCTGACCATCTTATTGACGACGAATTTCAGAAATTGCATCGGAATTAGATACAAAAAGCACAATTCCGACTTATGTACAAGAGGACTGACTCTTCTTACTGTCTATGTTTAGAAATATTCCTGTGACACTAGTTAAAGATTTTGATGCTTCACTTCAGGTTTACTGTATCCCTTGGACCTTCTTATTGACGACGAAACACAGAAATTCCATCGGAATTAAATAGAAAAGACACAATGCCGACTTAAGTACAAGAAGACTGACACTTCTTACTGACTATGTTTAGAAACATTCCTGTGATACTAGTTATAGATTCCGATGCTTCACTTCAGGTTTACTGTATCCCTCTGACCTTCTTATTGACGATGAAACACAGAAATTGCGTCGGAATTAAATACAAAAGACACAATGCCGACTTAAGTACAAGAAGACTGACTCTTCCTACTCTCTATGTTTTGAACCATTCCTGTGACACTAGTTATAGATTCCGATGCTTCACTTCAGGTTTACTGTATCCCTCTGACCTTCTTATTGACGATGAAACACAGAAATTGAATCGGAATTAAATGCAAAAGGCACAATGCCGACTTAAGTACAAGAAGACTGACTCTTATTACTGTCTATCTTTTGAACCATTCCTGTGACACTAGTTATAGATTCCGACGCTTTATTTCAGGTTTACTGTATCCCTTGGACCTTGTTATTGACGATGAAACACAGAAATTGCATCGGAATTAAATACAAAAGGCACAATGCCGACTTATGCACATGAACACTGACTCATCTTACTGTCTATTATTTTAACCATTCCTGTGACACTAGTTATCGATTCCGATGCTTCATATCAGATTTACTGTATCCCTTGGACCTTCTTATTGACGACGAAACACAGAAATTGCATCGGAATTAAATAGAAAAGACACAATGTCGACTTAAGTTCAAGAAGACTGACTCTTCCTACTGTCTATGATTTGAACCATTCCTGTGACACTAGTTATAGATTCCAATGCTTCACGTCTGGTTTACTGTATTCCTCTGACCATCTTATTGACGATGAAACACCGAAATTGCATTGGAATTAAATACGAAAGGCACAATGCCGACTTAAGTACAAGAAGACTGACTCTTCTTACTGACTTCGTTTGAACCATTCCTGTGACACCACTTATAGAATCGATGCTTCAGTTCAGGTTTACTGTATCCATCTGACCTTCTTATTGACCATGAAACACAGAAATTGCATCGGAGTTAAATAGAAAAGGCACAATGCCTACTTAAGTACAAGAATAATGACTCTTCCTGCTGACTATGTTTTGAACCATTCCTGTGACACTAGTTATAGATTCCGATGCTTCACTTCAGGTTTACTGTATCCCTCTGACCTTCTTATTGATGATTAAACACAGAAATTACATCGGAAATAAATACAAAAAGCACAATGCCGACTTAAGTACAAGAAGACAGACTCTTCCTACTGTCTATGTTTTGAACAATTACTGTGGCACTAGTTATACATTCCGATGATTCACTTCAGGTTTACTGTATCCCTCTGACCTTCTTATTGACGATGAAGCACAGAAATTGCATCGGAATTAAATACAAAAGGCACAATGCCGACTTAAGTACTAGAAGACTGACTCTTCTTACTGACTATGTTCTGATCCATTTCTGTGACACTAGTTATAGATTCCGATGCTTCACTTCAGGTTTACTGTATCCCTTGGACCTTCTTATTGACGATGAAACACAGAAATTGCATCGTAATTAAATAAAAAGGCACAGTGCCGAATTAAGTGCAAGAAGACTGACTCTTCTTACTGACTATGTTTTGAACCATTCCTGTGACGCTAGTTATAGATTCCGATGCTTCACTTCAGGTTTACTGAATCCATCTGACCTTCTTATTGACGATGAAACACAGAAATTGCATCGGAATTAAATACAAATGGCACAATGCCGACTTAAGTACAAGAAGACTGACTCATCCTACTCTCTATGTTTTGAACCATTCCTGTGACACTAGTTATAGATTCCGATGCTTCACTTCAGGTTTACTGTATCCCTTGGACCTTCTTATTGACGATGAAACACAGAAATTGCATCGGAATTAAATAGATAAGGCACAATGCCGACTTAAGTACAAGAAGACTGACTCTTCTTACTGACTATGTTTTGAACCATTCCTGTGACACTAGTTATAGATTCCGATGCCTCACTTCAGGTTTACTGTATCCCTTGGACCTTCTTATTGACGATGAAACACAGAAATTGCATCGGAATTAAATACAAAAGGCACAATGCCGACTTAAGTACAAGAAGACTGACTCTTCCTACTGTCTATGATTGAACCATTCCTGTGACACTAGTTATAGATTCCGATGCTTCACTTCAGGTTTACTGTATCCATCTGACCTTCTTATTGACCATGAAACACAGAAATATCATCGGAATTAAATAGAAAAGGCACAAAGCCTAGTTAAGTACAAGAATAATGACTCTTCCTGCTGTCTATGTTTGAACCATTCCTGTGACACTAGTTATAGATTCCGATGCTTCACTTCAGGTTTACTGTATCCCTCTGACCTTCTTATTGATGATTAAACACAGAAATTACATCGGAAATAAATACAAAAAGCACAATGCCGACTTAAGTACAAGAAGACTGACTCCTCTCACTGTCTATGTTTTGAACAATTCCTGTGACACTAGTTATACATTCCGATGATTCACTTCAGGTTTTCTGTATCCCTCTGACCTTCTTATTGACGATGAAGCACAGAAATTGCATCGGAATTAAATACAAAAGGCACAATGCCGACTTAAGTACTAGAAGACTGACTCTTCTTACTGACTATGTTCTGAACCATTTCTGTGACACTAGTTATAGATTCCGCTGCTTCACTTCAGGTTTACTGTATCCCTTGGACCTTCTTATTGACGATGAAACACAGAAATTGCATCGTAATTAAATAAAAAGGCACAATGCCGAATTCAGTGCAAGAAGACTGACTCTTCTTACTGACTATGTTTTGAACCATTCCTGTGACGCTAGTTATAGATTCCGATGCTTCACTTGAGGTTTACTGAATCTTTCTGACCTTCTTATTGACGATGAAACACAGAAATTGCATCGGAATTAAATACAAAAGGCACAATGCCGACTTAAGTACAAGAAGACTGACTCTTCCTACTCTCTATGTTTTGAACCATTCCTGTGACACTAGTTATAGATTCTGATTCTTCACTTCAGGTATACTGTATCCCTTGGACCTTCTTATTGACGATGGAACACCGAAATTGCATCGGAAATAAATACGAAAGGCACAATGCCGACATAAGTACAAGAAGACTGACTCTTCTTACTGACTTCGTTTGAACCATTCCTTTGACACCGCTTATAGATTCGATGCTTCAGCTCAGGTTTACTGTATCCCTCTGACCTTCTTATTGACGATGAAACACTAAAATTGCATCGGAATTAAATACAAAAGGCACAATGCCGACTTAAGTACAAGAAGACTGACTCTTCCTACTGTCTATGATTGAACCACTCCTGTGACACTAGTTATAGATTCCGATGTTTCACTCCAGGTTTACTGTATCCATCTGACCTTCTTTTTGACCATGACACACAGAAATTGCATCGGAATTAAATAGAAAAGGCACAATGCCGACTTACGTACAAGGAGAATGACTCTTCCTGCTGTCTATGTTTTGAACCATTCCTGTGACACTAGTTATAGATTCCGATACTTCACTTCAGGTTTACTGTATATCTCTGACATTCTTATTGATGATGAAACACAGAAATTGCAACGGAAACAAATACAAAAAGCACAATGCTGACTTAGGTACAAGAAGACTGACTCTTCCTACTGTCTATGTTTTGAGCAATTCCTGTGACACTAGTTATACATTCCGATGCTTCACTTCAGGTTTACTGTATCCCTCTGACCTTCTTATTGACGATGAAACACAGAAATTGCATCGGGATTAAATTCAAAAGGCACAATGCCGACATAAGTACTAGAAGACTGACTCTTCTCACTGACTATGTTCTGAACCATTTCTGTGACACTAGTTATAGATTCCGATGCTTCACTTCAGGTTTACTGTATCCCTTGGACCTTCTTATCGACGATGAAACACAGAAATTGCATCGCAATGAAATAAAATGGCACAATGCCGAATTAAGTGCAAGAAGACTGACTCTTCTTACTGACTATGTTTTGAACCATTCCTGTGACACTAGTTATAAATTCCGATGATTCACTTCAAATTAACTGTATCCCTCTGACCTTCTTATTGACGGTGATACACTGTAATTGTATCGGAATTAAATACAAAAGGCACAATGCCGACTTAAGTACAAGAAGACTGACTCTTCTTACTGTCTATGTTTTGAACCATTCCTGTGACACTAGTTATAGATTCCGATGCTTCACTTCAGGTTTACTGTATCCCTTGGACCTTCTTATTGACGACGAAACAAAGAAATTGCATCGGAATTAAATAGAAAAGGCAAAATGCCGACTTAAATACAAGAAGACTGACTCTTCATACTGACTATGTTTTGAACCATTCCAGTGACACTATTTATAGATTCCGATGCTTCACTTCAGGTTTACTGTTTCCCTTGGACCTTATTATTGACGATGAAACACAGAAATTGCATCGAAAATATATACAAAATGCACAATGCCGACTCAAGTAGAAGAAGACCGACTCTTCTTACTGACTATGTTTTGAACCATTCCTGTGACACTAGTTATATATTCCGATGCTTCACTTCAGGTTTACTGAATCCCTCTGACCTTCGTATTGACGATGAAACACAGAAATTGCATCGGAAATAAATACAAAATGCACAATGCCGACTCAAGTAGAAGAAGACCGACTCTTCTTACTGACTATGTTTGGACCATTCCTGTGACACTAGTTATATATTCCGATGCTTCACTTCAGGTTTACTGTATCCCTCTGACCTTCTTATTGACGATGAAACACAGAAATTGTATCGGAATAAAATACAAAAGGCACAATGCCGACTTAAGTACAAGAAGACTGACTCTTCCTACTGTCTATGTTTGAACCCTTCCTGTGACACTAGTTATAGATTCCGATGCTTCACTACAGTTTCACTGTATCCATCTGACCTTCTTATTGACCATGAAACACAGAAATTGCATCGGAATTAAATAGAAAAGGCACAATGTCGACTTAAGTACAAGAAGACTGACTCTTCCTACTGTCTATGCTTTGAACCATTCCTGTGACACTAGTTATACATTCCGTTGCTTCACTTCAGGTTTACTGTATCCATCTGACCTTCTTATTGACGATGAAACACAGAAATTGCAACGGAATTAAATACAAAATGCACAATGCCGACTTAAGTACAAGAAGACTGACTCTTCTTACTGTCTATGATTTGAACCATTCCTGTGACACTAGTTATACATTCCGATTCTTCACTTCAGGTTTACTGTATCCCTCTGACCTTCTTATTGACGATGAAACACAGAAATTGCATTGGAATTAAATAGAAAATGCACAATGTCGACTTAAGTACAAGAAGACTGACTGTAATTACTGAATATGTTTCGAACCATTCCTGTGACAATAGTAATAGATTTCAATGCTTCACTTCAGGTTTACTGTATCCCTTGGACCTTCTTATTGACGATGAAACACAGAAATTGCCTCGGAATTAAATACAAAAGGCACCATGCCGTTTTATGTACAGGAAGACTGACTGATCTTACTGTCTATGTTTTGAACCATTCCTGTGACACTAGTTATAGATTCCGATGCTTCACTTCAGGTGTACTGCATCCCTTGGACCTTCTTATTGACGATGAAACACAGAAATTGCATCGGAATTAATTAGAAAAGGCACAATACCGACTTAAGTACAAGAAGACTGGCTCTTCTTACTGACTATGTTTGAACAATTCCTGTGAGACTAGTTATAGATTCCGATGCTTCACTTCAGGTTTACTGTACCCTTGGCCCTTCTTATTGACGTTGAAATACAGAAATAGCATCGGAATTAAACAGAAAAGGCACAATGCCGGCTTAAGTACAAGAAGACTGACTCTTCCTACTGTCTATGTTTCGAATCAATCCTGTGACACAAGTTATACATTCCGATGCTTCACTTCAGGATTACTGTATCCCTCTGACCTTCTTATTGACGATGAAACACAGAAATTGCATCGGAGTTAAATACAAAAGGCACAATGCCGACTTAAGTACAAGAAGACTGACTCTTCTTACTGACTACGTATTGAACCATTTTTGTGACACTAGTTATTGATTCCGATTCTTCACTTCAGGTTTACTGTATCCCTTGGACCTTCTTATAGACGATGAAACACAAAAATTGCATCGGAATCAAATAGAAAAGGCACAATGCGGACTTAAGTACATGAAGACTGACTCTTCCTACTGTCTATGTTTTGAACCATTCCTGTGACACTAGTTATAGATTCCGATGATTCACTTCAGGTGTACTGTATCCCTATGACCTTCGTATTGACGATGAAACACAGAAATTGCATCGGAATTAAATAGAAAAGGCACAATGCCGACTTAAGTACAAGAAGAACGACTCTTCCTGCTGTCTATGTTTTGAACCATTCCTGTGACACTAGTTATAGATTCCGATGCTTCACTTCAGGTTTACTGTATCCCTCTGACCTTCTTATTGACGACGAACACAGAAATTGCGTCGGAATTAAATACAACAGGCACAATGCCGACTTAAGTAGAAGAAGACTGACTCTTCCTACTCTCCATGTTTGAACCATTCCTGTGATACTAGTTATTGATTCCGATCCTTCACTTCAGGTTTACTATATCCCTTGGACCTTCTTATTGACGACGAAACACAGAAATTGCATCGGAATTAATTAGAAAAGGCACAATGCCGACTTAAGTACAAGAAGACTGACTCTTCTTACTGACTATGTTTGAACAATTCCTGTGAGACTAGTTATAGATTCCGATGCTTCACTTCAGGTTTACTGTACCCTTGGCCCTTCTTATTGACGATGAAATACAGAAATTGCATCGGAATTAAACAGAAAAGGCACAATGCCGGCTTAAGTACAAGAAGACTGACTCTTTCTACTGTCTATGTTTCGAATCAATCCTGTGACACAAGTTATACATTCCGATGCATCACTTCAGGATTACTGTATCCCTCTGACCTTCTTATTGACGATGAAACACAGAAATTGCATCGGAGTTAAATACAAAAGGCACAATGCCGACTTAAGCACAAGAGGACTGACTCTTCATACTGTCTATGATTTGAACCATTCCTGTGACACTAATTATAGATTCCGATGCTTCACTTCAGGGGTACTGTATTCCTTGGACCTTCTTGTTGACGATGAAACACAAAAATTGCATTGGAATGAAATACAAAAGGCACAATGCCGACTTAAGTACAAGTAGACTGACTCTTCTTACTGTTTATGGTTTGATCCATTCCTGTGACACTAGTTATAGAGTCTGATGCTTCACTTCAAGTTTACTGTATCCCTCTGACCTTCTTATTGACGATGAAACACAGAAATTGCATCGGAATTAAATAAATGAGGCACAATGCCGACTTAAGTACAGGAAGACTGACTCTTCTTACTGTCTATGTTTTGAACCATTCCTGTGACACTAGTTATAGAGTCTGATGCTTCACTTCAAGTTTACTGTATCCCTCTGACCTTCTTATTGACGATGAAACACAGAAATTGCATCGGAATTAAATAAATGAGGCACAATGCCGACTTAAGTACAAGAAGACTGACTCTTCCTAATGTCTATGTTTTGAACCATTCCTGTGACACTAGTTATAGATTCCGATGCTTGACTTCAGGTTTACTGTATCCCTCTGACCTTCTTATCGACCATGAAACACAGAAATTGCATCGTAATTAAATAGAAAACGCACAATGCCGACATAAGTACAAGAATATTGACTCTTCCTGCTGTCTAGTTTTGAACCATTCCTGTGACACTAGCTATAGATTCCGATGCTTCATTTCAGGTTTACTGTATCCCTCTGACCTTCTTATTGATGATGAAACACAGAAATTACATCGGAAATAAATACAAAAAGCACAATGCCGACTTCAGTACAAGAAGACTGACTCTTCCTACTGTCTATGTTTTGAACAATTCCTGTGACACTAGTTATACATTCCGATGCTTCACTTCAGGTTTACTGTATCCCTCTGACCATCTTATTGATGATGAATTTCAGAAATTGCATCGGAATTAGATACAAAAAGCACAATTCCGACTTAAGTACAAGAGGACTGACTCTTCTTACTGTCTATGTTTAGAAACATTCCTGTGACACTAGATATAGATTCTGATGCTTCACTTCAGGTTTACTGTATCCCTTGGACCTTCTTATTGACGACGAAACACAGAAATTGCATCGGAATTAAATAGAAAAGACACAATGCCGACTTAAGTACAAGAATACTGACTCTTCTTACTGACTCTGTTTTGAACCATTCCTGTGACACTGGTTATAGATTCCGATGCTTCACTTCAGGTTTACTGTATCCCTCTGACCTTCTTATTGACGATGAAACACAGAAATTGCGTCGGAATTAAATACAAAAGGCACAATGCCGACTTTAGTACAAGAAGACTGACTCTTCCTACTCTCTATGTTTTGAACCATTCCTGTGACACTAGTTATATATTCCGATGCTTCACTTCAGGTTTACTGTATCCCTCTGACCTTCTTATTGACGATGAAACACAGAAATTGCATCGGAATTAAATACAAAAGGCACAATGCCGACTTATGCACAAGAGACTGACTCATCTTACTGTCTATTTTTTTAACCATTCCTGTGACACTAGTTATCGATTCCGATGCTTCATTTCTGGTTTACTGTATCCCTTGGACCTTCTTATTGACGACGAAACACAGAAATTGCATCGGAATTAAATAGAAAAGGCACAATGTCGACTTAAGTACAAGAAGACTGACTCTTCCTACTGTCTATGTTTTGAACCATTCCTGTGACACTAGTTATAGATTCCAATGCTTCACGTCTGGTTTACTGTATTCCTCTGACAATCTTATTGACGATGAAACACCGAAATTGCATCGGAATTAAATACGAAAGGCACAATGCCGACTTAAGTACAAGAAGACTGACTCTTCTTGCTGACTTTGTTTGAACCATTCCTGTGACACCACTTATAGATTCGATGCTTCAGTTCAGGTTTACTGTATCCATCTGACCTTCTTATTGACGATGAAACACAGAAATTGCATCGGAATTTAATAGAAAAGGCACAGTGCCATCTTAAGTACAAGAAGACTGACTCTTCTTACTGTCTATGTTTTGAACCATTCCTGTGACACTAGTTAGAGTTTCTGATGCTTCACTTCAGGTGTACTGCATCCCTTGGACCTTCTTATTGACGATGAAACACAGAAATTGCATCGGAATTAAATGGAAAATGCACAATGCCGACTTAACTACAAGAAGACTGACTCTTCTTACTGACTAAGTTTTGAACCATTCCTGTGACACTAGTTATAGATTCCGATGCCCCACTTCAGGTATACTGTATCCCTTGGACCTTCTTATTGACGATGAAACACAGAAATTGCATCGGAATTAAATACAAAAGGCACAATGCCGACTTAAGTACAAGAAGACTGACTCTTCCTACTGTCTATGATTGAAGCATTCCTGTGACACTAGTTATAGATTCCGATGCTTCACTTCAGGTTTACTGTATCCATCTGACCTTCTTATTGACCATGAAACACAGAAATTGCATCGTAATTAAATAGAAAACGCACAATGCCGACATAAGTACAAGAATAATGACTCTTCCTGCTGTCTATTTTTGAACCATTCCTGTGACACTAGCTATAGATTCCGATGCTTCATTTCAGGTTTACTGTATCCCTCTGACCTTCGTATTGATGATGAAACACAGATATTACATCGGAAATAAATACAAAAAGCACAATGCCGACTTAAGTACAAGAAGACTGACTCTTCCTACTGACTATGTTTTGAACAATTCCTGTGACACTAGTTATACATTCCGATGCTTCACTTCAGCTTTACTGTATCCCTCTGACGTTCTTATTGACGATGAAACACAGAAATTGCATCGGAATTAAATAGATAAGGCACAATGCCGACTTACATACAAGAAGACTGACTCTTCCTACCGTCTATGTTTTGAACCATTCCTGTGACACTAGTTATAGATTCCGATGCTTCACTTCAGGTTTACTGTATCCCTCTGACCTTCGTATTGAAGATGAAACACAGAAATTGCTTCGGAAATAAATACAAAAAACACAATGCCGACTCAAGTAGAAGAAGACTGACTCTTCCTACTGTCTATGTTTTGAACGATTCCTGTGACACTAGTTATACATTCCGATGCTTCACTTCAGGTTTACTGTATCCCTCTGACCTTCTTATTGACGAAGAAACACAGAAATTGCGTCGGAATTAAATACAAAGGGCACAATGCCGACTTAAGTACAAGAAGACTGACTCTTATTACTGTCTATGTTTTGAACCATTCCTGTGACACTAGTTATAGATTCCGGCGCTACACTTCAGGTTTACAGTATCCCTTGGAAATTCTTATTGACAATGAAACACAGAAATTGCATCGGAATTAAATACAAAAGGCACAATGCCGACTTATGCACAAGAAGACTGACTCATCCTACTGTCTATGTTT